>NC_133221.1:10657352-10970328 GCF_040436345.1 Pagrus major | reverse complement strand
AGGCTGTACCCCCTCTGGTGAAATGATCGTGATAGATACAAGCAGCTTTTGTTAGTGTTGGAATCAAAAATGACTCCCCCCCACCCCATCACCCCCCTACAGCACACTCTATGTGTGGCAGGAGGCTGCAGATTTGCACAAGCAGTGTCCCATGGGTGTCTGAGAGCAAACTGCAGCACTGTCCCTGCGATATAAAGGGGCTTAAGTTTAATGGGTGACCATCTCTCTCCCATCTGCCTCGCCTTGACACTCAGGCTGCAAGATGCTGCCATAAACCTAAAGGGTAACTCCAGTAATTTGACACATTTAAGGTGCAATATGGAAGAACTGGCCACCTGTTGAAGTCATACTCGAAGCAAAAAAGGAGCAGCATGTCACCAGAGTAACCGCCCAGTTAGTCATAGTTAGCTCAGTTAGCCATGCAGCTAGTGATCCGGACCAAGCCCCCAGGAAGGGCGCCAGGCCTTGAAGCCAACTTCCGTGGTGGCCAAACCGTGTAATTACAGCACCACGTGATGCACTGTGGCCCAAAAAGACATTTTTTTAACCCATAACTGCGAAATGACTCGTTTGACTAACACAAGTTAAGCCATTTGGTCCAGTAAAATTGGGACAGTGTAGGGCGCTTAACCAGAAGTTAACCGGCTCGGTTGGCCTAAGTCTCTAGTGTGCACGCTCTGTGGGCCCCACAACGTGGAAGATCTGGGAAATTTAATAGCCAGGAAGTCGAGCCATTGAGCAGCTTTCATATGAATGAATGGGGCCCCCGTCTCCAACGCTGTGTCCACATTTAATGTAACATCCTTGGTCCGGACTGGGAGCTCGCGGACCAGATGTGTGTTAGTGTCTAGACCACTAGCACAGGGGCTTTAGACCAGGACCGGCTGGGGCTAGCTTAAGCCCCCAGGAGGAGCTCCAGCTTTCATAGTGGCCAAACCCCATTATCACAACAGCATGTAATGTGTTGCGGCCCAGACATACGTTTTGCCATATGCCTACATTATGAAAGAAGCAGCTGTAAACCGTTGGATCCATTTTTTAGCATCACAACGAAATGATTGGTTTCAGTATCAGAATTTCAGCCATTCGGTCCGATAACATTTAGAAAGTCCTGAAGAGACGCACAATGAAATGAAGACTGTAGAGCGCATGCCATAAGGGCCCCACAATGCGGAAGATCCATGTAATTTTATACCCAGGAAGTTGAGCTTTGTTGGCTTCATGTGCCACTAAGCTTCTTTTCCTAGGAATGAAGCAGGGCTCCACCTCTGGAGCTGTAACCAGATTTTGATTGTTGAATCTGTGGGCTAGCTGGTTAGCATGCTAACTTCTCTACAACACAATAAATAGACGATATAACATCAAAACTGTTATTTCTTCACATTCTGATGATGATTTTAGTTATTTTTTTTAATGTTTTTGCCTGAATTCTTCCATACTGAGTACTGCATTAAAGAAAAGTAGTTTAAAGCCTTTTGTAGCTGCATGTTATCTGATAAATTGCCTTCAGTGATGTCACTCAGTGGCTGACTTGCTTTGTGGGTAATGTAGATGCCAGGGTGTGTAAAGAAAGCAGAATGCGTGGAATAAAAAAGAC
Organism: Pagrus major; assembly: GCF_040436345.1. Taxonomy (NCBI): domain Eukaryota; kingdom Metazoa; phylum Chordata; class Actinopteri; order Spariformes; family Sparidae; genus Pagrus; species Pagrus major. Next base: position 10,968,731 of record NC_133221.1, on the reverse strand, counting down.
AACATCTCTGGTTCTGCTGTATCGATTTTATCATTTGTTTTTAAACTTTTCAAAACAGGGACCCTACATTACCCACAATGCAACTTAACCCTAACCCACAGAGTGACACATGGGAGGCAATCCATCCAATTACTTGCAGCTTTCTCTGAAGCCACAAAAGGCTTTATACTACATTTTTTTAACATACTCTGCAAGACCTATAAACACACTTTAATGGCTAAAATTGGTGGAGTTACCCTTTAATTCATTTTGACAACCAATGGTTAGATGATTGAAGTATTTCTATTAAATTTAAAGGTTTTAAAGCAAACACGGCCTCTGTAGGAGAATGAAAGTCTGTTTAAAAAACATGCCTTGCAGGATATTATAGACATCTCTATAAGAACTGGGAGGCAAATCAGTGACTGAGACTGAGCAATGGCAGTCTGCATTATTCGCTCTGCTCCCTGTGTTTCTTGTGATCGCTCCCCCATGGCGGGCTTTGTTATGAAAGCAATATACACGCTCGCACTTTAAAAACAGTTGTCAAAAACTCAAACATTTTCATATCCACTCCTCTCCCATGACTCCTGTTCCCTTTTGATCATTTCGTTTCAAAGCTCAGCTAACGTTTTGTATTTCTGGATACAGTTGCAGTGCAAACAGAGATGCTGAATGTCTTGTCCATGAAATTGAGATTTTTTGTTTTATGGCACACCACCTGAAGTCTGCACTATCTGATCTGAGATATCTTGTTTTTAATTTGGAGGCAGAGCTGCAGAAAAATAGTGACAGCGGGAAGGAGTTGACATGGACTGCAGATGGATTTGGTTATTCTCTGTGGCTCCCATAATCCACATGGCGCGAGGCCAAGGAGGGCTGCAGGAGCGTCAACATGCCACCCAGAAGGATATACAGTTCACAGCCAGCATCAGCCAATAGTCACAGGGTGGTGTTGCGTGTCATCGCTGCCAACTGCCACACTTAATTCCTCACTTCTGACGCATTTCTTTTTAAGTGGTACACCCCCTCCCCAGGAACCGCACATATCATAATCAGGTAAATGTGTCTGTTGTGGGCCACAACTGCCACGTTCTTCAAAGAGTGTTAAAGGGAACGCAGACAATCCTCCAGCCAGAAGGCCTCCAGTCAAATCCATGTGTAACAGCACATATTAGAGCAGTTAAAGTGTCCTTCAGTGAGATGTTGAATCCTTTCCAGCTCTGGCGCTGCTGTTCCTCAAGTGACCCTGCGAAGAAGGAAAAGGGGCTTAAAAGAATACCACAAAAGAAAATCACATCATAAAATCATATTCCTCTAAATCTGATACTTTCACATTTTCTTGTCCACAATTACACTATCAAACCACGCAGCTCCATCAGTCACACAAACGGTAGATCTGCTAGTACAGGAACTCGTGACTTATGGACGAGGAATGCCAGCATCCACAGGATATCAACCACTTCAAAACATACAGCCTGTCGCTATTATGCTCTTGGGCTCCCTCCTTTTCTTCCTTTGGCTGACCAGTCAGATGCGGGTGCCAGGGCGCGTGCCAGCCAGAGAGATTTATATTGTGAAATCGCTCATATATTTGCACTGAGGCAAAGCCACTCGGAAGCGCTCTTACTTGAGCCCTGCAAAACATTTGCCAGCTGTGATGGAAGAAAGGCCCCAATCATTTAACCAGCGGAGTGGAAAACTTTTTTTTGTTGTTGTTCAGAGAATGCCAAATAGTCTCTGCTGAGCCCTACAACCACCTCATACAGATGTACGTTTGTGTGATGGATCTGGGCTGGCACACAAGAGGGAACATTGTAGGCAATAAAGTAATTAACTCCATTTTCTGATACCACTATAAAACATAATTAATGTCATAAATACCAAAGCCAAACAGGTTAGGGAGTTTCCTCCAGCAACTAATCAAAACAGCAGGAACACAGAGGGAGCTTGATGAGGTTTGCATTGACATTGGTGTCATTTTTTATATAAATTCTGCAACGTTACCTTCAGCCCTTCTCTTTTCATAACACCGCTTTGAGGGAACACTCCAACTTACATAACCAAGGAAAATGCTTCAAGTCCCCCTCCAGTCAAAAGTGTGTTTTTCTTCTTGTTCCTCCACTTGAATGTTTGAGCTTCACTGTGTAAAAGGATGTTTGTGCAGTTTATTCGCTGCTACACGTGTAAATGATCACAAATCATGCTCGTAGGCTACGAAAAGTCTGACAGCCAATTCATATATTGCATCACTGTTATCCTAAATTTTGTCACTAAAGATTTACATTTTATTCGCAAATGTTTATTGGGACTGAATATTGTTTTGTCTCTTTGATTACTGATACCTGGTATTGTTATCGAAATTAAAAAAGTAGTCGATCCCTACTTCTGCCATCTCATGGCTCTTCTTTTTGTTTATTAGTTTGTACCCAACTGACTGGTGAAATATTGTTATTACATTGTATATAAATTATTTAAATTTGACTTAATGGCCTTAGTGTGGTAGGCCTACATTCCCACCGCAAAAGATGGCAGTTACGTCAGACTTGATACCATGCAGGCTATATTTTAAAATAATTTGAAAATGTAAATCAAATTAATGCCCTGTTGATCTTTACAAATTAAGATCCGATAGTGTAGTCTAGCCATCAGTGCTGAATAAAGAAATGTGAGACCCCTATTGAGTATATGCAAGAGTGGTGTGTCCACATAGACTGAGACTGGATTCCACAGTGAAGGAGGAGACATCTTGTGTCCAGCAGTTAAACTTGCGAAATGAAAAATATTTGTAAATTAATATATTCAGGAGTTAAATGTTACAATCAATCTTTATTTTTCTGCAAATATCATGTCAGACACACAGTAGAGAATTTGTATGTATGCCTTAACACATTTGTGGATGGGATCTTTAAATGTCTGCCACTAAATCCAGTACAACTAAGTCACAAATCACCAACTACTAAAGCTTTCAGTGGGCTCAAAACAGCAACCTCTGACTCCCCTCACAGGCAGGTGTGTTTTCCAGGTGGATCTTCTCACCCCGTCCTGATCATCCCCTGGGAGGCACCCTTACCATTCTCGTCAGGTCTCATTCATGTCCACCTCACTGATCCCCCCCCTAAACTGACGGCACAGTAAGCCATCTGGAACAGCGGCGGTTTCCCTTCGCCCAGGACGCAGCAAACAAGATGGCTCTCAGCTCGACAGGCTGACAGGTGGGGTCTATGCAACCCATGTGCCTTAATGGAGAGAATAAATTGAGTGTCATTTTAGCTTAACACGGATGACTGCCTTAATGAGCTATAGATATACTGTACGGTCACGTCCGAAACCCACATGCCGCTATCATTTGATGGGAGTAATTTAAAAACAGTCATTTCCACTTGTGGATTTCATCACGTTTTAACCAGAGCAGACAGTAAATCAGAACCAGGGTGCTGCTGCTGCGTTGCTGAGGTGGACAGCCAATCAGCTGGTGTGTTTCTTTACACAACAGTTAACATGTTGTCTTTTCCTACATCCTAAGAATACCCTTGGGCTCCTGTTGTGGCCGTAGCCTGAGCCACACAGCTGGTCTTCCTGAGCATCCTCATGAACAACCCTCAGGCATGAGCGAAGGTTCTCTCTGCCTAACGCCCCCTCTGAGAAATAAAGAGCATGTGGGGAAATAATGCAAAGATTAGTGTTGGTGCTGTGTATGTCCCCCACTCTGGATTACTTTTCATATGCAGCGGTGCATGTTTGTGGGTTTTATGTGTTTGTAGACATAATTTCCGCAGATCCCCGTGATTAGCTTTTAGTAACAACAACGACAGAGCTGAAATGTTGTACATATGCAAAATATTCTTGAGTTTTGGCTTCTTTAAAAGTGTAATTTGCAAGAAATGGCTCAGTCAAGCGGCCTCCCAGTGAACACGGCTGGACACCAGACTGGGACCGAACACAGCCTCGGGGGACTGACAGATGCCAGTTTGAAGACTCAGGGATTCAGTACGGAGGTGACTTACAGCAACTCCGGTCAGGATTGTGACTCCAGGGATGAGAAGACACTGCAGGCAGGGAGGGACAGGAAAGGCATGAAGTGGCAGAGGACCAACAGAGAGTTGGAATCAGCAGCATGAAAACAGCACAAAGAGCGAGAATATTTTCACGTCTTACACTGTGAATTGAGGATTTATTTTAAACCAAGGCGAGCCAAGACTGTTTTGGTGAGTTTTATTTTGTTTGAAGTTTGAAGTGTGAACTGGTTTTCCATACAGTAAGTTAATAAGGTAATTAAGCTCGTCTGAGTATTAGTTAAAGAGAAACACTTGAATTTAGACACTGTGTGGTTGTAGTTTTCTTTTTAGTAGGAACATAGGTGTAAAAATATCTCCTTTCCTTATACTGTATGAGTTTTTTTTTGTTCACTTATTAAACCAAGAAGCAAACTGGCAGCTTTGACATCTTGCAGCTGAAAGGGCTGTCAGACTACTGCCTCTTGTGGTATAAAGTAGTATCAACAAGTTGCTCCTTTAAAAGTGCATATTTTCTGCTTTTCTTTGCAATATGTCAACATGAATATGTAAAGGTTTTTGAGTGTTGGGTAGACATATTTCTAATTGCTTTGGTTGTTTCATTTCTTCAGTTTTTGTTATTTTTATGTAGCTTCAATAGCTGAGGGGCACGTGCATTTTATTTCATCTGAATGTTGTTGAATTGTTAGACCTGCGGTTTGTATTTACGACAGTGGTGTTGCACAAAATACCAATTTCTACATATTAAAATTGTTTATATTTTGTATTTTTTTGTGAAATTGCCCCTTTAGATATGCAGATTTTATGCTTTTATTTGCAATGTCCACGTGAATATTTATGTTTTTGACTTTTGGTTAGAAGAAACTAGCAATTTGAACATGTCATCTATAAATAGCATCGACCCTAGAATCACTAAAAGGTGTCGACTTTTTAACAATAAATTATTCATTGAAAATGCACATTTAAGCCAGATGTCAGAGGGTTGCAGCCCTCAAGTGTACCACTCCTGATGCCTTGCCACTTGACAAATAATTTTGTGGTGCACAGTCTAGTCTGCCCAGCTACTCATGATTGTGTAGCAGTTGCTGACATGCGGAGGGCGTCCAAATAAGGCGGGTGACTTGGACCCCACCAAAGCAGTGTCACAGACAGATGGGAGATATTTGATCAGTGGTCACAGACCTTTACACATCCTCAGAGCCAGAAACAAGAACTGTGTGTACAGTATGTGTGAGGCTTTGGGATATCTGCTAATTTAGTCATCACCAAATAGGAACTTTACATTTACATACAGTGCTTCACTTGCATTACTAATTGCATTTCTTGTGCTGTGAATCAATGACTTTGCATGAATATTCCTGTTTAACTGTTGTCGCCTTTACTGAGAAGTTACTTCAGTGTTTCTCCGTATAAACACAATAATCCATTAAAAGAACTAGTGCATATGACGATAAAACATTTACACAGTGAGAGCCAAGAAATGTGAACGAACACCAACGGCATAAAAGCAGTTTAGATGTAAATGCAACAAAGAGGTAAACAAAATGTAGAAAGGGCAAGTAAATGAAACGGCACTGATGCAGAAAATGAATTCATGGGGATGTTAGCGTGGAAGAGTGCAGGTTGAGTGAATCAGTGTTGCAAGCTACAGTATTTAGTTCAGACTGGATTTACATCTGTATTTCTAATTACTCAGAGAAGAAAAGCTGCTTTCTGTGACTGATCAGCTGTTCAAATTCTGAGTGTGTGTGAGAACATGCATGTTATTCATGCTAAACTCTGAATTTAATTAGATGTAAACACTTTTAGGAATGCATTTGATGAATAATCACAAGGCCGATGCTGAACGTGAGAAGTAAAAACTTTAATTAGCAAAGACAAGAGCATATTCACACAGGCAAACAAACTTGTGGCTGTATTATGTGCCGAAAGCTGTCCAGATATGATTGTAAGGCATGACTATGAATCTTGAAACACAAAAACAGCACTGATGCCATTTGATCATCACACACACACTCTTCTTCCTGTAAAACTGAATTTCACTAGCTAACATAAATATGATTCCTTGTCAACAGTTTTTTCTCGAATACAAAAATATCTCATTTAAAACAAAGTCACACTTTTATGTCCCGGCAATCCAGCGATGCTACAGTAATCTCTTCTCGGAAATGTGGTCTGGACAGAACAAACATTACATTTTCAGAAATGAGAACAGGTCACATTTGATTGCTTTTGCACTAAATCAACACCGGGATATAAAAACTGAAGGACGGTTCACATTCCTCAACTGGTTCACATTTATGTATTAGAAAGAGCTGCATGTATTATGGCTCAAAAAAACTCAGTAATGTATAATGGAGAAGTAAAATGCCCAAAAACCAGAAATAACGGACCTTTTCCAAGTTAGGATTATGCACATTTGGAGGGTTCTTCATCTATGGACGGTTACAGTGGACAGCATTTTCACAAAATGTATAAGCTTCAACATAACAAGACAAATTTTCACTCATAAATTAATGTTTGCCTTTTGTGGTAAAACAATAAGGTTCATCCTGAGTTATTACATTTCACACGTAAAATAAAAGTAGCACACACAAACAAACTGACTGTGTTTAAGCACAAACTAGTGATCTGGCTTTTTAAGCAATCTTCAAAAGATGTCAGTAATTAACAGAGTGGTTTTATATAAGAATTCCCATGGTAAACCATAACAGGACACACAAACTGTAAATATATATAAACCGTTTCCACACACAAAAACGTACACACAAAGAAAGTAGCTGTGTTACCTCAGCTTGCAGCTCTTAACTGATCTGCTATTCTGAAAAGCGTCTGTACCGACGAGTAAAGACAAATGAACACAACTAAGATTTTGCAGTCAAATCCCACAACATTCATACTGAGGGAGAGAGGCACATTGCATGAGCTTTAATGGCCTGTGGTGTTTTTCTTCTGAAGAATACAGACCAGACAGAGAGCTTTATCAGTCTGGAGAATAGAGACGCGACCTGGGGCAGTTGGAGTCCATCCTTGGCGTTAGGTGGTTGAAGGTATTTCCGTCCGGCGAGTTTAAACCTGAAAAAAGCCAAATATAGCACTGGGTAAAGAAGGTTTTTAGGATTTATATCTGGACAAATATGGAAGAATTTTATAGGATTTACTACTTGGCGTAAGAGTAAGAAACGAACAGCCTTATTGGTATTGGTGATGCATATGAACCTCTCCTAAACATACTGTAGCAGCCAGAGCACAGGCTATAAATTAAAACATCAAACACCTCCTGTGTCAGCTTCATTTGCAATAAACTGGAGACTCATGGAGTGGTACAACTCATTCTTTTGCTAAATTTTACATCCAAACAAATTTGCAATGGGTGAGGGTGCATCTCTTCTCAGACAAGAAAATGGTCCTGGACGCTGTCATAACCTCTTCAATCGTTTTCTTTTCTAATTAATTCTCAGTGGAGCTTTACAGCCCAGTAGCATCACAAACTTCTCTTTATCCATTTTAAACCAAAGTGAGATGGAGCTCAAGGACCGGCATTTTGTGTTATATCCTTTTGCTTTAGTCTCTATTTACTTAATAATAGTGACAGTGTCCTACCTGAAGTAGGTGGTGGTGTCCTTGTGGTGAAAGCAGGATGATGAGCCTGTTACCTTAACACCGAGTGAACGACTGCAGGGGAGAAAAACAAATTTAAAACCACTTCATCGAGGTGCTTGAAAAGCTCTGTATCGAATAAGCTCTTGGGAATCACAAAATGTCTTCACAACCTCAAGTGCTTCAAATTGTGACCACCAATGATGAACACAAACAGAGATTGTCCAGTTAGGACAGTTCTTCACTTCTGAAGGGATTTGTTCCTTTTGCTATAAAAGATGAGCTGACCCTGCAGTGCTTTTTGCAGCGCTGGAGACATTCAAAGTAAAGCCTCAATGCCTTGTACACTTATGTTGCAGAAAACTAATTCCATTAAACAAAGAATGACAAGCTGAAGCTGAAAAGAAATGATGTAAATCCTCATTATTCCTCACTATTATACAAAATAATCCAGGTATTCAAACCCTAATTAGTTATTACAGAACCTCAAAATACCTCAGTTTTACAAGCATAGCTTTTCCTAACAGGAATGAGATGACCCACCGATTATAATAATAGCTGTACCAGCCAGCAGGGCGAACAGGGTGAAGAACATCATCTCATAGGAGTTTATAAAGCTGTGCAGGGAGTGGCTGCCCTGCGAGTCCGGAGCAGCAGCTGCTAAGAGAGAGAGAGAGAGAGGTGGATGAGATAACAGGCTGTCAAAACCTCTTCAAAGTGTGGAGAACAACACACTAACAAATATTAGCTATGGCACTGAGGGATAATGATGCTGTCAAAAAGCGGTAATGAAATTTGAAAATTGGACGTGTCCTACAGATGACAGAAATGTTGAAGCATAAATAGAGTTTGACTTGTTAAATAAGTCGTTTAATAAACTAAATATAGAAGATTATTATAATCATGCTGAATCAAGGACAATTCACAGGTTTCCTTTTTTCTATTTTGAATATTTTTAGGTCTGTCACCTTCTATTTGAAACTGCTACACAACTACTATACAATTTTATTTGGCAAGGAAACGCTGTATCGCTCCTGATTAGCAGCTCGGCACCTTGCACGGCAGCCTCTGCCATCGGTGGATAAATGTGTGTGTGCAAAGGTGAATGTGGCAAGTGCTGTGAAGCGCTTTGAGTAGATGATAGACAGATAGATACAGGCTAAATCCCATCTCCAATTTTCATCCCTACCCCTTGCTGTCGAGAGCTTTCTTTCCCCTCAGAACAGAGTTACAAGAGGCAGTGGTTGAAATCTCCTGCTATGAAATGGGACTTCAAGACCCTCAACTGGCATCATTTGTCATCTACGGCGTTTACATAACATATGCAACCGTCTGTAGCTGTGGTGAATTCTCTTGTGTTACTGTGGCAGACCTGGTATTATCACAAGGCTGCTCGCCTTTTATCTGATAGACATAGAAAAGCATAGATGCTTAAAATTCATTCAGAACCACACACTATCAATCAAGTCATCAAATAAAAAAGAACACTGCTTCATTACAGGTTAACGACCCGTGCTGCTACCCTGCCAGTCTACACTGATATTAGAGGAGCGGTACCAACTGAAGCAATTTCACTGCTCGGCTTCAGTTAAGTTTTGGGCGTCACATGGCATCAAAGGAGGGAATGCAACATTGAAATACATCAAAATGCGGTACCATCATGCAAAAATGAGCCATAATAAATGTAATATTAGCTGGCTAGCTAGTTAGCTACCGAGAGATCAGCAAACTTGTAGCGATTGCGTTATGTAACAAAACGGACCATTACACATTGAACGACATTGTTCACATGACCCTCAGATTTAAGCTTCTGAAAAGGGCCATGTACTCCCAACACTTCAACCCAACAAGAATCGAGACACTCTTCACGTAGGCATGAACACGGCAAACGGAGGGGTAGGGCTAAATGGTAGGGGCAAGAGGTGTTTAGGGATTAGGCCCACGTCCAAGTCCAAAATTCTCAGTGTATAAGCACAACAGGCCCTGACTTGTGAAACGTCCAGTGCATGCCCTGTTTTCCTCAGTAAATTGGGCCACTGTTGTTATCTTTACTTAAGTGAAATGAGGAAAAACCTGAGAGCTATGCTGAATGCACAATCATGACAACAAACCATGTGAGAAGTAATGTGAGGAACAAATTAGAATTTTGGAAAATGTGGGATAAAAGGTACAGTATGGCTGTATTTGCTAACAAATTGTGAAATGCAACTGCTTTACAGTAATGTTAGTTTGTCACTCAGTGAGGCAACGGATGCACCAGACATGACTGGAACAATGTTAATTCTACAGTAGTTCAGGATTAGTCCATGTGGAGTGCATTTAAATTAATTCGAACTAATTACACGTTAGTTCAAGCTGCTTCAAACTTGATTGTTTGTAGAGGTGACAGCCCTACTACCTTTCCTGTGACCTCACTTTTAAGCAATGAGACCTTGTGTCCTGAGGCAGAGACTTGTCATTTGTACTGAAGGGATATCTAACCTTGCTTGGCAGCATTGGGATCAGCCACGTGAATCAAAGTGACTGGGATGGTGAGAGTCTGGCCCCAGGAAGTGCTGCTTATGGAAATAGAAGCAGAGAGCGCTGCCTGAGGATCCACAGCGCTGATGGTGTACTTTGAGAAACTGGGGAAGTCATGGTGTACCTCCTTCTCTTGGACAGCAATGCTGGGAGAATTAGACACCACCTAAAGATGTGGAAAAGTGTTATATACATAAATACTTTGTTTGTAAAAGGACATTAATTTAAACAACAGTAAAGATGAAACAATGGCACATTTTTATAAGAGGTTCTGCAAGCAACCATGTTTATCCTGACCTCCATGTTGGACAGAGCCACAGCCGGGCCATAGATGGTGAGCTCAGCTGATGGGTGCTGGTTTGAGAGCAGCAACTCAGTCTGGTCAGAGTAGAGGCCTGGCTCTACGGGCAGCACAGCACTGACTTGTTCCCCAGAGAAGGCACTGCCCTGCATGCCTGCCCTCACCAGCAGGTTGGTCATGGACATGCTAAGCACACGGGTCTGGTGGTCAGTCATTGGCTGCAAGGTCATGGAACATGTGTAGAGGCCTGTAGCAAGAGGAGAGAAATGTGATGGCTCAAGATAAGTTACTTATGTGTGCATTTGGGAAAAGAAATGACTACAGTGTCCCTAGTGTAAATGTTCTCAAGGTGCACAATGCTTTTTAAAAGCAATATAATGTCTGTTCCCACTCAGTTCTATTCTCTGAATTTGTCAGGATCATTTCACAATCAAATGCTCCCATTAGGACCTTAGTGGGATGCAGCTGAGCGATTACAGCCTTGTACACACATAGCGGATCCCCTCAGAAATAAGCCAACAACCTGGGTGAATTCCCAAACTCCAAACATGATTAGATCAGTGCTTTCAAGCAACAGTGGCTCTCTGCAGTTCAATACATCACCTGGACACCTTTTATAGTCTCTGCTAAATTTATTCCAAGAGCAAAGCAGGTATTGATTATGCCCTTGTAAACAGTATTTTCCTGTCCAGCCATGCAGAGCATACGTATAAACAAAGTGCCTACTAGGTAAGGTTTAAAAGACATTTTTTCATTTTTGTTTATTTGGAGAAATTTAGAGTGAATCTTAGAGGGTAGAAAATTATGTGAATGTTAAACCAATTGGTGTTACGGACAGTTAAGAGATGGTCAAGGTAGTCTATAACCAGTACTTTAAAAAAAAAAAATTAAATCCTTTATATAGATGAAAGGAAGAATTGCAGGGAACAAATAAAGCCTGATGCAGTGTATCTGAGCAAAATGAAATGACTCAAGACACATCGCTTCTTTGACCATTAACATGATGTCTGGTGTAAATTCCGATCAGCCTTACCAATGCTGGAATCAAAGCTGGTGTGTGTTTTGAAGACATCATTAGCAGAGAAGTCAACAGCATCGCTAGTAAAGCTGAGATGACAGCTGACAGTGGTTTCTGGCTGCAGCTGAGAAATAGCTTCAGTCTGGGCAGAGGAACAGGTTCCTGCAGGGTAAAGCACACTGGCATGAGATACAAATCATTTGAGCTTCATTACACACAGAGTCTTTAGATTTTCAGTCAGGCAGATACAAATGAGATTATGGATTCAAAGCAAAAGTTCGACATTTTGGGAAATATGCCTAATCGCCTTCCAGTATAGAGTAAAATGAGAAGACTGATACCACTCCTGCATTTTTTGTTAAATATGGAGTTACATCCAGCAGCTGGTTAGCTTAGTTTAGCACAAAGATAGGAAACAGGGGAAACAGCTAGTGTGGCTCTGTATACAGCTAACAAAAAATTCTCTGAAAGTGTCTGGAACCTTTAGTCTCAGTAACTATTTTTCAAGGAATTAAAAGGTACCTTCAGACATTTTTGTATATAACTGCTATGACTGCTGCGTCGTCGGTCCATCTGTGGTATGCTTTCTTCTGTAACATCAACTAATGTTGATGTGTGAAAGCAAAATTACATATTATTAAAACTGAAACAAAATAAAATTCACCAAAACAGCCTTTCTTTGTCTTTTCTCAATCATCTCTGCTTTGGTTTTAATAAATCCTCAATTCACTGAGTAAGATGTGAAAATATTCCTGTTCTACAAACTGAAGCTGGGCCCCACTGACTGCAGTGAGTGCCCCCTGTCAACTGATATTGCGGTGCGGGCAGACTCCCATCAGCTCATAGGGCCACTTAGCTCGGCAGCTAACTGAGCTACTTGCTAATGGCAGTTAGTAGCTAGTATAGTGAGCAGCAGTAAGTGGTCATGTTGCCCCCTATAGTTTTGGAGCTACCTTTGAATTCTTTCTTACGAATACTTACTGATTAATAAGGTGCAATTTGGCTACCATAGGATAGAGCCAGACTATTCCCACATTTTCCCAGTCTTTGTGCTAAGCTAGGCAAAGAGGATGCTGGCTGTGGCTTCATACAGACATTATGTTATTTAGCTTCTCATTTAATGCTCAACAAGAGAAGCAAATTGATTTTTATTTTTTATTTCCGAAAATGTTGAACTATTGTGCCTTTCTAAATCAAATTAGTTCAGTACCAATGAGGTTAGTTCCTCTCTCTCTGGTGGTGAGTAGGACCTTTGTCTCCTTGCCGTTCTTGACAGGTGTAGCCTGCGCCATAGCTGCTGTCCTCGTAGATGCTTCTACTAGTACCTACAGAACCATACGGAGAAAGAAAACAGCAAATAAAAAAGAAGGTTCAAGTGTGTGCCTGGAATAATCACATTATAAATTACATCCACACCTAATTGTTCACATCAATCACAACCGGACTGTCAGTGAAACAAACTAATTAAAACAGCTGAGAATATAACAGAATATAACATTACTGCTGCTTCTATCAATGTCTCATCTCACACTGTTTAAGAAACATATCCATTCAGCTCGTAAGAATGAATGTGAGCTTTCTGTTTAAGATAAAATACGTTACTCTCATCAATTCTTGTCCTGCCAGTCGGAAGTATTCATATTAAACTGCAGGTTACATTCAGCTCACGAGCAGGAAGGATGGAGTATGGTGACAGTTAGACAAGACAGAGCCAATTAATCCTTTTCCAAACTCCATCATGTATGAGAATCTCAACAGCAGTAACATCATGCACACACATTAGTGTGATGACTGAAATACTATGCACCTGTTGTGAGTTTATTCTCGTTATGATATATTGCTGAAGGACTGATACAGTATGATGCACTGATGGAGAAGAGCATAATCTCTGCAGAGTAGAGATGTCAAGAGTAGGAATAAAGAAACCAGAGAGATGCGCCGTTTACATAATTGGAACACTCCAACTGGTTTCTTTTAGCTCATTCATCACAGCCATGAAGAAAAGGGAACCGATATACCGGAGTATACAGGGTCTGTCAGTGAAGCATTGCAGCTGAGATGGTCATTATTTCCTACTGATAAAATACCTCTGTGTATGTTTTCAGAACACCAGGTATCTCGTAGTACACAGTGACCGTCCCAGAATCTCTCGCTACTGCTGCACCACTTTTAGGGTCCACCTCAAGAACACCATTAGCAGAGGAGCTCCAAGTACCATGAGCACCTGCAGAGAAGGGAATATAATACACAGACAAGAAAAAAATAGACTTAAAACTAAATCGTCTTATGCAAGATTATATCATAAGGATCTCTTCAGCCAAGAAAGGTACTATAATTCAAAGGGTCTTAAGATAAATAGATATTTAATCCTTGAAGAAACAATTCAATCCAAAGCCATCTTTACTGTCAAAGCTGAAGGCAATTCTTCATTAATTTTTCAAATGTTTGTCCTTTGCTCTTCCTCTTCTGATCACATACACAAAAACACAACACAGTTTGAGCGTTGGTGAAAAGAATAGGTAGATCTCTCACCATCCGAGCTGGTCAACTGGGCATTGAAACAGACCACATCGCCCACCACCAGTCTTTGGGCCTCATATGGGTAGATGGCATGCTTGACAGGTATTGGAACGTAGTCGGCCACACCCAGGTTTCCACTGTCCCACACAGCAAGAAGAGTGAGGCCTACATTGATGGTCCTCACTGTCAGAGTGTGGTTACCAGGCCCGATCCCTACCTGTACCAGGTCATCCCTGCAGGACAGAAGAGGGGTGCAAGTTGAATTATGGACTAACTAATCATTTTTTAAAATCAATTTTTAACTTAACTTTTAACAGAATGTGTTCAACAGTTTGTCTTTTACTATGACTTCTTTTAGAATTAACTTTGTTTTCATACATATTAAGGAGGCTACATGTTAATTTTAAAAATACACAAAACTCAAATAAAGAACTTTTATTTTAAACATGTATGTTTTAGGAAAAACAAAGAACATAAACACAAACACATAGTCAATGCCCTGCATTCATTTATGGGAATCTATTTCTATCCACAGCTCAGCATAGAAACACTGTCTGGGGAAACAATACATTTGTATTAAAAACACTGTTACTTTGGAGGATACACAATTATTTGTACAAAACTTAAGACTGCTGCAGGCTCATATTAGCTTCAGCTGAACTATTTTTATACAGAATGAGGACTGTGGATGTTGTCCCCCTTCAGCTACATTCGACAAGATTCCAACACCTTCTTTAACATCAAATTCAAGGACTTTGCCACTACCTTCCTGGCCCAATTCCCTGAAAATCAAGGACCCAACACAGCATAATTTACGGTATGGATCAAGATTAATTACTGCTTATTTACTACTACACTGGGAATATTGATAACGAGGACTAGCAGGCTTCACAGAAGCTCAGAGACAAGAATTAAGAGAAGGGCTTAAATGTATTAACACGTCTTAATTGTGCTGTGTTACAATGATGGCAAAAAAACTGCGAAGGACACTTGTGCAGACAGCAAAACAAAGCCTATAATATCAATAATTTATGTTCTTGCATAAAATATATAAATGCAAAAACGTGTCAAGTCTATTTTTCCCTTAATTTTGAAAAACTTTAAGGATTTTTCAGAACCACGGGAACCCAAATTGAAATTAATATTGCTATACTCTCCATTAAAGAAAGAAGGTAATAATAATGAATATTGTAATAAATATGATTTATTAACAGATGTCAATATGTGCCGAGTAATTGTAACAGGTTTAGGAACAAAGACCACACCAAATATCTCTCAATACCTTGCTGCGACACCCCTCGCTCTCGTCATTGATCCACGTTTGACCCTTTGTTGATCCCCTTTATACATGACCCCTGTAAGCCTTTAATCCATGACCGTCACACATCCCGCCACACCTCATCCGTCTTTCCAATGAACTTACGTTACGATTAGACAAGCTTAACAAAACAAACTATTGAGAAGAGTTCTCATTCCTTCATGTAGTTCAGTTTTTTCTTTTCTTGCTAAAATAGTTCTCAGTCTATTTCTCTTTTGTCCCCTTAAAATGTCTCCAAAGCATTTATTCTGAACAAATAGGGCCAAACTGCTCCAACATCAGATACTGGTAAAATCAAATTGGCTCCTCGGAGACTCAATTGGATCTAATAACAAAACTTAATCCCAAGACTAAGTCCTTTACCACTCTGATTTTGAAACTTTTCCCCTAAAATTGTCTGTCAGCACCTGCAGAACAAGGTACCAGAATCAATGAGTCCCTCATTGGGTCAGCAGCAGTGCTCCTCCCTGTCAAACACTCCTGATAATTTACCTCATTCAGTCAGGTGGAAACAACACAGCCCAGTAAATTAATGTTGTGAACTGCGAGCGCAGCCTGCCGCTATACCCCGCTGTGACCTCAACTACTGTGGTTGCACTGTACAGATATTAATGTAAACAGCCTGGACTAAGAATAATTGTATAGTGTATCATAGCACTGGCTAAGTATAGAAAACCTGGTTTGGGTAATGGATCAATATCACAAAAATACACCACGGCGAATACATCCGAATAAATGACTAAATGGATAAAAGCATTCCAAATGAATACATTTTCTGTTCAGCTGGTCGAGGGCGAGTAGCTCGTGGGTTGACGTGACTTGTCTGGCAGAATTTGAAATACGGTCAGACATTGGGTCATGCAAGGCTGGGCGAGGTTGCACGAACAGACCACTCAAAGAGAGGCCTTGATACTCTCTCTCTATATATAGCCCGCAACAGCAGGATAATAGCTTTTCAACCTTGGGGCACTGAGCAAACTGCAAAACATACCATCCCTCCATTCTCTGCCTGCCCTGAAGTTTAACTCACTGAGTCACACTGTTTATGAATGTATGGATTATATCAGTAACATAGTAGTGTGGTGACAGACCTGTTTGTGGAAAACGTAAGGTCGGAGTTGGAGCTGTGTAGGGCCTCTCCAGTGCTGGCATGGAAGTGTACATTGAAGGTAAGCACTACGCCCAGGGGGAAGGCTTTCAGGCTCTCTCTGGTGTGCGTATAGAGAACCGGACTGGTACTGAAGCGCACATATGAAACAGGCACCACCTGAGGAATGAAGGGGAGAACCAGTGTTGCACTCAGTAACTGCAGGGACAATGTCAACTGTTATTTTAAGGGTTAGTTCTACTGTTTATGGTTTATAGGGTGGTGATGCACCTCAGCCCACTGAGAATTAGTTTGGTGCAGATGTAGAAATACAGGTTCAGAATGACACATGGTTAATATTTGATATACTGACTATTATTATTTACAAAGACACTACGTAAAATTTATGACATTAGAATTTCCCTTATGTATTTTTGGTCAACGGCTTCATACTTAGCGATTACTGTGCTGTTGTTTGTCGTTTTGTTCTGATTAATAAATATAGATATCATACCACAGGGCTGGGGCAAAATGTCAACAGAAAATCTTTCAGAAAAGTTTTTTTTTTTTTTTTTTTTATTATTGTTTTGTTTATCTATTTATTTATATAGCCATGCAAGCTATGCTTTGTCTGTACCAAAACAAACTGAAAACACAAAATATAGGCAAGATGTGACATAGATGTGAATGTTTTCTATATCGAGACAAGTTGCTTGAACATTTACCCTTTTAGGAGGCATCATTTTTTAGCTCCACAGTGCTCATTTTCATATTTTCTAATTCCAAACAGCTGTATCATAATTTAGTGTAAGGCTGACCCAAAGGCTTCAAAGCTTCTATGTGTATACAGAGGGAGGAGACGTTGCACCAGCTGCTCCAAAAAAAGAAGGTAGAAGACTGATAAAGGGAACAGGAATTGGAGCTCTTCCATAGCTTTTAAGTAGTCTTAAAACCTGCACACATAAAAACCAGCGAGGGAGTATTTCTGCTCGGCATGCACACATGCAGTCCTGCTCGAACCTCAACACTCGCTTCCTCATCAAGTTTACTTTTACGACTCAAATGCTCATCCATCATTAGACTCATGATTACATTAATAGCAAAGTATATAATTAAAAAGTAACTAGAAGTTTGATCAGCTTGATGTTGACGCTGCAAATACAGTTGTGGATAACTGGCACTGAAGCCCCAAAAATGCTATTCGGGACAGCCCTAATTTAGTGTTTAACTTGTATAAATCAAACTGGGTCTTCAGTATGTTACTTGAAACAGAAAAGTTTCAGCTGACTGATATACACAGCGTATACAATAACTACAGGCAACAGGTCACTGAGATAGAGTTCACTGAAAACAATCCAGCAGGAAACCTATTTCAATACCAGTAATGTGAAACTTAGTAGCATCCGGGCAGTAGCTCTCTAACTGACCTTCACAGCAAGGATGAGAGTTTGATTGACACCAAAGGTCTCTTGCGAGGTGATCAGCAGAGAGGAGATACCAGTGAGAGAGCCAGAGAAGAGAGAGCCCTTATCATCCACTTGAGCGATGACAACCTGGTCAGGGCAATCCAGCATACGGTAAGAGAGTGCACCTAAACCATCCCTATTGGACACAAAGAAACACAATCACATCAAGGTTATCTGAGTTTTGTACACATTCCTGTCACTTTTCATTATGCAATCAAAGTTGTTGGAGAAACCCACACATTTGTATCTTTTAGAACAGACAAATCCAGCATGCAGGTACTTTGTAACTCACCTGTTAGTTTGGAGTTTCAGGGCCGAGTTCGGCGCCATCAGTAGCTCCTCAGCCTTCACTTCAGGATTAAGCATGTGCAGCTTGTCATAGACCTTGATCAAAGCAAAAATGTTGAAACTCCAATTATTAGAGGGCTTTAATCATTCTTTGATGTTTCAGCACTAGTGACATGTCATAGTTTAATGCAGTTTGAGGCTGGATGCATTCAACTCCAACTAATCTGCAGTCTTATCACTTCACAAAGTTATCAACTTCAGATTTCCCAAAGCTCAGCAACTTCAGCGCTCTGCTGACTTAAATGCCAGCTTTCTCTATAATGAAGGAGCAGCAGGGAGACATGGCCACTGCAAGTAGTCCATAAGAGGGGTCTTTCTAAAATATCTGCATTTACAGTATTTATAATACAGGTGCTCAGGACACAAAGATATGATGTTTACAGCGTTGCTTTTTTTTTTTCCTTCAGGTGTACAAAGAGAGTTGTAGACACAATGCTGTACCTGGATCTGGATTTCATCTGTGAGCTCCTGCAGATTCCCCATTAGCTGCCCAGCAGCCGGGTCAGTAGCTCTGAGCACCACCTTCAGCCCTGTCCTCCCTCTTGTTCGTCCAGTCACCCTCATGCCAAAGTTGTGCTCTGACTGGAGCCCCACGTTAGCCTGAAGGAGACAGGAACCATTATTAGAAAGGCAAAAATAGCAGCGGCAAATCAAATAAAACGGCAACAGTGATGAGGAAGCGGGGACGAGGCAGAGGCTGACAAGGAAGCAGAGACAAGGCAGATGCTGTTTATTTTAATCATACTGTAATGCAGAGGCAACACATCTTAAATCAATCTGATAAAAGGATCGCAGGGACAAACAGGACCCAAAATAGAAATGGTTCAGTGGCAGAAACTGCATGTGATGCGAAATACAAGAGCAAACAGACTGAAGAGCACCTCAGTGTGTCTTGACTGGACATCCAGAATGTCTCTTTTGGTGATGGACCACTGGAAGGTAAGTTGAGGAGCAGCATTGCCAAAAGAGAAGGGTGTTTGACTATTGGTCAGACCCATGACATACACAGGCATCTAGAGACAGAAAGGGGATGAATGAAGCATATCTGTGAGTACAACATTACCCTTAGAGAGTACTGAATTCATTTTTTTCCCAATTAAATCTTATCATAATAACCATACCATACCTGTGCTCCTGTCTTCAGTCTTGTGATAGGTGCTCTGATTCGAATTGCAGTCAATTGCACAACCTCAACTTCTACCTGATCCTGAGGACAAAAGATGATGAGCTTTTCATCTGTAAAATCTAAGTGAGTCCAGATCATCCATATATATATAAATATTTACCTGAGACACAACCACTAGCTTCCCAGTCTCGGCATCAACAGCTTGGACCAGTCCTGTCACTGTGGCATTACCAATTGTAACACCCCTAACATGGCCAATGCCATTGACAGAAGCTATTTTCTCATCAGAGATAGAGAAAAGGATATTGGACTGAGGCTGAGGGCCACCCTCAGATGTGATCTATGAATGGCAGCAGGAATGAAAAGAAGAGAGAAACATGAAAAGAGAGGAAAAAAATGGGTATCACTCCTTCATGATTAATCTTGACAACACTGACAGTTTAGTCCAAGGCTTTCATCAATGCAAAGCCTGATAATAATTTGCTGAAAGCTATTATCCTTTGTGTATTCAAGTACTCATGACTGGAAAAATGGAGATCCAACACAAATAATGTGCAGTGCATGTGTATTACAGAGTTTAATGTTAAGCAATTACGAGGCCTATTGGATGGATGGTAAATGCTTTCTAATTAAAGCATGAGCTGAGCCAAATGAAAGGCAAACTGGATGTTTAAACCAAGAGCAATTAGGCTAACATCATCTTCCAGAAGAGTCCTGGCAGAGAGCTCTTTTGAAAGATAAACTGAGGACCAGATGAACTCTTCTGGCAGCATAAACTGGGGCCAGCTGTTTCCAGACTAAGCATCAATATTGTACATACCTGCATCATTGCTCCAATTAACAGAGTCATTTTCCTTGGGATGAGTTTGAATGGTGGGAATACCTAGAAGTAAGGGGGAAAAAATTAAAAACATGTGCAACATATGTAGTAGTCAAAATCACAGTAGACATTTAGGGAATTCACACATTATTATACCTCAATTTGCTGAGGTGCAGATGCAATCTTTCTCCCATTTTTACCCACAACAACAGCTGACAGAGTGGTCTGACCGATAGAAACACCTTTCACTAGGAAAACAGCTGTATCAATTTCTGTGGACTCCGCTAATGATCTGCAAAAAAGAAATTCAGAAATGAATGAGAAAAATTACAAGTTCTTACATCCTCAACCTAAACAACAACTTACTACTTACTTTAGAGAAAGTATAGCAGAAGCTGCCTTGAGTTTAAGATTCATGAATTTGAAAGAGCTGGCTGGGAAGGGCTTCTTATTAGAATCCAAGACTCTGACATAAGCTCTCACAGATTTGCCAATCTCCACCTGCAACACAGATGAATGACATACATCATTAGAGAAATAATCATTTTGGTTCACAGGCAGGACAAAACCTAATGTTGCTAATTCAAGACAGGCTATCTGTCATGAAAATTGGGAAGTAAAGTGCGAGAAGGAGACAACCATACGTAGTGCTTAGACGTCATTGAAGCATTTCAGGAATGTGAGGTACTGATAATAGGGATCATCGAGTCAAGCAGTGTCTCAACCTCCCAAGATTATGGGGCTGGAAACTGACCTTGTCAACCACCCGCACAAAAACCTCCAGGATGTCTGAAACGTGTACTGTGGCTGTGGCAGGTGCGTGAAATGCCAGACAAAGGTCATGAACCATCACCTTCACCTCCCCTGGGTGGACAGGAGAAACCTAGGCAACCACAGCAAATCAAAATGAATGTTTTCATTGCCAAAAACTCAAATCTCTGCATTAGATTGGGCATAGAGATTTCTTGAAAAGCACATAGTATGTTGTTTAAGATCATAATCCCATCACAGATACGGATGTTACTTCTTACCTCAACTGTTCTTTGGGCCTCCTGGAATACCACGTCCACTACTCCTGTAACACTGGTGTTGACAAAAAAATAACCTGAACCTTCTTTGAGGGCCAAGTTCGCCTGCAAAACGGAAAACAATCATTAACTTGTGACAGTGCTGAAAATCACTAAAATGATTACATATTGCGGGGCGATTATGAAAAACATCCCAGTACAACGTAATGTTTTTCTGAGAGCCAGCTGGCCTTGCATGTGACATCAAAGGGGACCTCTGAACACTTTCACTTCTTTAAATCCTCTTACACAGGTCACTAGCTGTTATTTAACCCCCACACCTGCTAAACACTGCTCCTATATTACACAGGATTAAGAGAGTGAGGACCACTGAGGGAAGACAGTAAGGGATATAAGCTTCCACTGTGTCTAAAGGAACGATTATATATATTCCTTCAGTTGTTACCAGAGTGAAAAAAATGAATTTCCATATTTGTTCTGCATGGTGAAAATACTAAATAACATCCTTTATGATGAAATGACAAATGCAATTTAACTTTTTAAGTGAAAACAAGCCATGACAAGCCACCCTGTCAGTGTTCATCCTTGTGAGAGTAAAGCAGTGTTACGTATGTGAGGTCACAGCACTGATAAATCTGTCGCTTACCCGCACATCTGGGTGGTTGTATATGGTCAATGTGTTAGGTGAAATCTTCACATCTTCAACCAACAGGAGCTCCAGAGTGGCTGAGATGGGAGTTAGAGGGTCATACTGTTCAGAGGAATTGGAAAACAGTTAGTCTTAGGGATACTAAATGTAATATATATTATAAACATATGATGCAGTGTGCTGGTTTCCCTGATTATGAAGGGCAAAACTGGGTCAAGACAGGAAGTCAGTTGAAGCTGGAATAGCTCATTTGGTAAAAAAACCTCATCTGACAAAGATCTGACATGGAGCACAATGTTCACATGAAAAATAAGACATTATACAGATGACTGCTTCTGCTTATTCAAGAGGAAGCAGAAAAACGTTCATGGGTTTTTGGTTGAGCCATTGTATTCACTTACTGGACTGGGAACATTAGCTGCTGCCAGATGTGAAACTTGGTAACCCAGAGTAGTCACTGTGATGGCAGCAATACCCGTCTGATGATGGACAAGAACTGTCCGCCGTCCTGCCACAGATAACAACAAGAAAATATTTTTAAAATGAATTACACACATACCTTTCCAAACTACTTCTCTTCTTCTCGAACAGACAACAAAAGCACAATAAAAAATGTTTTCTCAGTGATAGGTGAATGGACATTTCTCCGCCTGCCTCTGGTGTCTTGGAATTAAATCCTGCCAGAGATTTTCTCTCTTCTGCTTTTACCTCATTACTCATGTCTAAAGAAAAGAATGAAGCTAAGCTGACAACCAACTCTCTTAAAAACACAACAAAATACAAACCGAATAAGAAGGTTTAAGGCACATCACACAGTTTTACCGTGAAGTTTTATCTGTTTGTTGCCGTCTTTGAACGGCAGCAGCTCCATGGGCATACTAGGTTCAATGCTGACCACTGACACCTTGGTGGATTCCCACAACATGCTCAGAGAGCTGAAGTTGTCAAACTTCCTTCCTTGTTGATCAAAAGCAGCCAAGTCCAAAATGGGGTTGCGGTAATTTGAGACAGGCACCTAGAAAAAGGTATTCTTGATTAACTCATTGTCCAAACACGATACTTCAATTATGGAAAAGAAAAGACACTTGTTAATTATTAAATATTACATTTTTGTAAGCTTGCATTCGCTTTCTCCACACATGTCTCTATTCAGAACAAAGATGTCTCCTTTCAGAACCAAATTATTTAAAAAGAATTGTACATTCACCAAAAGACTTGTCATTATTTCTTGAGCCTGAACTCACATGGACAAAGTAATCAATGTAAATGAGATACCAGTGTTAAATGTGCACAGCTAAACTCTGCAAGAAAAACCTTGCTTGTGAAGGTACCACATACATACCACTTGTTTGTTTTGCTGCAACAGCGGACAGGTCAGGTCCAGCTGTGGGCTGGTATACACTGGCACCAGAGTGAGGCGAGATGGAGGGGCACATACAAACTTGACCACTGCCAGCTCCACAGCAGGATAAGGATTGGTCACACTGGCCTCATTTCCTACCATTACCTCCAGCACCTGAAGAATAACATCACACAACTCAGTTGAAAGCTGACAAAATATTAGTTGTATTTCTATAACTATTCTGAGGGTTTACAGTACTACAGCGAGGACACTCTCATGTGCACAGCTGGCAGCATAAATGGTAAATAGAAAAAAAATGATTTCAACAGATCCCACCTGCTCTGCCAGGGCCCTGCAGGTTGCTCTGACCCAATGCTGGTTGTAGTTGTGAGATGAGGGACTCGTCCGAGTGAGGGTTACGCTGGCCTCATCCTCAGCTCTCAAGTTGCAGAAG
Source organism: Pagrus major (assembly GCF_040436345.1). NCBI lineage: Eukaryota > Metazoa > Chordata > Actinopteri > Spariformes > Sparidae > Pagrus > Pagrus major. The sequence continues at coordinate 10,945,139 of NC_133221.1, read as the reverse complement.
AACTTTGAGGGCTCTAAAACCCAAGGGCGTGGCCCGCCCTCAAATAACATGTCTTTAGATGATCCCAGAGTCACCACAGCCACAGATACAGGGTCCACTGCCTGCCAAACAACATTATTTTATCACAGTCATACAAGCAGGACACTTTCAAGAGGAAATGCTTTTACAAATGTCAACACATCTGAGGAAGCAACATAAATGAAGAAGGAATTTAAGAAATAAAAGCAGGTATTTATCTGTATCAACTTGGCCAGTCTAGTGTTAAGTTTGCAAAATGCTGAGCAGTATTTCTCAGCAAAGAAGCAAAAATTGGGTCAACCTTTGCTGCCAGGGTAAAACAACTGAAGACACATCACACAAATGTGTGCAATATCTCGAAGAATACTACTCAATCCCATGATAAAAAAAAATACATAGCCTCAAAAGTGGTGCATCAAACAGCATGTTACTGTACTGATAACACTAAAATAACATTTTAATACATGTAAAATTCAAGAAAACCACAGCTGCTGGTGGTTCAGGGGTAACAAAATCATTGTGATATTAGACTTGGTCACCTCATCATAATACTCTTCATACTGTTAAATTAACTACGACAGTTGAAGTCAATTTCATTCTGCTGCAGTACTAGAGTCCGGGCGTACAAAACAAATCAGTGTAGCAACTGTATAATGCATAATTAAAATGCACAGCTCACAGAAGAAACCCAGGAGGGAAACATTTTAACACTCGCTGATCATCGCATTTCTGCCTTGGTTGTAAGGAGAGACTGTGTGCTATGAATGTGCAGCGTGAGTGTGTGTTTCCTTAGACTACAAAAGCTAATTGGTGCTTTGAGGTGAGAATAAAAGAAATCACAACAAAGACTTCAGGTGCAATTCAAGATTATTACACCATGCAGATGCCCCATGGCATTCAAATAGAAAATGTGTGAAGTATACTTTTAAATAAAAACAACTAAAAATGACACGCAATGAAAAGAGCATATGGACATGAATTTGAGAGACCTTGAGAAATATCTGATAAGAGAGCAAAACTATCAAAGTACATGATGATCAAGGTCCCAGAAGCATGAAACCTTTGGACTCACTTTAAGGGGAAGATAGGCAGCAATGGTGATCTTGGCACTGAGGTGAACGTTGCCATGGGTGTAACTGACAGTAAGCATGGTGTACCCAGGAGCAAGGGCCTTGGCTCTCACCCCACTGCAATGGTCCTGGCCTGGAGCCATCCTCTCTGGATGGGGACAAAGAGGGTTGGAGGAAGCCAAAGAGTCAGAGAATGCAATATGACAACAAACAAATAACCACAATTGTTCACGCAGGTGAACTCATTTATTTTCCTATCTTCGGCCACACTCGAGTACAGAGAGGTATTACTATTTGTCCCAGCCTACTCATCTGATTAATAATACAATATTCCAAAATGAAAAACTGTAGATCTTGCTCACAGGGGATCTTTCAAAGAGATAAATGTTGTAATGACAAGGCATAAAAAATTTAAAGTGCTTCAGTCTTAGAGAGGATTGTGCCCACGCTGTTTGTCAAAGCACAGGCCACTGCCAGTGTTTTGTCTTAAATTTATTTGGGTCGGGAGATGACACAGATTTTTGTCTAGTGATAAAGATACTTGTATTCATTATTTCTTCCACAATGTGAAACTGCAGTTGCAGGCGTGCACCAGCACGAGTGCTTTCATGGCTGTAATATGATTGTAATAATTTAAGTCTGCATTACAGTCATTTGCAGTACCTGTAGTACACGACACACTGGACTGAGCACAGCTGTACTTTTAATAAAAGAAAGTGAGAAACATAATTACCCTCCTCATATAAGCCCAACGTGGATGTTCACTCTAGCAGTGCCCACTAAACACTTTCATTCCTTACATAAAAGAGTCATGATCACTCATAACTCATATTGATTAACACTAACCAAAGTGATCAACAAATGACTCCCATGACTGAGCCTCCAATAGTTAGTGACCTTAACTGAACGGTAGCTCTTACACAACAAGATTAAATAGATTTTATAATTTGAAAATTTGCTGCATCTCAATATGACCCAATCAGATTCAGATTCACCATGTAGTAGTTGAAAGACGCCATGGTTCTCCTCCTCAACCTGCAGGTCAAAGTGGGAGCAGTCGCTCAGCATGACCCGCTCTTTCTCAACCTCCTCAAGCAGGCCGAAAATCCTTAGGGGCAGATCCAGAACCAGGCCCACCCTGGCCTCTACTGTGCAAGGAGCGAAGTCCATGGCCACGGGCTCAACAACATACACCTGAGGGAAAACAGGATCAAAGAGGCATGAAAGAGCGTTAGATTGAGAGCTTGGAATGATCGGAGAAAAGGCAGATTTAAGCTGTAAGCCTGCAATGTATGTTTATAACCACTCAATTACTGTGAGTAGGAATTGTGTTTTCAACTTGTTTGAATGACCTCTAAATATACACTTATATATAAAATACTTGTACTAGAAAGGACATTTCAAACCCTTAAATACAAATTAAAGACTGTAGAAGCAGAATGAAACCTCACTTGTATTAATCTTTGAAAAACTTGCAGCAAAAAGCAAAGTGAAAAAGAACTGACAAGTCCAAAGTTGGAGAGTTGTTCAAGCTCTCTGTAACACTGAAAATATGTAACACCCAATGATCCCAAATGAGTACAGACATTTTGAGTATTCACTCATTCAAGAGGGAAGGCTTACAGGCTGAACACCCTGCCGGTTTGAGGTGCCCAGCTCATGTGCCTGTCAAGCAAGGCTGCAGCAGTGCGTCATCTAGAGATTTGGAGTCTTGGCTATTTTTACTGTGACATGCACGCAGTTCATGGCAAAAATAGACCTGAAAACCACCTATAGACAGTCATATCGACATCATATCAGCGTGTCACTACAGTTTTAATGTCTGTATCTGTAGAATATGGCAAGAGACATGACGATAATAAAAAAAACAGGTGAGGGGCAGTTTATTCTCTTGTGCACTCTTATTTTTCTCTCCCTTCCTCTATCTCTTTGTCCGTCCCATTTTCTCTCTCTTTCAGTAGGGGTAAAGGAAAATCACGTCATCATTTTTATTGACAATAAATAAACTCCATATACGAAGCAACACTGCTGCAGCAGCCATCAACTTTTGACAAAATCCCTGAAAATTTAATTTCAAATGGTTTGGTTTGCACAGATTTGATTGACAGTGGCTTGGCGACATGAATTTCAACACATTTTAAATCACATATTGCTAGTTGCTAATTAGTGCGTGGGATTTCATGTGACAGCATTTTTTCCCCGCTGAGAACCGCCCCCATTAAATTGGCATAAAAACACTCAGACAATGACAAAACTCTCAAGTGAAATAAATTGTCTTGTCAGAACATTGCTCATGTTAGGTGATTAAGAAAACATTTTTGTTTTTGGCTTCTTGAATAAAGAAACAAGATCCACACCTGTTAAAAGATGTCACATTATGCAGGTTTATGCAGTAGCAGATAGTTTTGGCAAAAATTAATTAACTAAAGTCTTAATCTCCTGGAATCCCTTGGATCCATCTTTGTGACTATTACTTGAGTGCAGTTGTCAACCTCTCAAGTGTAATCTTGACTTTTTAAATATAGTGGATCGTGTGAATGAGAAGTGACCACATTATCTGCTGCTACTCTGACATTAACACTATACTCTTATACTATATATGAAAAATACCGCAACCAAAAACTGTATGTTAATCAGACTCATTATTTGTGCCATAAATTCCACATGAATATTTAACAGATGTTTTGTTTTACAACTTGACCGTTTTAAAAGGTCAACTTACCTTCATTTGACCAAAGTGCAGCGGGTTGCGTAGATCGTGAGCATAAACTACACTGACGCCAATGTCACTGACTGTTGTCATCACTCCTTTCACAGTCACTGTGGCGACAGCTGTATTGGAGGAAGACCAGCTGAAATTTCCACTCCCTCCTGTCGCCTGTCACAAGCACCAAAGAATAGGAGTCATCATAAGCACAAGAACGACATCTCAATGGCAAAGACTTATTGTTTCAAACACTGTCTCATACAAAGAGTGTCCTATGCTCTACTACACTTCTGCTCTATGATGGATTAAAAGCCATTCAAGCACAAAGTTTGTGTATTTATGTGTTCTGAAAAGAAATAATTACCTTTATTGTGTACTGATAAGCTCCAACCTTGGGCTGCCATGGAAATGTCAGAATACTGGGACTGAGAACTATAGGATTATAGATTTCTACATCCTGTTCATTGTGGACTGGGTTGGCAAGTGCATGGACGTTTCCGGTCTGAAACGGAGCAGAGGCCACAGGAAATGATGAAGTAGAGGAAATGGGAAGAAGGTTAATGCAATAATGACAGTCCAGCTGAATTACTCAGGGTCATGGATGCAATTAAACTCACTTCATCAACAACAGCACTTAGAGTAGCATCAATGAGAGTCAGGCCTTCTTTTAGCGCTTTGACACGATGATACGATCCATTCAGAGACGACTCCTTGAGTTCAAAGTACTCCGCAGGGAAATCGGTGTTAATACGGACATTCTGAAAAATAAGGTCAAACCCACACGCAGACGTCAAACCAGTGCATTTGTATGATTCTAGATAGAAGCCTGGTTTCACTATTGCAGACTCTGTGGTTATTTTTTAATACTGTGCTTTTGCTAATGCTTTGGATTTGTACATACTTAAATGGTGACCATTTTCTCATCACTGGTTTGAAATGTTGGCTAATAAAACTCAAAGGCCAGCAAAGGAAGGCTCAACAGGCACTAAATCTCTCTTCTCTAATGTCTCTCAGATGTGTTTTTGGGCTGCATCTAATTACAGATGACCAAACTTTTGTTTTAGCCATTATACATCAACTAAAAATCATACTCAGATTACTGGAACACAGGCAAGTCATCACTACTAATAAAACCGTGAATGTATAACAGAGCATATCAAAAGGATATTTGTGGGGGAAAAAACAAGCAAGAAAATTAGTTTTGACTGCTTATAGAAGTCAAGCAGAGGTGGTGCTCTTCACTAAAAATGAAATGTGAAATATTTGATTTTTATCCAGTTAGCACAACAAAATGCTGGTCATAGGTTGAGTCCAACACAGAGCACCTTTCTGACTTTCACAATTACCGTCACATACTGTAGAAATATACAGAGCATTCACATACATGCAATATGAATTTTTTTTAAAAAATGAACGTAGTGATTTTATTGAAGCATACTTACATCGGAGAGGAATATTTTGTGGCCAGACTTATCAAATACTTCAATCAGGATATCATATACTCTTTCTGTTTCCAGAACCCAGCTGTCCCCTGGACGTATTTTGAAAGCTAAACAAATTACAGAGAAAACAGAGATTAGCTACATCTTCTAAGCACTCAGAGAATGAAACACTTATCATTATGTTTTCAGTGGTAAGAGCTACAAACCTAGGTAGCCCGGTTCAACCACATATAGCGTGCTGTTGGGTAGGCGAGACGCTCCCTGCATTCGAAGACATAAGTAGATGCTACTAAGGAAAATTAAGCCAGATAAGAACAAGATTTGCTGTAAAAACACTTCACTACAGGTAACACAAATTCCCAGACTATATATTATCAGCTGAAGGCAGCTATTAAGCCAAAGAACGTAGATCAGTGGAGGTACACTTTGTCAGAAGGATACTTTTATGATCCAGCACCACATTGGTGTGGCCCAGTTGCATTGCTGTAACTGTGGAGGTGCTTTGATCCAGACTGGCCACAGCAACATCTGGGTTTCCATTAGGGCCAACCACACTGTTCCGAAGGTTCAGTTCATACTGATCACAAGGCATAGCGACCTCTGGACAAACACAACACAAACGCAAATTAGCTTAAGAGCTGGCATTTCTGTACAAGGTAAAACTGTAAAAATGGCACAGCAACTCCTTTCATCTGGTCACAGTGAGTGAAATCAATGACTTAACCACATTTATAAACCACATTAAAGTATCAAACTAATGCTTGAACTTTAAAGACCTGTGAGTTTGATAAAAAAAAATAAAAATTAAAAAAAAGTTTTAGAGACATGCCTATGTAAAAAAAAAAAATATATATATATTGTACTTTACTTTACTAAACACAGTCAGACCTGTCATCGTGCCCTGTCTTATCTTCAGGAGTCTATACCGGATGGAAGTTCCCGCCAGCAAGTACACATCGTGTGCGGGACTCAGCATGATGTTCTCTAAAATCAGCAGTCTCACCTCTGCTGCACCCACATCCTGTAGCACAGAAACCATGGTTACAGAACAACAAATCTTCAGCTTCCTGCCGTGACAAACTAGAATAAAGTGGTTGCAGTGTTCAAACTAGAATTACCGCCTCCGCACACAAGTCAAGTTCCTGTTTCTGAGCTATGGTATTGAATAATGGCAGAACATTTTTTGCAGAATATTACGATGTCACAGTGCATTTAACCTCTGGCCTTTTGGATATCAAATGCCATATCTTTATCATTTTATCCTCTTAGACATGTGTATAAAACATTATACGAATTCTTGAGTTATGGCCAAAAATGTGCTTTGTGAGGTTACAGTGATCTTGATTATCGGCCACCAAAATCTAATCAGTTCATCCTTGAGTCAGTGTGAACATTTCTACCAAGTTTGAAGAATTTCCCTCAATGCGTTTCTGAGGTATTGCATTCACTAGAATTGGGCGCCATGAGGTTACAATAACCTCGACTGCTGAACTTTGGCCACCAAAATCGAACCAGTTCATCCTTGAGACCAAGTGAACACATGTACCAAATTTGAAGACATTTCCTTAAGGCGTTCTTAAGATATCGCATTCATAACAATGGGACATATGTACATGTACGTACATACAACCCAAAAACACAATGCCTTCGTCTGAGGCTGTTCAACTTTGTGCTGGTTTAAACATCCTTACCTTGTACAATGGCTCTTGTATTTTGGCCTTCAACTTGGCATGTCCTGTTTTCAGTCCTGACACCAAAATAATATCGCCCTGTTTCCCAACACGCTCCATTTCAGATATGTAAGTTGGGGGGTTGTATGTGGACTCAGAGAATTTAAGTACCCTTGAGGAGAGAAAAGAGATGAATTAGAAAAATATACTTGAGACTCAACTCACAATGGCCACTCGCATCTGACCTCAAGATTGATTAGCCATTAGAGAAAGAGGATATATTATGGTTAGGTTCACAATTCAGTGTAGGTTTTGTCTCCCTTCAGTCTGCCATCAGATTAAAAAGAAAAAAAAACAAGGTTGGAGTTTGAGAGGAGTATTATACAGGAAAGCATACCGTAATGAATTGTAAGAGTCAGAGAATCCATTCACATCTACGTCTTTCACTAAGGTCCAGTCAAACACCAGACCTGAAAGGGTGCTGAAGGTGTTTCCTGCAACATACAAAAAGACAAGAGTCAGGCCCTACTCCTTTATATCACACATTTTAATCAAAACACAGAGTGAAATTTTCCACTTGTATTATAAGGCTGAGGTCACTATATTTGAATGAATAATGCATGCTGAGCACGACTTTCTGAAAGCTCCTGGCAGTCAGATTAGCAAAAACAAAACCAATAGGCATTTCATTACAGGACACTTGCCGTCCTTTTGCAATCTACTCCATCAAAGGAATCTAAAATCTACTTTTAAAACAAAGCAAACAAAAACAAAACACCAGGCCCTGGAGTGATCATCAGAAAGATACAGGCTATAGCTACAGCTCATTAAACTAAGTGTGTCCGCCCTAAATGGAACCAGTCGAACAGAACAAACAGCCACCCCACAGAAGCAGCCTGAGGGGAAAGAAGCCCTTGTCTAGAGCTTGCTTAGTCATTTTTCTGAGAAGCCTAGAGAAGAGCTAATACACAATACGACACAGACTTGTTTCAACAGGAGAAAGAATTAACTAATACTACGAGTACTGATCTAAATTACTCTTTATAGTCTTAAGGAGATATTTAATTCTTAACAACATCAGTAGCATACAATGAGAATCATTTTATCCTGTGATAAACCAGGACACGTTACCTTCAGAGTCCAGTGCATGAATTCTGAGCGCCAGTGGTGAGTCCTCAAGATGAAGCTCTCTGGTGGTCGACACTATCTGGATCTCGCTGATGATGTCGACAATAGCGTCACAACGCAGTACCTGCCCTGTAACTGCAAATGGAAGAGGGGACAAAACACCTTATACACAGTACAAACTGCACAGTGTTGCACTTTAACCAAACAAGGAAAACAAATGTCTTTACGAGAGCAGTTTCTCGTTGAGGCTCAAAGTATATAAATCTACCCCCTGGCTAAAACACGTTCTTTATCAAGTGTATGGAAATAGCAAAAAAGGGTGAGATCTCTCGAGCATCCTCTGCTCCTGGCAAAATGTTGTACAGTTATCTACCAAGTCAAATATTGTGGCTTTTCCGGTCTGGAGCAGTCACGGAAAGTGGCATAACAGCTGGAGAGCGTTAGTCCACATTCAGTGACAGTGGTCTGGACATATAGTCTTACCTTTTGTTGTTTGTTTGCTTAAAAGAAACAACCAAGATGTTTGTATAAGGGCCAATATGCCAGATTTTTCTGATTACAGAGATAATGCTCACAACTGCCATTCACCCATGATTGGCCAACCGTGCCACAGGCAAAAGATGACATACTGCATTTCACAATCGCAAACAAGGAACAATAACATTTTTAAAAAAGTGTTGTGCAACAGACCGAGAGGATGTCGATTGGATTTGCTATTCTGAAGGGAACAGAGTACATTTTTGTCTAGAGATATTTTTTTATATCACCTGCATTTTGAACTGCGACCATTTGAAAATCTTAAATCCACATTTCAGGGTTCCATTCTGTTCAAGTGATAATTGTCTGAAGCCCTATTCACACAGGAGTAGTATTATCAGGGATTTCAGAAAATACCAGCCCATACATACATTCAAATAGGATAACAAACGTCTGTATTTTGCTTGTATTTACTGACATTATCTCCTTGTCTTTAGCAGCCACATTATTTATAAAGTTTAGAGTTGATTTACCCACTTTATGCATGCGTTGCAAGCATGAAAACACATGTGCAGCATTTAGACCAAGTAAAACATGTTTCATCTGTCTTACCTTCTCTGTCATCACTTTTAAACGTCAGTATAGCTGATCTCACAGCACAGCTGTTCTCACAGCACAGCTGTTGACTGCTGTTCAACATATTATGAGCCATAACCAAAAGTCGGTTTGTGTGACTGAATGCCTGTCTGTATGTAAGTATATATACTATAGTTATACTGTATGTTTGTGCAAATAAAAGCATAAAGTGAAGAAATGTTGTCCCCCAGCTGGTTCGTATACTACTTCTACACACGAATCTATTTCCTAACTCACACATAGGAACAATTCTTGAATGCGCCACTTGTGTTTATGTATGTGTATGTAGGTGTATTATTTACCAACATCTTCTGCAATAATGATGCTGGTCAGTCTGGAGGGCTGAGTGGAGAGCGCCTGGACAACAGCTTTCCGAGAGCAGCCTTTGCTGCTGTCTTCATCCACAGCCTGGATGCTTGCTACTTCTGGCCTGTTGGAGGACCTGGATGTAGAAACAAAAATAAAGTAGTTCTTTATTTATCACAATAAGAATGTTGACCTTATGTTGATCACAAAGTAGGTTTGAGGTCGAATAACATTTTCATATTTGGAGTTGCAGCTATAATGATAATGTACACTTTGCTGTGACACAAGAAAAGTTTTTAAAAAAAAAGGATATCCAACAAAAACTCATATGAACTTTAAAGTGTTGAGCAGCTTTCTGGCTCCAACACACTGCCGTGAACACACTTGCATTGTAAACAGTACGCTGGGCCATGTGGCCTCATATGCCCTATGCAATATGACACCCGAGGGTTTACGACTTACCATCTGTAGCAGCCTTCAGTAGTTTCCAGTGTGAAGTTAATTTTTGTACTTCTGGCAAGCGGCAGCAACACTTTGGGAATATTTAGTTTGGAGGAACAGTGAACTCGAGTCACCGTTATCAATAACAGCAACGCCAACACTGACAACTTGAAGGAAATCATTTCCGCCACATGAGATTGCGGAGATTTATTGGCAACGGACGAATGAATGAATGAACGCTAACTTTCTGTACTAGCTAAACTTCCTCCGTCCCATTAAGTTAGCTGCATGTGCCGTAATGTTGAAGCTGTGGCTCTGAGACACACGTTTAAGTGAGCTAACATCGCCTCTGAAGCTATTTCTCAACTCAAACTCACGGCGCCTTCCTGTGTAGTTTCAGTTTGAGTCGGTTGTTAACGGACAGCAGCCACATGATAATAACAGTCACACTGTCTCTCAGTCCTCTAACTCAGCTCCTTCGCTTTGTTTATCCTCGGAGACGCTTTCAAACACACAGCAATTATAACTTTGGACTCTCCGGTTTCATTTTAATGTGTAAAGTTAGCAAATGTTAGCTTAAAATAAGCATATTTAGTACAAATACCCGCCATTAGCAATAATTGGACTCAGTGTGCATGCCGGGAGTGGGGAAACGTCATAAACATGGGCGGGCAACAAAGGCTATGACGCGTCTTCTTAAAGGTACAGTTTGTTTGTTTTCTACCACTGAACTGAACTGAACCCATTCACATTGAAGAGCCTCAGTCCTCAGATCCTTAGGGAAGGGTCCCTTGTTCACACTGTGTCTTCTTTGTGCTAATTTAATTAATAACCTCTGCAAATGAGGTTTACTGTGTCTGTTTATAGAGACTCTAAGTCACATGGTAGTGAATGGAGAGAGATAAATACATTTTTTCATCCCGCTTGAATGGTGCCATGAACTACACATATGATGTTTGTCAATTTAAAAGAGGATTTTCCAAGTCAATAAAGTCGCAGTTTGTCGTCACTTAAGTAAAACACCAACTCGGCAAAGAAAAAGGTACTAAAAAAGATGAAAATCACAATAAAACTGGCCATATTGAAAACTGCATTTATGTGAAAGGGTGGTTCGTTAGTTCTGTGAGCTGCTAATATAAAGGAGCAGCTCTACAATGTTTAAGTTACAGGTTTTGGCTGTGTAGTCTTTATTATTACTTATTTTCACAGTCTTATATTTCATTAGTTTTAAGACAAATTGCTACTTTCTCAAGATGAAAAATTATCTTTTAAATTGACATCATATGTGTACTTCATGGCACAATTCAGACAGGATAAAAAAATGATTAGTCTCTTTCCATTCACTACCATACGAAGTGTTTCTGAAATAAGGTCCAATAGAGCAGACGGGAACTTGACTTTGGCTCTCTATTTGCTGGTGGGTTGGTTCGTCAGCAGGATTACGCAAATACTACTAAATGGATTACATTGCGAGATAGGCAACCTTTCAACATTTTTGTTGTTTTCAAGGAATAGTGCATGGATATTGACAAAAAAATCAGACGTATTTAGGTGGCTGGTATCTGTGAGTGAGTACAAACGGGGACTGTTGGGTGGAGGTATGCGCTCTACTGAGGGCCATTCAAGTTGTAGATATGTCTGTTGAAATGCACCAATAAATTACAAAATCAACCAAAATCAAAAGACTCTTACATAACTATCTAATCTTGAGGCTGTCTTGTCAAAATTTTGGGAAAATCAATATTATCGGTCATTGTATATTATCAATAAAATTATAGCAGATAAATAAAGCCGATTATATAAAGCCAAATAAGTTTAATTTACTGATTACACGCAGCATCTAAACATTCTGATTCAGTAGCACCTTGAAAATTGATCTTCGGAATAAACACTGAAAAGAAGACAAAGAAACACGCTGTTGTTGCGCTCCTGACATCAAATTGCTGCACCTGGTGGGAGACACACAGTGTAGACTAGAGAGCCAAACATGTCATTGCTGGTTTGGACATATTTTACAGTTTCAGAGGACGAGAACGCAACTGTAATTTTTAGAAAGGGGAAAAAGTCTAAAAGTTTAAACACCACAAATCTTATTAGAGATATGGAATATTAAATCATTACTACATTTTAGCCTTTCTTAACTAAAGATGTGCATAAACTACAGGTTATGAACTTAAAATATATATATATATATTAAAATATAAAATTACCAGTCAGCCATGAGAAGCAGGTTATCGTTTATTTTATCGGCTGAAAAATATCTATACTCTATAATATTGTGCATCCCTAACTTTTCCATTTTAACTACATAACAAGTTATAAGTTAATGCTGTGCTCACATTGTGCCTATTCATAAATAGATGCATCTAATGTGTTTACATGAAGATGACAGAATATGTACACAACGTGATTGTGGTTGCCATTTACAGATATGGTCAAGCGGCATCAGCAAGCTCTTTGGGCACACCTCGTTCAGCAACTGCCATGCCACTGGTTATGTAATACAACCCCAAAGCCCTTAAATTCACCCCACTTGCTCTTCTGGTCTTGATTTCAAGATTCTAGAAGTGTAGTTGAGCTGTATACTGAGAATATTTCTGATTTGTTGTCCCTCTCAGAGTGGTGGACAGAAATTTAAGCACCATAATGCAGTCCATATGACAAAATCATGAAAAACAAATGCCATAAAGTTGCACACACACTGAACTGACTGTAATAACATGTTTGAGTAATCCTAGACACTGGTAGACAATAGATTCACCTACCCATGGACTCTGACCGCTAAGATAACACAAATCAAACATCAGCCTGCCCTCCTACATAGGGAATGTCTGCTCTGTATGGTGAATGAACTTAATGTGCAGGGCATTAAGGCGTTGGCTGGCATAAGTAACTGAATAATTTGTGCACAGTTTGATTGATTTGTATTATGGTAGAATAAGCTACGAATTAATCTGAATAACCACAAAAGGAAGACCAACATGAACTGGCTGCCAGTCAATTTTGCATTGGATGCATTCAGAGTTTGGCTGTCTGGATATTCAGTATTCAGTCAAGAACATGCAGTGCACGACTTTTCACCCCTAGGTGTCACTGACAGCTACCTGTATATCATTCTCACCCGGATTTGGGTGACGGCAGAGAAAAGGGGACATGTTTTTTCTATGGTATACAGGCAAGCAAGGGAAGTGTCATCACTGCCCTTACATCAATACCATATTTAACCACAAAAAAAAGAAAAACAGTGGTTCAGGAAAATATGGTTAAAAAAAAATGGCAACATGTTTGAAAGTGCAGTGCTGTTAAAAGGCAAGAAAGTCTCAAATCTTATGTTCTCTTCATTTGTTTGCATGTGAGATCATTTTCTGGCATTAAATTTGGCCCTGAGATAAACCATGAATTGTTAACAGAATCTTAATTACAGTCTTCATTCAGTTGGCTGCATTATTTCTGATCCATCCTCTCACCCACTTTGAAGTTATGACATCAGTGCTCCTCCTGGTTTGTGCCTCTAGTTTTCTAGACACAGACAGATGCACGGCTTGACTAGCTTTGGTGTTGAAGTGTGGAACATAATGCTGCTTTGTGCCAAAGGTGACATATTGTTTGAGTCAGAGCGCATAGCAATAAAAGCCCATTGCTGACTGGTGCTCCGTTCCAATAGGTTGACTTTAAGGGCAACCATGTAGTTGCATCTGCAGCAATCTACACATATACTGTATATTCACACTACAAAGTCACTTGGTTTAAAGTGACGACTTGCCAAACTTGGCTTGACTTTTCCGAGTTATTTTGGGTTGGTAAAAAACAACGTATCTTTCTTCAGTTGGATGCAGTTGACAATGAAACCTGAGAAGACTTTCATTTATTCTGACAAAGCCGCTCTATGTGGCCTTCACTTCTACATTTAGTTTCATCTTTGTACCCTGTCCATGGGCAACGAGCGTACAATTGATGTGAGGAATGATGTAATGTCTGGGAACATGGAAAACAATACCTGAATGTCACGCTGTGTCTGTAGCACTTCACATAGAAGCTCATGTCTAGACAACACAGAGTGCAGCAGCAGACTGAACTCATTCAAAGGGGAAAAGTGCTTGTAAGGTAGAGTTGTTTTCTGGGCCTTGGCTGGATCATTATGCTATTTCCTCAGTTCAGATCTGGCACAGTCAGAGTTCAGCAAAAAGGGGGAAGTTTTCAAATGTTCTTTCTTTTAAATTGTCTGACTTTGTGCCTGTGTTTTTGATTAGTTAAACAGTCACAACCTTTAGAAGTTACTGAATGTAGTATATTTAATCAACTGGTAATTCTTAAAAGTGCAACTTTAAGAACTTTTGCTAAAAATGTTCAAAATATAAATACATTTTTCTACAGAATGTAAAAAAAAAAAGATGTTTTTGTACCATGTTGCAGAAACACGCCTTTACATGTCCCTGCCGTGTCTTCATCATCTTGATAGGCTCCACCCTGCAGCGGTCCAAAGCTCCTGTGTTAGCGGTGTAAGCAATGCCAACACTCCCCTGGTACTTCAGGCTCCCAGCCTGAACCACTAGCTGCATGGCTAACTGAGCTAATTAGCTAATGGGAGCTGCAGTTAGCAGCAGTTAGTGGTAATCTGGTGATATGTTATCCTTTTTGTTGGGAGTATAATTGCCAATTCTTTCATATTGCACCTTTAAAGGTTGACCTTTCAGGTTTCAATGTGTTGTACATTGGAATCTCACTTTTATGCTGGGCAATTGTGCAGCATTTTATACCACACACCGAAACCATCAAAGCATTTCACCTCCGATATTAGACTAAATAAAAACACACGGCAACACCCATGTGTTGCACATGCAATATTTTCCTTTGTCACAAAAGGCTGCAGCTGCTTTGCAATTCTGTCCAGTGTCTCCTCATCTGGCATGCATCAGCATTCACATCCTTCCTTGTGTAAAGTCGGGAACTTTTCTTGGCCACCGTGCTTGGCTTGGTCCAAACAAGTGGGTGCAGAGGGCCATAGCACTTACTTTAAATGCTTACTCAATGGCAATATTCTCATCTCGGCTTTCACCAGAAATGTAATGGACTTTGGAGGGGTCACTGCTTGAAACAGTTTGGGAAGTACACAGCTTAAAGGTCCCCTAGGTGTGAGGCACAGTTAAAATTGCTGTAGGTAGGCATAATAAAAAGGTGTAACTATCCAGTGGAATCAGCCTTTGCCTCAGGGAGCTATTTTGTGTGTTCCAAGTAATGTAAAAAAGGAGGTGGGACTGGCTCAAATGATTACCATGGTAGAGCTCTCACTGTGTGTGATAAGACTACTGATGCCCAGATGGCCTTGACTCAGCAATCTGGTGAACCTTAATGCTGGGTGATATATATTTTTCACAATAATTCTCTTAAATATCAACATTTCCCTCAAGAAGTGATATACTTTTTTTTACTTTCAGATTAAAATGGTCCACTTAAAGTAAAACAGGGCCTGCCTGTGGAGCTGTTCTGCAAGTATTAAATCCTTTTACACAATCTTAACTACATGCTTTAAATTCCCTTGCCATTTCTACGGTCTAGGCATTAGGTGGATAGAGCTGAGTGGGTTTGCATTCGCAGCTCTATGCATTCACGATCATGGACAATGGAGGTGTAATCTGTCCAAAATGCTTCCACGTGCCCCACATTTAATGTGTACTAAGCACTCTTTATTTTCAAAAATTGTCATTTAAATTCACATCGAGTAAATGACCATGGTTTTGATAGCACATCAGGTTTAGTGGTGTTAAATATTCAACACAGAAGTGAAGTGGAAACAAACATTTTGCCATTTAATAGCTGAGCCAAAAGCTGTTGTGCTGTGGGGTAGCAGCCCCCCAGCACACATGCCTTTTAACTACACACTGGAAAGTCTTTACAAGACCCAGGTGGGCAGTCACTTTCACCACATTACATTTGGGTCTTAATTTCCCGTGGTGTAGCCCCCCGCAGAGCCACAGTGCCCGGCCTTTGCTGGTGTACTTTAAAGACTTCCTCTCTTCACTTTATCTTACAGACCGGCAGCAGTGTATTGATGGAAAACATACTTGACCAGAGGAGTAAAAACGTTTTTGTTTTTTTTGGTGAATCTATAAAATTTATTGGTCATTAGCCATTTGTTACAGCCAAACCACTGTGATTAGAATAATAAAAATAATCATCTGGCACTTTGTATGTGGGATTCTTACATAATCCTTACACAACACCGTAATGGGATGATGTCGAAGGATGATTCCACCTTCAGGTCCTTGTGAAATGACTCATGAAATGAACAGATAGTGGTCTGATGTATACAATATATCAACCCAGACCACCCCATCTCTCTGACCTAACAAAGGTTACAACAAACATTACAAGGCTCTATCCACCTGTTTAAACAAGAGCAGAAGATCAGGACAATGCATCACACAACGGACAGATAACATTAAACGCCTGCTGCATCAGGGAGCCAGAGAAGACAATGATGTCACCATCACTGGCATCAGTTTAAATGAAAGCCCTGAAGAATATTGAGGCTATGCTATCGTCAAAAGAACTGAGGCAAGAATGACTTCACTGCGCTGGGAGAACAAATAATAAACACAGCGTATTAAACTTTAAACTTTAATTCAATATCCAGAGTGTGAAATAGAGAAAGTGCCCATTAGGTACATTATTACGAGGCAGGGTTGCAGTCAGTGGGCTTGGGCAATTAGTAGTGGCATAAGTCACCATTCAAACATGCATGAATGAGAAATTACAACAGTGTGGGGTGCAATTACCTCTCCCAAATCAGTGCGTGTCAGATGACATTATCTCGCAGGCTGAGAGCCATTACCGAGCTGAGGGTTTCCAGCCCCAGAAGAGTAAGGAGAGGTCAACTACTGTGGGGGGAACAGACCATTTGTTCCCTGCCTGTGACATGAGGACATCTCTCTGGAGTCAGAGGGCCTCAAATGTTCCAAACCTACAAGGCATGAAGCATTATCGGGTTCCTTTCTCCTCAACCATTGATTTTTTTATAGAGATGATTTATTTTTGTGTAGGGTCTGTTGAAACTACAATTCGGAACAAAAAAGGCAGAGTATAGAGTTGTTGAAATGACACACGGAATAATTTACATCTGAAGTGGTAATTGGTGACACAACACAGCGTATTGCGACAGACATGTTGCTGCAGGTGGCTATGTCTAATGTGTGTTATGTAATCTGTGGGGTTTGGACAACATCTGTGGAAGAGAGGCGCTTGTAAAATTTGATTTCCTTTGATGGTGTTTTATGGTGTTGCATGGTTGGGTTTTTAGGCTCCAGAGCAGGGCAGGGCCGCACGGAACAGCGATAACAGCTTCCTCTGGGATGAGCCAGGGCCACTTAGCTCATGTGTCAGGTTATTAATGATCACAAGATTGCGTCAATATCAAGTTGGACTTGATTTCAGGGGAACTGTGTCACACATGTGTCTCCTGAAGGGAAGCACAGCTTGACTGCCAAGGTCAGACTGAGATACATTTTGTTTTTTTTTTACTTCTGTTTGGTGCTTTTTTTTTTGGTTTTTAAATAAAGTTATATATCTTATGCACATATATTTCTCACATTTAGTGGTGTAAGGTAAAGGAGATAGCCCCCCCAAAAAATTATTGAAATTGTCTATAAAAGGGTGCCATATCATATAGAATGTATTCATTTTCCACACCAACAGAAGCTCCTCTCTCCCACAGAAAACACTGCTCTGAAACGCCTCGTCAGTAGTCCCGCCTTTAATTACTTGACTTAGTGACATCACACTAAGTTACCATGTCATTCATTTGCATAATTTATACATAGTGGCTAGTTTGGCAAGTAAGAATTGATTTAGCGCAGCTGCTCTGTTGTTGTTAGCGGTGCTGGCTCTGGCTTGTGTGAGCTGACCAATCAGAGGAGACTGGGTATTGACTGGATATTCCCCAGAGGGGGATTACAGAGCTGCAGCACTGGACTGGACAATATGAGAAAACTGATGTGTTCTAACTGCAAATGCATCACATCTTTCAGCAAAGTAAAGTGGGCTGGTGGGTTTTTCTTTTTCCAGTTCTTCATGCTAACAATGTCACAAAACATCCCATGTTATATTGGCTGTTTGGCAGCTCTATCATAACTGATTTTACTCCAAACATTGCCTAAACTAGGTCTGTTTAATACTGAACCAGGACAATCAATACAGCTGTCATGAGTATGAAGTTATCCAGGTCACATTATGCTTGGAAGATAAGTGGTTTTTGTCATCAAGGACTTGGCAAGGTGTTATGTATAGTCATGGGTGTGCAGTTGATCTGAGTCACAGATATGCTTGATGGAGAGAAACCCTTATGCCAAATTGTGAATTAGATGAGCGATTATCATTTCATTCAATCAGGAAAGACATTCAAGAGCATCTGGGGGGTCTTCATAGTGTGTCACTGGTGCAGCTGCATTTGAACATAATGAGCAGTGAAAACTAATAAAGGGGCCACTGACTCATCTCTGTCATTGATTAGTCAAGGGAGACCCCTGAAACAAAGTGGCCAATGGCCCCTGTGCCCCTTGTGGCTGTCTGGTCAGTCTATTCACAAACTGAGGCAGCTATTGTCTATATTTACTCTCACTGGTGGCTCAGTGACACTTGAGTTCAGACAAGGACAGAACTGGAGATCAAACCAAAGAATACAATTCACTATAGTCTGTTTAGTAGATACGTGCAGTATCAAATTGCAGTCACTGCAGCTCTAACACAATTAACCTATCCAAAAGGCTCTGCTCAGACATCATGTGATGTCTGATGATGGTTGTATGAGCTTGATTTATCACTTTGGTTTGCTGGCATCTCTAGGAGTAAACAGCACATCAGTAGGATAAATGTTTTGGCACTTGGTTGGAAGCCGTGGAGCTGTAAATATACTCAGGTTAAACGATAATAATTGTGAACATGGGATATGTGTGAAAACAAACTACGAACTGTAATATTCTTAAAAGATTACACGACCAGAGGCACTATTTCTCCTTCTGACAGCATCCTGATCTTCTCTGGTATCATCATGTGCTGACAACGCACATTTTCCACTGACGTCGCTCCATGTTAAGTCATTTCTCGTATTTTGGATGATTGCATCGCAGACAAGGGGAACAGAAACCATTTAGAAAGAGTTGGATGTGATTCTATGGAAGTTTTGTCCCGCCCTCCCCCATAAAAGAGGGAACGGAGGGCGCTCCCAGCCTCCCAAGTCGGAGACGGGACATAAACTTTACGCGCACAAGTTTCCTTTTTGGAGCACAAGCTGCGCTGCAAGGTCAGAGACGCAAGGTAGGTAACATGATTTTTATGGATGAAAACACTTTCTCAGTTATGATGTGACACATTGAGCAGTTTTAATTCAACTTGACGGGCACCTTTGGACATGTCATGTGCGCATACGGACAAATATTTAGATTTAGATCAGTACTGTTACATTTTGAACCTCTTTTTCATTTGAAAGGCACGTTTTCGTAGCCTAAATCTACTATTCCTGGTTATATAATACTGGTTCTGGTATGGTTTTATTTAATCCGTGCCTGTACGACTTCACATGAAGCTCTAACTGAGAAAAAAAAAGTGTGGGTTGATCACCAAAAATGCAGCCAAAGTCCTCATTCTGACAGCGTCCACTTTCAAATAATCTTCCATAAATAAGCGAGTAATTCCTTAATCCATTACCTGTCATTGAAATGTCAATCAGTAGATGCTGAGACACAGTGTTTGCACGTGCGTATGTGTGTGTGAGCTGAAGGATAAAGGTCAGTTTTTGGCTACTGGGATGGCAAAGCACACAGTGACCATGTTTGTAAAGCTTTCCAGGACATTCCCTGAACTGATAGCTGTACAAACAAGCCAAAAGACTATTTTTCATTCACAGAAAACAGGCCCATATAAAAATCTTTATAAAGGAACAACACAGATGAGTTTCATGTTCAGTGAATCAGATTTCCTCATCACCAAGTGGACTCTTTCTCTGTTAAAATGTCCCTCACTCTCTATGAATGTTGTAGGCAAACACACAGAGTCTGGGCGCTCTTTAGGCTGAGTCCAACACAACATAGCAGTGGGCAACATGCCTGTTAAAAGACTCCCAAGATCTGGTAAAATGATTTAGAACCCACAGCACACAAAGACATCATTGATTCTCTAAATGCAGCTGCAGTGCACTTTGTTTTGGCTTTCGCCTGTTGTATGAAGAAGGACCGAGCTGCAGATGTTATGTTTATTTTGGTGAGATTATTTTAAAGGCCTCTAGGTTTTATTTTTATTCATCTTAAATAGATGCACTGCATGCTTTGCCCAGTGAATAGGCTGGAATTAGATTTCCCAATACCAGTGCACAGGCAGCCAGGCAGATGCACTTGAAATAACCAGGTTTCCACATGTCTTATTATTTTTGAAACAGAAGTGTTATAATTAGTACCTTAGCACTTGTAGATACTGTATGTTGAACTTTTTTTTTTAAATAAAGTAATCTGCAGACATCTTCTACTTGTGCTTTCTGTAGCTGCTCCTCTTGTGGTGGGAATCCATCCCAAGGACAGGCAGCTTGGGAAGAATGTGATAACAAAACAGTTCGTGAAAGAGCACCAAAGTAATTGGTCAGGAAAATTGTTGCATGAAGCGTTGAAAGAGAAGTTCATCATGCAGACCGATTTTGAATTAATCTCTAATTTTGAACTTTTCCAGCATGAAGTGTCACACAAGTCTCTTGCGATTTGGCACAAATGCAAGCAGCGAGGCAAAAACAGGAAAAGTGAAATAGAAAACACCTGGTTTTGAATCTGCTGTCTGATTTGAAGTCACATCACTTACTCACAGGATCAAGCCTGTCATACTCTGACTTTGTGCGGTCACTTTGTCTCTACAAAGAAAAGCCCCAGAAATCTCGTGTGATCCATTCATTTCTATACTTTATATTACTTTATTCATTACAATATGTCATATTTCCACAGCACTACTTCTGCGAGTTTACACACTGTAAGTGGTGTGTTAGTCCTGCAGGTTTGCTGAAACAGTTCATGCCCCACCAGCTGTTAAAGGCAGAAATGAATAATGGACTGAAATGCAGTATTTGCACAACATCCCCACCATGTTCCGGGGAAGTGTGGCAAACAATAACACTGTCATAGAAGGGAGGTCTTGTTATTTCAGCATTGTGTTTTCAACAACTCACAATTTTCCCCTCAAACAACCTCTGGTCATATTTTCACATGCCATCAAATATAAACCACAGCTTTCATCCCCTGTGGTGCCAAAAATGTGGGTGTGGAAAAAATGTAAACTTGGCAGGTGGTCAAATTAAAGCAGACAGGTTATTAAGTCAAAACATGTGTTTCTGATAATAACCGCGAAAACATACCAAAAATAACAGGGCACTGATTGTTATCAAGCTGAATACCAGACAACCTTTGCACTGTAAAGATGTTGTGTCACTAACCACTGTTTACTTTCACAGGCTAAAAGACACGAAAGTCATTCTCATCTGGGATCAAAATCTAGCCTGAAGAGACACTTACATTAACGAACGGATTTTCAGTTTTTTTGTACATTCTTTTAATGCAAAATGAACATCCAGAGTGCAGCATTGTTTTTCTGTTGGACGATTCTGTGCATGGACACCTGTCTAGGCCAGAACGACTGCACAGGTGTGGACTGTCCTGATATGCAGCACTGCATCGATACGGTTTTACCGAAGGGAGCCTGCTGTCCCACCTGCACACAACGGGGCTGCACCTGCGAGGGCTACCAGTACTACGACTGCATCCAAGCAGGCTTCCAGAAAGGGAAAGTCCCAGCGGGGGAATCTTACTTTGTGGATTTCGGAAGCACCGAATGCTCCTGTCCCCAGGGAGGAGGGAAGATAAGCTGTCGTTTTATTCCGTGCCCTGAAATTTCCCCCAACTGCATCGATATTTTGCAACCTGCAGATGGATGTGCTGAATGTGGGCGAATTGGCTGTACCCATGGTAACAAGAAATATGATGCGGGGCACTCTTTTCAGATGGACCACTGCCAGGTTTGCCACTGTCCGAATGAAGGTGGAAGGTTAATGTGTTCACCTATCCCCGATTGTGACATCCGTAATTCTAATAACCCCATGTGGGTAACGACCACTGAAAACAATAACCCTTTGAGAGACATTAGCGGTCGCCATGGAAGCCAACAAACGAGTCCCGTTAAGCCATTTTCCAAGCTGGCACCGGGAAACACTCTCCCGCTGTATAAGCCGGACCCACCCAGTTTTGGCGCAGAGGAATATGACTATACCCTGGCTCGGCCAACGTCTTCCACTATCCAAGATCTGGCCCAACCACTGGAATCTACTACAGCACCACCAGCTTACCCAGAGTCAAGCTCCACTTCCTTCAGCTCCCATGATGACAGGAGACATGAGCTGAGGGAGACACAAAAAAGGCCAGATTCAGAGAGGAGCAGAGAGGCTGAGGTCACACATAACACGGATCCAGCAACCACAGGGACTCGTGAAAGTGAAACATCAACATCGCTAACAACCACACCGAGAGTGACCACAGAGGACCACAGGCCACAACAGGAAAACGCTGAAAGGACCATTAGACATAACAGTGAAAGAGGCAGGGTGGTAGAAGGCACCGTAAAAGACACAACACACACAGTCCAAGCAAACAAGGGGGCAAGGCACCCTCACAAACATAGTCAAGGCACTCGCACAAGAGGTCACGGCGACTCCCGTTCTGCTGGCCATAAGGAACAAGAAAAAGTGTCGGCGGAGCGCAGGCAGCCGCTCGGTGAAGAGGAGCAGCAGGGCACATATCCCACAATTCAGTTCAGTCCCACCAGCAGAGCTCCAGTCAGGATGAGAGAGGATGGAGAGCAGCCTCAAAGACAACCCCAAACCCTCCACAACTACCAGACAGGAGACACAGAAGGTAAGTGAGCACACATTAAAGAGTTTGAACCAAGTCTGACCTGTGTCCCAACTCGCTGTTGAATCGAGAGGAAATCAGAAATCCTTTGATCCATTCAAGGCCCTCATCATGATAAATCACAGTGTGATGATTTATAGCCTAGTGATGAAAATGTTGTTGTCACTTTTTTCAGAAGACATTTTTCCTCTTCCTTCTCTCACATCCTGTATTTTGAGGAAGAATTCATAATCAGTCTACTCAAGCTGGCAGCTGTCCAGGAAAAACAATTGTCCATGGCAGGGCTGTTTTCCCTAGATAGCATTTATCTACCTTACTCAGAAGACAAAAGAACCATACTTAGTATGAAGTCATTTTCATGCATTCAAGTTGAGAGAATACTGTTTTTCATTCTCTAGAGGTTTGTAAATAGCGAGTAATACTAAACCTGACGCTGTATTTATATCGTTGTGCTTTCTAACATATCTGATAAATCCTGTAAGAGCAGCTGAAATTGCAATTTCTTTCCCTACTTTGCTCCGGCGAGAGTTCTGCCTCCTGCCTGGATCTTTTATGTGATTATCAGCATGTTCTCAAACAGATCTGTCCCCTTCAGGGCATATAGGCCAATCTACTGCAGGCACTGGCAGAGAAAGCAGATGATGAAGTGATTACAAGGATGTCTAGAGGATCAGTAACACTGTAAAACACCATTTCTTATTCCAAAATATGATGTTAGGTTATATAAAATTATTTGATAATGCCATATAATGATCCAAATGCTTTAACTTTGATGAATAATGTGATTTTATGAAATTCCATAAGAGTTAAGGATTAATAAAGTTCCTGCCAAGGGAAACCTAATTAGATCATAACTCCCCCTGTACATTATGGCTTTATGGCACAAGGTAGTTTCACTATATTGTAAGACCTCACTTTCATAGTGAGGTCTCACAATATAGTGAGTGGACTTAATTATAAATAAGTAAAATGACTTAGCCTTGTCATTTCATCCTTATAACCCCTTCAGTGACTGAGTTACTTAAACAATTAGTTCAGGATTTTGAGAGCCTTCTTATCGGTGGTGTTCTGTCCAGCAAACCGCAATCTGGAGGTGCGTAGTTAACCTACTTTACAGGATGATGTGTGTTGAGACCTGTCAGGGCTTTTCTTTCCTTTCAGCACCTGGCCTCCATAGGTATGTATAGTATATAATGAATGCATCTGTGAGGGGTCTCAGGGAGTGAACTCCAGAGGTACCTCTACCAGCGTTAACTTGGAAGTGGACACATTTTATGTGAAACTGAATGTCTGTGAGCCAATACAGAAACTCCTTTCTCAGGGGAAATAAAACAGATATTTGCTTTGACACACGTCCTCGAAAGTTTTCCACACTGTCCAAAAATGCATGAAGATAAAATCCAGCTATTCAAATGGGAATAATGGTTTCGTGGAAGACAGTTTGAGTTGAAAGTTAAAGTAGGAATGGTTTTTCTCCTGGGATAGGGAGCCAGCTAACTGCTCTGACGACTCAATCTGTAGGATGGAGGTTTCACTGGTGAAGGTCATTGGACTAAGGGAGGATTTCCAGAGTGGTGACATGTTAAAAAACCCAGCTGATAAGGGTCTGGACTGGTGTCTGTTGTCAATGCCATTAACAGACTATCCCTATGTTATTTGGAGAGGAAAAGAGAAAGCATGAATAACAAGGGCCTCAACTATTTTTTTACTGATCATAAATGGTCTGCTTTTGCAGTGGAACACGGCCCAAGATAAATGTTTTTTTTTTCTTTCACTCAATAATTCCTGCTCATTTGCCTTCTCTCTTTCCAGCCAGACACAGTGTGTGCTCAGAAGGGGGATGGGATTGTTTAGGCTGTCTGATGCTGGGCTGGACCTGGTATAGGATTTCTTGGGGGCTGTACCTGTGAGCGGCATAATACCCATGTGATGAATGAGACCACTGTTGTGGCGTGATTGCCAGACGGTACTCACTACTCCCTCATGAGCCGGTGTGATTACCCGTCTCCCGTGAGGTTGCTGGTTTCCCAATCTTCCCAGTAATCATCTCATCTGAAGCACACCTCCACACGTTTTCCTCTCAGTTACTCCCCTTCCTATTTTACCAAGTACCAAACCACTGAGGCGGAAGAAGTACTCGGATCTTGTACTCAATAA
The DNA here is from genome assembly GCF_040436345.1 of Pagrus major. Classification (NCBI taxonomy): domain Eukaryota; kingdom Metazoa; phylum Chordata; class Actinopteri; order Spariformes; family Sparidae; genus Pagrus; species Pagrus major. Next base: position 10,920,158 of record NC_133221.1, on the reverse strand, counting down.
AAGTAGCAGTAACACATTGTCGAAATACTCTGTTACAAGCACATTTCATGCCTTCAAAGTGCAAGTACAAAAGGATAAACATCACTCATTCTGCAGATTGGTCCATTTCAGAATAATGTACATGATTGGATTCTATTAATTTATATAATAACGTGTTGATCACTTTAAAGTTTAAGCTTGTAAAGGTGGGACTAATTTATTTACACACTGATTGGTAGACTGTACTTAAAATACTTGATAAATGTGCTTACAGCAGTTATTTTCCACTGCTGCCAAACCAAACTGACCCAGAGGAATGCTAGACATGGATAATATGATCAGACCGAAGCATAGAAATCATCTGAAGTAAGGTGGAATAACTGAAGACGTGCTTGTTTTCATCAGCAGTACTGTCACAACATGCTGCATATGGGAGTGGGCTGAGCAGATGTATAATTTTCCTTAGGATGAAACGGAGGGTGGATTCCAGAGATGGTCGTGTGAGAGTTATTTCCCACTGCACCGCTACCGTGAAGATAAGTTTGAAGAAGATAGCTCTGTCTGGTCAATCCAGGGCGCCTTCCAAGTAATCTTTAGGAATTTTGGCGTGTATCCCATCCACAACGTGTCCTTACCGAGAAACCACCTCATCCACATGTCATCCATGCCTATAAATAAAAAAAAAAAAAAAAAATACCATCTGCTCCCAATCCAGTAAACCGCTCATAAAAAGACAACCACTGTATAAGTAGAGAGAGATTGGTGATATATTGTAACACAATAACAGATTTGCCTCTAGCACTCATGTGCATTTCTGTCATTAACACACAGGCAAAGTGCAGCTGTATACAGATGTTTTCCAACTTAGAGTACAAGCTACTATGAAATACAGTAAATCTCTCATATGAAATCTTACACTTGTATTTATGCTTCATTGATTTAATGATTTCTGATGCAGAAAATAGTTAGTTTTAATGGCACTTGTATAACAGCCGGTTAGGTAATATTATTCCTCAGTGTTATTTTCGTACATCAGGTCCAAAATCAGGATTTGGATAGATTTCCTCTGGCATGAAATCAGCAGATTTCCTGTGTTCTGGTCTGTGAACACACCTCGGAATATATAAGGCATAATAAGGCAACGGGAAACAGATTTAGACTATAAGACTCTGGAGAATATTTGGTCAGACGCGTGCAGTGGAATACACTTAACCAATTTAATATGCAAAACCATTTTCTAAAGCTGATGTTGTGTAATGCCATGCATGTGTGTGCTTGGGCGTGTCAAGGACACGTGTAGCATCTTCAGGTCACTCAGGTTATTTAACCACAAGGAGGCTGAAATGGATTGGATATTGTGAAACCAAGCTGTAAAAAAGTAACTTAACTTAAATATGCCACTTTTATTTATTTCAAGGTGATTAAACTTGTATTTTTCTGGTTTTTATTTTCAGAATACTTCATAACTTCTTCATAAACATGATTCCTTTTGACTTCAAGTGATAGTTGGATGATTTTACAGCAAGTTTCTAAAGAAACATATTGGCCGATGAAATAAAAGAACTGATTCTTCAAACTGAGAAATTGTGCAAGGAAATCAACATTTTTTTTTGTGATACTTGTCAGTGTGACTGAACAACGTAAAGTGGATACAGACAGCTTTTCAATTTCCCCCCTCATAGTGTTTCCCTGGTATCACTATTAGTGCCGCTGTTGCAAAGACAGAGTTAGCAACATGGCTAAAGCTAAACACCAGGCTACTGTCCAAAGCAAAAAACCAACCGTATGAATCCAATCCAATCCAGTTCGACCTAGAAATCCCAGTCTCAGTATTATTAAAAGGCTAAGTTTGTAACTTACTGATCTAGGTAAGTTTGAACCATCTCGAGTCCCGTTGGTAAGAGAAAACGTTTTTTTGTCTTTTGCAGTATAGAGTTTCCAAGGTTATTTCAGTTTTTCCACAGCTACCTGGGGATAGCGACCAGGGAAAACAATGCCTCTCCCTGTTTTGGTTACACAATGGAGGATGTGATTTCATTGTGCCGTAATTCGTCCTTCGTTTTTTGCAGGAGAAAACGAGCCCGGTGGCCGAATCTCATAGTGAAAGTGAGGTTTGTGGGGAACCAATCTGTACGCAGATGTTGCAGAACAGCCATTACACCATGCAATCATCATTAACTTCAGTTAACTTAAGTTAGACAGCTTCTTGTCTATTGCCAATTTAATATCTTAAATTATCAAACTTGTTTTCTCAAGTTCAATCAACCTAAAATTGTTTCACAAAAACGAAAAACTTAAAAGAAGACTTTAAACTAATTATTTCACCCAGGTTAGGTTAATTCAAATGTTTAAGGCGGCAGTTGAACTCACATTCTTTAGTATAAACAGCCCCAAATTGTTTAAAGTTAATCAGAGACTGAGGCAACCCCCTGTGGCCTCGCATCCTCTTTGATCCCGACTTAAGACCAGAGAATAGATGGATATATGATGGCTGGCTCACAATCTCAGGGAGATTAAGACATAACTTGTCAATAATTGAAACCTGAAATTTTGTTGTTTTGGAAATGAAGTCATGGTGACAGCAGTCCTCCCTGTTATGTCACAGCCAGCTGTTCTTGGACAGTGATTATGTGTTTCAAAAGACACTGTATCTCTGCGAGCGCTCATGTTAAAGGTGAGAAGAACATTGTGTCACTCCCTGCAGAGGCCTGCACGCACACACAAACAGGATGCTTTTAAGTTTTCAGCATCAATCATCTGACATGTTCAACCGCATGAGTTTGTATGTCACGGACACAGTGTTGGTCCTGTTCCCTTCGGCCCACCTGTACTGTAAATCACCGCCAAGTCCACAAAAGTAAAGACACATGAGCCCTGATTAGTGGCAGCACACTGCTTTATGACATTTCCAGACATGTTGAGAGTTGCCCTTTCTGGTTGTTATTCTAGCTCCATATTTTCGGAGGGTGTGATGTCACCAGTTCTGCGCCTGGTGTTAATGCTATAGACCAATAGCCAAATATAATGACAGGCCTGGAACAGAGAGATGCTCCTTAGCCACCTTTCAAGTGTGTATGTTAGATCTCCATTGTGCGCGTACAATAAATCAGCTAATTATTGCACAGCTGAATGGAACAACCTGCGATACAGGCTTAATTAGAAGGTCTGTCGAAGAGACGAGAAGAGACTCAGATATAGCTCAGCTAAAATAGTTTGTCACTGTTTTCATTCCCAGTAGCTTTTTTCCTGCGTAAACACGGTCATGAACTGTATGCATTTTACCTCCGTATACATCCCACGTTCTGTATGGACACATGGAGCAAATTTGTATAATGTTCATGGCGGGTGAACTGATTCCACCTGGAGAAAATGAAAAGGAGGCAAAAGAAGGAGGATGAATAATTACGTTGTCTGTCTTTTAATATACATTCACTCAGGTTCAAAGGGACTTGTTTAACTGCACGGCTGGCACAGATACTGTAGTTAGGTATCAAAGAGTCATTGTGCCTTTCAAGGTTTAGATTTTCTTATTTCTGAACCTTTAAATTATGCACACTGCAGCAGTCACTCGCTCTGTTCTGAGTGATTGCCTCGGTCTTATTGTGTAGCCCATAGGTGAGCCGGGGAGAGGCATTTCAGCAAAAATAAAGTGGACGTAGAAGTGAAAATGCTACAATAACCCGGGGCACTCATCTGTTTTGAATTGCAATAAGATTATTGCTTGATCTTTCCGCTGCCTGACCTCTACTCTCACTTAGCAAAACATGCCTTTAGTAAGTAATTAAAGGCACAATACAGTTTCTAACATTTCTCCATTGTTTAACGATGAAAAAACCATAAGAATCCCAGTTTGACCTAGAAATCTTGATGTCAGTGCTGCGAAAAGGCAGAGTGAAACATCCAGTTGTATTAATAAGTAGCCAGGTTTTGTTATTTACTGGACTCGTGTGACAGAATGCCAGTTTCACCGTCACCACTGCCGTCTCATGTCCTGGCGTTAAGGGGAACACCTGCGCTCTCTGGTGAGTGAACGCCCATCCGTTCACTCTTGTTTTACCTTGGTCTCTATCACTCTCCCTTTTCACTTTCAGTTTTTTATTTATTTTTTTTTTATTTTGCAAAGTTTCCACAGTTATCCCAGTTGTTCCACTCCACACCTGGGGAGAGCAGCTGGGGAAAACAATGTCTCTTCCTGTTTTAGTTGCTGCAGTGGCACACTCGCTTCCTCTTTGCCATAACTCGACCTTCACGTTTCCGGTACAAATCCAGCCCTGTGGCAGACTGAATAGCAGAGTGTAAGCAGGGTTTATAGGGAACCAATCTATACGCTGATGGTGTCTTTTTTATACAGATGTTACACTGATTGCACAGTGTCTTTACGTCAGATTGATATGTTAAAGCAAAAAAGTGAGCTATTGCAAGTATTTGCTTTCACTCTATTTTGATGAAGTACTGATCAAAATCAAACAGGGAATACAGTATGAACATGTATAATCATAGTAAGTAAAATACTTGTCAAAGTGAGTTAAAAGCATAGTTAAAAACACTCAGTGCAACACAAATACATCATGTATCGTGTGTATCCAAATACGGTGTGACAGAGTGTCATGAGTTGTCTTCTACAGTAGCCACAAATCAAAGCTGGAATGCACTGCCCTGTTATTGAAGGAACACGTATACATTTTCCCGTCTGTTCCCTGACCCAGTTTGAAATGAAGTGCTAATGTGTTACTCTTTCTCTCTGCCCCAGTTCTGATTAGCCGGGATTTAACAAAAAAGGCCAATTTTTACTCTGAAGGTAATTATATGGAATCTTTGGTTTCATACTTCTGTCTGCCAACGAAAGTGAGAGTAGAGTCAGGAAGTCTGAAAAGAGAAACACAGATTGTTGTACTTGCTATAGTCACCAAAACCAGCGTCTAGGACAAGTGTTCCCTCAAAGAAATCCAGTCCCACCACAAATATCCTGTAACCAGATGATGGGAAACGTTAACCATCCTCCCCCGGCTGAATTCTAGCCATCATTTGATGTGATTCCCCTCAAACACTGGCTGCACTGAGTGGGATAAAACTGGAACTGGGTGTTTGTGTTTCATTACAGTGTCTGCCAAGGCACTGGTGGAGACCTGCTGTGAGACAGGGGAGAAATGGGCTTCAGCTAATGGCCACTGCAACAACATGGAGCCACCCACAAGAGATAGGCACTCCATCTGCTGGTAAGGCCATTATTAAACGCCCATTCATGTCATTTTGCTCTGCACACTGTAAATCATCTTAAATAGTCTTCTGTGTAAGGCCATTTATCTGCTTTATTTGACTTATCAGCAAGCTGAATATAAAGATGGACTTGTTAAGTGACATAATGACAAAGAAATGTTCATTTTTTGTTATCAAGTGAGGGGTTTTTTAAGCTCACATTTCTTTGGAAACACATAAAGGTCCTCAGAGCTTTGACAGTTAAGTTCTAAGATTTCAATTTTAATTTCTCCTTCTAATTAAATTTATGAAAACTTCAAAACACATTTCAGTCAGCTTTTGCAGCAGCACTCGTGGGAAGAATAGCCAGCCCACTCGTCGTTGCCTTAGGGCCACAGTTGCCGTCCAAACCCCTCACTTTAGTTCTTTCTCCCGTTCTTTCTCTTTTCTCTGCCAGGACTGCCCAACAACAGTGCTGCCTCGGTTCCCTTGGACAAAGTCGATGTTTGGCCGGAATAAATGCAGCCAAAGCAGGAGATACGTGTCAACAGGATGCCAGCGATAAATGTGGGATTGACTCCTACAAGGCAAGTATTTGTGAGGGGATACCACGGCAAGGGGCAGACACAGTTCACCGGGTTCACAGACAGGCTGAATCACGTTGTAAATTTCAAATTAAGGCCTACTAGAGCCTGAATTAGAAGATGTTAATGCTCTATTAAACAGCAGAATTGAAAACATGTACTAGTCTGAGTAGAAGGTAAGAGTCTCCTGCAGCAACTTTATTCTCGATATCTCCTCTGAGCATTACTGCTGTGGTGCCAATTCCCTGTTATTAAATTACCTTATTGAATTCAGACAAAGTGATTTAGGGCCAATTACAACTGAAGATTCTTACAGCCTTAAAGTTTTACTATCTTCAAAGCAGCCCTCAGCTATTGGAAATGTCAGAAGTCAATTGTTTGGCCTCTCTGAATTGCCCAGACATGTAGCGATAATTGATGCGGTAAAACAGTAGCACTGGTAGACACGAGGCTATTATGGCTGTTAATAAGGGGATCAAGTCATGATGACTTTGCAACTGTATCGCGTTTGCCCAGATTCCCAAAACCACTAATTTGCCATCTGACCTTTGTGTTGAAGGGTACTTACTCAGTGGCCCAGAGGCCTTTGAGCAGCATGGGGTCATCGTCGACTCTGTCCAGCAGTACAGCTGTTAAATATTGGCTTTCACCACCTTACTACTGGACCCCTGTAGATTTAGTAGTGTTATGCCATCTTCAGCCATGGAACATTACAGTGGTCATTACTTCAGTTTTATGTTTCGCTATGCCCCCTGCACTCTAAGTGCTGATCTTGCTGAGAGCTACAGCATAACAGTAAAAGGCTGTGAGCAAGGGGAGAGTTGGTAAACATTCAGGCCTGAAACAAGCAAAGTTCAGTTCAACAAGAGAAATTCCAGAGTCATTCTGGTGGCTTTGTGAGGCCATTTAAATACCAGGCGTGTTAAAAAATACCCAAAGGTTTTTTTCTGATTATCAGAATCAGTGTTTCTTGATCTGTTTGCCCATTGGCTCTGATGCAGCATGCAGCATGCAGTCTGCAAAGTAACTAGCAACTAGAGTTATCAAATAAATGTAGTGGAGTAAAAGTACAATATTGGGGGGAAAAAATGTAAATACTCAAGTAACATAGAGGTACCTCAAAAATTACAATACTTGATCAGATGTACTCAGTTACATTCCATCGCTCATAAATTCAGTAGTGCTTTGAGCTAAATGCTAATGTTAGCATGCTTACAGTTCTTACATTATGATGTTCAGCAAGTAATGTTTATCATGTTTAGCACACATGATAAACATTAGCATGCGTTTAGTTAAGCACATTAGCATGCTAATGTCTGTTAATAAATAGGCTACATACAATACAATACAATACAATACAATACAATACAAGGTGACCAGTTATTAGTTTTGCAGGTCAAAAAACAAACAATTGACCTGATGGTGGCACAAGACATGAAATCAGAGGATCACCATTAGTATTTATCTTTGTGGCACCATTAAAATTTCATGTCAATACATTTCACAAAAAGAAAACAACCTCATGGCAGAACTAGTTGAAAGGCAGGGGATCAATAAGGACAGTAACCCTCTTCGGACCATGATATCAGCACTTTGTGGTCAAATCTTTAAAGACTAAACACAAACCTCACAAATAATATGAACCACTGATTGTTACCCTTTTCATTAAAGGGATTTTGATTTTTTTTCAAATACAGCAGCTTCTCTAATGAGCTACATGACCCATGGCTACTTGTGTAAAGACTGACTGTGTGACATCTACCTGCAGGACTGCTGTGACTGCTGCTCTCTGGGGCTGCAGCTCCGCAGCGAGGGGCATCGCTGCGAAGCCCACCAGTACCTGGGCTTCCACTGCAGACGTGTCTTTCTAACCTGCTGCGAGGGGCAGGAGAGCAGAGCCGGGGATCAAGACGAAAGGCACACTGTCAGAGAGAGGCCAGCTCTCAGCCCCACCGCACCGCCTAAAAAAGGTACTGCCAGCAAATATTCGCACATGCAGACACTCAAACAGAAAAACGCTAATGCAAGCATGCTCTCTGCCAAGGGAGGGGTTGGGGCATGGAGTACACTCTGGTGCACTGCTAACATGAATGATGCAGACTTGCAGCAAAGAAAAAGAGAGAGAGAGAGAGCGATCATGTGGACCACAGAGAAATAGGGAGCGTGAGAACAGGAATGTTCACATGATATATCAGTCAAGTGTATGAACTTTACAGCAGACTGGAGTGTCTGCTAACAGCGACAAACACGCAGGTCCACTCACAACCTCCATGAAACGTCTTTATCCTCAAACTATTATGATAACCTATGAGGCTGTTTACCTTATTTTACCATGCTTCTTTAGTGATCTGAAGTCCGTTAATTCACACCAGGTGTTGACATGCATCTCGACATTCCTCTTGGTTGACCACTTGTGATCAAATCTCACATTTTCCCTCTATATGTGAATAAACACGAACCATACGTCACGGGGAGAAACGGACACAAGAAAGAAATAACTTCATACACAACCTTTGCCGAATTGACAATAAGACCCAAATAATTAAGAATAAGTCATAAACAGGTTTTTGTTAAGTTAATAATGTTTGCCCTGTTTCAACAATTCACAAAATTGAGAGAAGTTATAAGGGAGTCTGGGGGATTTCTCTTCCTCTTAATCTCCTTGTTGTTGTTGACTGTGTCGGCTAGTCGCTGTGGCTGCTTTGACCTAGAGTATGTTATAACTTACTGTCTTGTAAGTTATCCTGGACATTCAAATTGCTACAAAAAACATGAATGTCCCGCACCATTTACTATGATGTCGTTGTATAGGCCGACCTCTCAGCACCCCCTACTGTGACTGACTACCAGCATCTCTAAATGGATGGAAAAAGTAATGATTTAAACTGAAGACAACCCAATTTTTTCCCCACTAGCCATTAAAAGGAAGCATTGTGGTGAGATGCCTCAACCATGCTGAAAAATGATGCACCTCATTGGCCTCCCAGAACAAAGTATAATAGCCGAGATCACCCCTGTAGTGTAATTCTAAGAGATCTAGTGCCTGTCTGCCTACCTGGCATTGCATTAAATCTTTTTTCAATAACCATTATGTTGTTGGGAGAGTTCTGGCTCTGGTTTGGTTTGGCTGCTACGAGGGGAAACATTTCAAAGTCATGTTAAAACAACTTACTCATTGAGATTGTGAGTGATCAGGCGCTTTTCCTTCAGTTGTTTTCTTTAATTTATGGTTAGTTTGTTAATTTTTATTTTCCCTCTCATTTGGGATTAGACACCGCTTCGTGGAAAACAGAGGAAATATCGGAGGACATCCTCCTGTTACATAAATGCAAAGCACAAAGAAAGACATTAATCATAACACTAACCAGCATAATCTACTACGCACAGTTGTTTGGATCAGAATCTGGGGAGGTTTTGGGTGCCGGGTCGGCGCATTGAGCTTCTTCCTCGGGCTGTTCCTTAGCAGTCTTAGCGGTTACGTCGGGGGGGTTGCTGGTGCTTGGTCTGCGATGGTGTTTGGGTGGTTGGTGTGTGTTGGGTGGCGGAGCTTTGCACTGTGGACGGGTGATTGGTGTTATTCACTTCGCCTGTCGGAGGTTTTGATGCTGTGGCTGATCTGTGTATATGTGTATGTATGTATTTGTGCTGTCTTTTTTTGCCTTCTTGTTTTAACTTCTCCTCATCCTGAGTGTCCTGCTTTTGCTCTGTCTCTCAAAGCACAAGCTCTGTTTTTAAAGGTGCTATATAAAGTTAGTAATATGTTATTATTATACTACAATATATCTGTATGTTTATTTTTGATTGATGGCATTTTGTGCATGTTGTTATGCACTTTGTTTTAAAGAGTCCATTTAAGGAAGGGCGTTGCACAGAGTATAACTAATGTGGTACACGGCAGTGGTTGATGCTGTGTATTTATCCCTGCAAAAATAACACTACAATAAAAACGAACAGGAAAAGAAATCCTCCTTACACTGTGGCCATTTTGTCCTCCCTGTAATTATTACATTTAGCAGGTGCTTTCCTTCTTGCAAAGTAATAAAACTATGTTAAATGTTTTATACACTTTTCATTATGCCTGTGAGAACACAAACACTTTCTCCTTGTGTTGTAGTATCCGACAGCCCGTACCCTAAAGAGGCCTTCTCCATTGGCGAGGAGCAGGATGGGGAGAACGCAGTGGAGGGTCCTGTTGAGGAGGAGGACACAGACGAGTGCCTACTGTATGAGGGCAACATCTGCCACCACAGATGTGTCAACACGCCGGGCTCTTTCCGGTGCGAGTGCTTCCCTGGATACGTGCTGCAAGACGACGCTTTCACTTGTGCACAAGGTAAAGTGAAGACCACCAATCTTGTTTTGTCACACACACAGGAACAGGAAAGCGACTCTCTGTGCCATTTACTCTTTGAAATATGATTTACAGTCTGCATTCCTCTCAGGAAGAGGCCATTTGTTGTAATTTGTCTACACATTCACAGTGTATTATTTTCCTGGTCTCTTTGAGTTCCTTCCTGTCTGCAAGCACTGATACTGACTAATGATAGTTATTTTAATCGCACACTGACATAGCTTTCCTGGACTGACAGGAAAGCTCAACTAATCGCATCTCCGCTGTTGTCAAAAAGCTTTTCACTATTTGAAAATCATTCTTTGCACAAACTGAAGGTCTCCAGTTCAGTTTAGAAGTGTTTCCAGGTAATGCTGTGTGACGTTTCTGCAGCGCACCAGACTTTAATCAACAGCGGCTTTTCGCCAACACAAGCTTGTCTCAACAGGATACTAATGCCAGAGCTCTCAGCAAATTACAGTGAGGAATGGGGCTCACTAATAAAACCAAATGTTTGTCTGCAGGCGATGTGTTTTCCTGTCTCACCTTCACTGCTATTACAACTTTCATCTGTAGCCACTGGCCTCATATCGTTGGATGAAAATGCAGGATTTGCACGAGGTTTAAGCCTCTAACTAAGACCGCAGTAGATTGAGAGGTGGAAATCTTGATTACAGTGTAATTCATCGCTCCTGTGATGAGATTATTCATGTTTCTGCAGAGACGCTGGACGAGGAGAACAGACTGAAGGAGGATGACAGAGCGGCGGCGGCGGAGCCCACTTCACCGCTTCCGCCTCCCACCGAGCCCTCTGTCCCACTCAACCCCTGTGAAGGTTAGAAACGTGCAGCTTAATGAGCGGCGAGACAGCCCGCGATGAGCACTTTCATTCATCGCAACATCTCAGTCAGAGAATGGAATATGCATCGCACTGTAGCGGTTTGTGTTTAGAGGAGAAGCCAGCACAGGCTGCTATAGATTGACATGTTGTTATTTCCAGCTCACCCTTTCCATGAAATGTAATTGTGCCGCAAATGTCAAACACGAGCACCCAGATGCTATCAAAGGTTAGTTTGTTTTCAGCCACTCATTCTCACGAGTTCTCCATATTATAATCCGCTCAGGGTCGCATTTTGTTTCTCTTGTTTGGTTGCCATGACACCAGGGTGGAGGTCTAACCACACTGTGAGCCAAAAGTAGGAAATACAATATGAGCAGGTCAGGGATCAACCTGGAACAAGGAAATGAGCGAACAGCAATACAGTAAATAGTGTGCTTGTCTCCCACCCAGAGCCACAAAGCTCTCCTCTATTTCACCCTAAACGCTGCTGTGTGGAGCTGTAGTTCAGTACACTTGATCTGACCTCACTAATACAGTATTATTTTCAGGCAACAGCCCGTGTGAGCAACACTGCTCCTCAGTGGGCGGAAGGCCACAGTGCTCCTGTTCCCCAGGATTCTCCCTCAAGGCTGATGGACGCACCTGTGAGGGTAAGGAACTAAAACGCAGTTATAATGCTGAGAACATTTTGTTATATCACACCCAGACAGCATGTGGAAACTTTTGTGCAATCATCGAAGTGAAAAATGGCTGGCAATTTAAGCCCGCGTCTCGGGTTTCTTTTTCAGCTAGAGGAGTTCGGTTCCAGTTGACGAGAGTTATTTGGCAAGACTGTCTGCCACTGATTTGTATTTTTCTCTAATCAGAGCCTCTAGATTTGCAGAGGAGATACAGCCCTAATCCCCTTCACTCACTGTGATGCAGACAAAAAAATATATAACTGTGAGACTTCTTCTCAGTCTCCATCCGAGGGATCATCCCATGCATTATCACGATGTATCTCACCACCTGTGTCCCATATATGCACTTTATTTCCACTCAGAATGGTGGTGAGCTGTGTCTTTTATCATGAGGCTGATCAGCTCTATGTGTCTAAGCTGTCTCCCTGGGGATATATCTTTAAATTAAGCCATAACCACTGGTCTGTCTCTTGCCTGACAGCAGCAAACTGTGCCAGTGACACAAAGCGGCACTGTATGGTAACAAATTTCTCATTGTGTGGATGTTGTACCCACTGGCCTTGGCCCTAATCTCTCTTCCAGAGGATAGTCTGACCTGTCTCTTTAATCTGCTTCTAACTGCTGACGGTCACACACGGGCCTGAGTTGATGGTGTTTTTTACACATCTCCCTGCTTTTTCTAAACCCATTCACCCAGAGTCTTCTATCGGCACTTTTCATTATCTATTCTCTTTCTTCACAGTGTCTTTTGTTCTTTTTTTAAACCTGCAGATATAAATGAGTGTTTGTCCGCACGTGCCTGCCAGCTGAGCGAGCGCTGCGTGAACACTGTGGGGAGTTATACCTGTCAGAGGCTGATCACCTGTCCCCCGGGACACCAGATCAACAATGACATTTGCGAAGGTACGCCGCCCCTTCTCAGCATCAAAGCATTGACTTCTACCCACAGTGAATATGTTGTAAATACCAGCAGGAGAGCGTTTGTATGACTGCATGTTCACAGTGTAAGGAAAGCACATTGTTCAGGCAACTTTTACCACCCTTGAGAGTAAAGTTTTTTTTAATTCTTCATGTCCACTCATAATGTAATTTTTAATGTGAGCACACAGACACGAGGGAATAATAAAAAACATAACTCCAATGTGCTATTTCCATAGAATTTGCTTGCTGTTAATTCTCAGTATCCAGAGCTGCCTGGCTCGTCTTAGTGGGCGGCGCCCAACTCTGCGATGCAATAGCGAGCCTCCCAATATGTCTCATTATTTCCATGCACCGTAAACTTGGCCTGTGCAGAGGTCTCACTCATGAAGCAGCAGCAGTGTTCAGCAAGAAATACCCCTAAAATGGGTTTTACGTGTAAGAGCTCTTTGCCACTGCAGATGGGCTTCTGTGGGCTCAGGCAGGGAGACTCAACTAATCTGCAGCTACTTGTGAAGTTGAAGAATGTTCAATCAGGCAAAATGAGCATTTAACAGGAAAGTATGTTTAACGGTAAGCCTCCCAACAGCTGCCACTTGAGCGCAGACTGAAAAAGACATCCTTGTGCCGCCCTACCTATTCCCTTTTCATGACTTACTCAGAGAAACGCTCCTTTTGCCTGCTCTTACAAATGAAGCAGAGACACCTCACAGGGAGAGACTGAATTGTGTCCGTCTCCCTTCTCTCGACAGAATGATTCTGTTTAAATCAAATGAAATTGTGCAGTCTTCGTCATATATATCGGCTGTCTTTCTAACCCAACAATCTTTAATACTTTCCGCCAGAATGACACATTTTATGGTCTTTCTCTCTCTCGCTCAATCGAACCAAAATGCCCAGATGTCAGACAAATATTGCCGAAATCAATGCGACTTACTCTCTCCAGTTATAGCAGTTTCTTATTGAAGAACTTGACACAAACATCAAATTTACACTTTTCTCACTGTCAAATACAACCCAGGAAATTGCCTGTATGTCCCTTGCCAAATGAAAACTTGCAGCATGAATTTCCATAGTGCAGATTTACCAAACTGTAACAATATTAGACTCAACATGGAGCTCAGGTGTGATTACTTTGTGGAAACATTTCACTTCTTGTTTACATCATCCAAAACACAGGAGATTAGGCCGAAAACAAAAAAACATAATGGAAATAAGGAAAAAGAAACATCAAAAGTACAAAATGTATTAAAATTATATATATATATATATATATATATATATATATATATATATATATATATATATATATATATATATATATATATATATTATTAAAAAAATATTTGACAGTACGAAGGCAGAGTACAGTTATTATATTCCTGGATCACCAATATTCTGCTCTATGCATTCATATTTCATTTATATTAAAAAAACAAACCTTAGGAAATAGAGGTGAGTGGCTAAAAGCTAACACCAGCATGGCAACATGGCCACAAAATTACAGACTAACTTGTTAATGTTTGGCAGGTACACCATATTAGTTCAGATTGTTAGCATGCTAACATTTGCTGATTAGCAAACACAAAGTAGCCTCCAGCCCGAGGCCGGTGGGAATGTAATCAGTTCATTTTCAGGTGTTTGGTCATCAGCTGAAGTGTTGAGCAAATTAAACATATGTTCAGAGGGGGTAAATAAAGTAGGGCTGCATGGTATGGTCAACAAAATCATGTTGCAATTACTTTGAAAGATTATGTGATATGATTAGGAATTAGTGTGGATGATAATTGTTGCATCACAATCTTAATTTTCACAATGATGTGACATTTGTTGAGTTTGTACAAAACAAACATGTTTTCATAAATCTGGAGAACAACATTCGTAGACCGGTTAATTGTGCAGCCCTAAGAAGAAAGGGTGTGATAAAAGGAGAAATAACCACAATGAGTTCAAGAGGTTAAATTCTCACATACAGCGAGTGGACTCTTCGATCTTTGCAGGTTCCTCGAGGCCGTTACCTTCACTGGGAGGTCACTGCCAATCGCTCACACATTTATCCTGCTTCCTGGCTTTTCTCTCTCTGTCTCTGTCGATGTGAGGCTCACTCAGCTCTTACCGTCTCTGCCGGGCATGTGTCAGGATGCTCAATCACTATCAGCTGTTTGGAGACCTACACTGATATCAGCAGGGCTGCCTGCCAGAGCTGGTTCAGGCCTCGATACAGCATACAGAGGGGCAATCGTGCGGGCCTGCCTGAAAACATGAGACACTCATGCATTATGCAGACACAGACACAAGCATGCACCACATTTTGAGATTGTGATTTCCCTCCAGCTTCGGTTCATACGCTGCAAACAGATGTGGAAGGCTGATTGACAGGAGTAGATCCCTCAGTCGGCAGGTGTTAGAAGACTCGGGGGGGGGGAATCACTACCGCAAAGTTCATTCACACACTGCTGGATGTGACTCCCTCTGGTTTGACTCATTAGATATATTCATCTCGTTGAAATAATAAACTGTCATTCATTCATTCATTCATTCAGTCTGCTAGTAATGAGTAATTAGTTACAGATAAGAATCCTAAGTCGTTGCACATCTCTTGTCCTCTTGATTAACCTCTAATGTATTGACAGGGATAGCTTTATGATATATGAACTGCAGTAGATGGGGAACATTTAACCACAGTGCCATCCAGTGGTGAAGTTTGGCATTACATGCTTACTGTATCTCATCACATGCACTGTAGTTAACACATGCAGTGGATTATTAGACTGAAACTAATAATGTTTGATTTGCTCTTAATCATTTCTTCAGTTCTCATGAACTCGTGTGTTTATCTCTTTCAGACATCAATGAGTGTGTGCAGCAGAGCAACAACTGTGGACCCGGCTTTGAGTGCGTGAATACCGAGGGCTCGTTCAGGTGCAACCCTAAACCTCGATGTCCTGTGGGCTTTAACCAGGATGCACAGGGTAGCTGTACGGGTAAGGAAAATCCCTTTCTTACTGAGATGATAATATGATTCCATACACGTCATTTTTTCTTGTTTAATTCTCCAGCAGAGGAAATAACCTAATAAAGTGATTGTTTAGGGTAAAGGAAATGTCATTCAGAATAAATATGCATCACTGTATGAGGGTTAAACAGAAACTTTGGACATTCCCAGTCTTATTCACACGCAGAAGTAAATGAACCAGACTGAGCACGAAATGTCCCCACTGGTGAATCACAGTCTGTGTACACGCACGCCATGCAGGTGAATCAGCGCGGCTACAGTGACAGAGGGGTTAAATGCCACACAGACAGGAGATCAGAGAGGTTGCTGTAAGGGGCTGTGGAGGGGTGGATAAAAGCCAATCCTCTGGCCGCCTCCAGTACAAACTGATACTGTGGAATTAGCCCCCAGGGGCAGGAACTGGGGCATGTCGAGGCAGCCGACGCCCCAGTAAAAGAAGTGTAAAAGAAATGCTCTGAGAAATGAGAAAATTGAGAAAATGTCAGACACACGCACAACAAAGTTATCTGAGGGAATGTGGCTGTGTGATGTGTGCTTTGATTTCACAGCGTGGCTAAAGAGCTGCCCTCTGGTCTCTTTGGGTCTTCCCTCTACTTCTTCTTCTTCTGTCTTTCTTCATCTTCATCGCTCTCTGTCTTTGTCTCTCTATGTGACAGACATTGATGAGTGTGGCGCTGGGGCCCAGCCCTGTAGCCCCGCATTTAACTGCATCAACACAGTGGGGTCCTACATGTGCCGGAGGAAGATAATATGCAGCCGTGGCTATCACGCCAGCCCTGACGGAGCCAGGTGTATTGGTATGATTTGTAATTGTTACACTTGAAAAATGTGTAATCTTTTGATTTGATATACATTAGGGAAGGGAGGCACTAAAGAAAAAAATCACATTCATTCATGAATTGGTGGCAGCTGAATGTTATCACTGATCTTCCATCTCTTTGACATTCATGTTTGTCATGTAGATGTGGACGAGTGTCAGGACGGTCTGCATCGATGTGGAGAGGGCCAGCTGTGCCACAATCTGCCTGGCTCCTATCGGTGCGAATGCCAAACAGGCTATCAGTATGACTCATTCAGGAGGATGTGTGTAGGTATGTTGGATGTCACACACGTCATCATGCAGTCGAAGTACACATGCTAAGTTTTTGCCTTCTCTATCCTTCCCTCCCTTTCGCCCTCCATTACTTCTTCACTCTTTCGCACTACTGTACACCCTCTTCTTTGCCTACCTACTCTGCTGCTCCTGATTATTATTCTGCGGCTGCTGCTGTTTCCCCGGCTCCTGCAGTAGCCACTGGGCCGATCACGTCTCCTGCTGCAGAGGACTCTCTCTTCTGCCCCTGCTGCTGCTGCTGCTCCCTCTATTTGTGATTCACTGTGTTGTGACTCTCATGATAATGGACTCTGCTCAAGTGTTTAGACTATCAGCAGGCAGCTGGTCCCCTCACATCGCACTCTCGTTGACATGCACACAAGCACGCTCAGGCATGCACACGTCCGTGGCCCGCGCAGGGCTGCGAACGCGCTCACGCTCGGTTGCACACATGTACTTGCACACATGGGTAAATGCAATACACACTCGCAGAGGTTTGATGACACTGCTTCTTCCTCTCAGATGTAAATGAGTGCTGGCGCTACCCAGGACGCCTGTGTGCCCAGACCTGTGAGAACACCCCAGGCTCCTATGAATGCTCGTGCACCTCTGGCTTCCGCTTATCCGGCGACGGCAAGCACTGTGAAGGTGTGTGTTAATGTCTGCCTGCATGGGTGTGGGAGAGTGTGTGCATCCATGTGTACATGTTGGTGCATGTGGTTGTATGTTTTTGTGAATCTGTGCGTGAAGATATGCCTGTGTGTGTTTGTTGTTGTACCAAACTTGTGCGTGTGAACTAGATTCCTGGACTGAGCTGATATTAAAGCCAGCCACTGTACAGCTCGTTGCTGAAGAGAGATGACAGTTAGTGGTATTAGTGTATTATACTGTACATCATGCCAGGCCTTCAAGCACAAACCAGTAAAAACATAATTGGCTTAATAACAACATCTTGTTTATATGTTGGGAGGAAAACATTGAAAATCCTTTGATCAGGTGAATTGTGACAGTAATGAGCTCTAACCACTAATCTCCAGATGTGAATGAGTGTTTGGCCAGCCCGTGCAGTCAGGAGTGTGCCAACATCTACGGTTCCTACCAGTGCTACTGCAGACAGGGCTACTACCTCAGGGAGGATGGGAACACCTGTGAAGGTGGGGCACGCTCTGTTACACATCACAAATACCGAATTTGTACCAAACTTGTGTTCGGACAAGTTTACGAATCAATCTCACATGATTTGCTTCCTCCTTGTGGCCCAGACATCGATGAGTGTTCTCAGAGCATCGGCCATCTGTGTACCTATAAGTGTGTGAACGTTCCCGGGAGTTACCGGTGCGCCTGTCCTGAATATGGATACACCATGTCTCCAAACGGACGCTCTTGCAGAGGTGAACCCAAAACCAACGAAATGCATCCAATCACCGCACTGTACCTCACTGAGTTCTGCTCTGAAATAGATTTTAAAAATGTCTCTGCACCCATTCGCTCTACATAGACTGTATAGTAATGGTTATGCTCAGATAAATATAATTGGTACTTTCACAGTGGCTCAGTAATTACACAGGCTATAAAACTTTATTGGACTAAAAATCTTGTCTCACTAATTTTAATTTTTTTCACTTGAGCAGTTTTTTCTCCCCCACAAGGACTCATTTTTGTCTTACACGGTTTTAGCAACGAGGCTTTCCCTCAAACTTCCAATCGTCCCGTGACTAACACACATTTCCTCAGCTGCAGGCAGTACACCAACCCTTGTGCATTAACTGTGTGTTTTATGTAGATATTGATGAGTGCACCACGGGGGCCCATAACTGCTCTCTAGCTGAGACCTGCTACAACATCCAAGGAGCGTACCGCTGTCTTTCTCTCAGCTGTCCACCAAACTACCGCAAAGTGTCCGACACGTGAGTGATGCAGTCAGTTCTGTTCTGTCTTTGTGGTTCATATGAGGTTAGATAATTGAAAAAGGGAGTTTCTTTAATATATCTTAAATCACTATCTCTTAAAATCTCTCCCTGGAAGACAATTAACACAATAAACTTTGAATTACCCTGATGTTGAAAAGTGCTGCACAAACAAAGCTGCCTTTCCTTCCCTGTTTCCCTTGTAGGCGCTGTGAGAGGATCGGCTGTCCGAGCTACATGGACTGTCAAAACACTCCTCTGAGAATCACCTACTACTACCTCAGCTTCCAGTCCAACATCGTCATCCCCGCCCAGATCTTCCGCATCGGACCGTCCCCCGCCTACTCGGGGGACAACGTTATCGTCAGCATCACGCATGGAAACGAGGAAAACTACTTCAGCACCCGGAAGCTGAACGCCTACACGGGCGCCGTGTACTTGCATCGACAGGTTGAAGGTCCGAGGGATTTCTTAATCAATGTGGAGATGAAGCTTTGGAGACAGGGGACATTTACCACGTTCCAGGCCAGGATCTACGTCTTCATAACCGGCAACCCACTCTAACTGTTAGAGATGTGCCGTGGCCACTATGGACCTTAATTCAGTTCATGAGGATTTTTTACATCACTATTTAACAATGTCAGTGTTGAGTAGTTAATCTCGCTTTTTTCCAGTTGAAGTTAATATAAAAAAGGTTGCTGTAAGACTAGTGGAATATTCACAGAGTTTTTTTTTTTGTGTCAGTTTCTATTTTCACTGCATTTGCATGAAAAAACCCTGTAATGTCAAATTATTCTTTCCTAATTTCTCACTCGATTTGCTAAAATATACAGTACATTTCATTCGTTTCCATGCCTCAGAAAACCCATGAAAAACACATTCCACATTTTCAAAAACCCATTAAAAACCTGCATCCAAAAATAATAACTTCAGAGATGCGGAGATATTTATTATACCAGCAGAATGAAACAATTTGCTATTGTTTTGATTATCGTAACCAGACATGAGTAAAGCATAAGAATGATAACAGACAGCCTCTAGCTTCTCCCCAGCTCCTTTTTTTTTTGTTTCAAACTGAGAGACTTGTATCCCAGTTTTCTGTTATCAGATGATGACGACGATGATGATGATGATGACGATGATGATGTGTGATTTGATAGCAGAGAAAAATTGTTCTGTCTCCCGTCACGGTGCTTCGTCAACTATGTCTGCTGCTGTTTATGTTTTGTCCTTGAAGTATTTTATATTATATAATTTTATATTACTCTATATGGTGTATTTTTTTTGTATCAGGCACATTATGAATGGATGTATCATATTTTTTATGCTAGATTCACAAGCAGCAAAGTATTTTAGTAAAATATATAAAAAAAAAACCACCAATGTGGTTTTGGTGAGTATCGGCTAACTTTATTTATTAGGAGGAATATTAACTGTGGTTTTGTTTCATAATCATTCCTCAGTAGTTCTCACTTTATATACTTGTTTGATTACGACTAATTCCTGCCTGTACACTGTCTATAGAGAACATTACTTCTCAGTGAAGTTGTTAAAGAATATAATCCATTCTTGTCAGGGCATGTCACACAGTAAGTGTCCGTGCCTATTTACATACCTGTTCACACCTCGCTAGTGAGCTCAACGTGAGCGTCATCCGGCAACTCACGGCTGTTTGACGCATGAACACATTTAATGATGGCTGATAAAAGCAATGATCATGTAATGTCTGATTTCTGAAATAAAATGACTACAGTCTTCTTATATTTATGTGTTAGGTCTCATAAACTCAGTTCATCTCCATCTGCTGTAGGTTGTAACATAGAAAGAGTTGCACTCCCACCTACAGGATGAATGCAGTACTACACCCTGAAATTCTGGCTTTCTTCCAAGGCAGCACTGATATCTTATACAACTGAGCAATCTTAAACAACACATGGGAAGGTACACCTAATTTTCATTAATATGAGCCCATTAATGTTTAAAAGATTTTAATTTCATTTTCTGTTTTAATACGCTCTAATTTAAGTGATAAGCTGACCTTCTGCCCCTGCTCAGAGTTCAGTGAACCTCCTGGACCTGCTGTAATCATCGGAAAGGGTGTGTGTGTCTCTGTGACAGCTGTATTAATGCCTGTTGCACATCCAAACAGTGCTGCTCGCCAGTTTTCTGGTCTCTGAGATGAGTTATAATCGAAGCCGAAGGTCATTTCAACAAAAGAGACTGATTTCTAAGTCTAAATTTAGTCCCTCGCTCCTTGTTTGTCGAAAGTAATAATGATAGCTGGTTGGTTAGGAAACATTCAATACAGCTCTCTCATTCTTCAGGTCAAAGACGATCCTCCTGACATAACTCATAATAATAGGTGTGTGTGTGTGTGTGACTGACTCAAGGTTTCAAACACACCCAGTGGCTGCGATGCCACTATTGGTATGTAGAATGCATAACGAGCCCTCGAGCTGTGATTGATGTTTCTTTCCCCTAATTAGCTTTATCTGCTCTTCGAGATTAGGTGGTGCTGTGTTTCAGGGACAGTGAATCACGCATCCCAGACAGGGGAAGATACGCACAGGGACACTGACAGGAAGTCTTGAAATCTCCTGGACAAAGGAAGAGGGACTGTAAGAGGGTTATAGGACTGCATAGTTACAGCGGACAGATATAGTGCCACAGTCACTGTATTTATGATTAGGCCTGCAGTGTAGCCTCAGTGTTACAGTTTGCAAATATCCACCGATGGCGAACTATTAAACAAATCTAGAGTAAGTGAAATTACACATGGACCTTTAATGATATGATGCTGCAGAATTTTTGTATTAAAGTCATTCATCTTTGGCTGCAGGGATCTGAGGGGCTGTCTGGGAAAATCTGGGTCAGGAAAATTGTTCTACCTTTCAGTCGGTAGAAAATCATGACCTTGAGCAAGGTATCTTCTTATTCTGTTCTAGCTGAAAACAGAGGACTATTTGTTAGTATCTGTTAGTGATAGTAAATAATATTGGTATCCTTTTTCCTCACATTTGTTTTGTTCAACTGACAGTTTATTTAAAGTAAAACCTGAAACTGGGTCAAAATAATATTTGTACTGTCCCTGTCTGTGTGTGAGCTAGGTGCGTGAACACAGACTCAACAGCAAGCCAAACTCGTTTTCACGAGCCAGGACGCGAGCGCCTTGCTCCTTTATTTCTCAATGTAGCAGGTGAAAAGCTAGTAAAACTGTAATAAACAGAATACAAAAGATACGTAAGAGCTTGCCTCACAAACACCGTCTTACATAAAACACACAATGAATCATTACACTTACAGACATTGCCGCCTTAGGTGGGGAGAACAAGATCCGTAGCGAAGTATCAGAAATATCTTGAGACATTAACGTGAAGCTAACGTGCTAGCGACGTTCTGGCAATTTCGGACTGGAGGCTCATGGGATCGTTCTGAAGTAAACAAAAAGTGCATGTCAAAATAAAAGCGCATGTCAAAATAAAAGCTCTTCTTTTTACTACCTGTGTCTCTTTTCATTGCAATAAACAGAATAATACATGAATTAAACTTATAGCAAGAAACAATGCAAACATTCCTTTCCTTTTAACCTGAGGACAGAACACTCCCCGTCTGGCATAATGCCACTACTTAACTTTTCTTTATTCAACACACATTTTCTTTATACTCTTTTTTTTTTTTTTTTTTTTCAGTGCATGTCTTTTCAGTCTTTCTCAAGGAGGAGGATGACGTCCGAGATGGGCCGCAGATAAGTCTTTGAAGTGCCCTGAGATGCCGTCCGCACCTCAACTTTGCGGACTCGTCCATCACTGCTCGGAGAGGCCGATGTGACCAAAGCCATTGGCCACTCGTTCCTTGGTGCTTGAGTCTGTTTCAGCAGCACAACATCTCCAGGTTGTAGGTTGCGCTGATTTCTGTGCCACTTGCGTCTTGAGTGGAGAGTGCTTAAGTACTCAGTTCTCCAACGGCTCCAAAACTCGTTTGCCAGTGCTTGCACTTGTTTCCACTGACCTTTCAGGAGATCTTTACTGGTGAAGTCTCCAGGTGGAGCGTGTAGGCCTGGCTTTTGGGTCAGGAGCATAGCAGGGGACAGCAGAATGGGAGAGGAGGGGTCTGAAGAGATGGGAATCAGCGGCCGTGCGTTGATGATTGCTGATATCTCCGCCATCAAGGTACACAGGACCTCGTGCGTCAGGTGAGTATGCTTGTTTTGCAGAAGCATAGAGTCTAGTATTCTGCGTGTGACCCCAATCATACGTTCCCAAACTCCCCCCATGTGGGAGGCGTGTGGTGGATTGAACTCCCATGTGCAGTCTTTGCTATGGAGATAACTCAGGATTTCAGTCTGCTTTTCCTCAGGACGCTCCATGCCCAGCTCGGCACTGGCGGCTATGAAGTTCGTCCCCCTGTCTGATCTGAGCTGCTTTGCCGGGCCTCTGATGGCAAAGAATCTTCGCAATGCATTAATACAGCTTGTGGCATCCATTGACTCTATGACTTCAATGTGTACCCCCCTGGTGTTCATGCACGTAAACAGAATGGCCCACCTTTTGCTCTGCGCTGCACCTCCTCGAGTGCGTCGGGTCATCACTGTCCACGGTCCAAATACATCCAGCCCTACGTACGAGAAGGGTGGGGAGGTGTCGAGCCGCTCTGGAGGGAGGTCAGCCATTTTCTGCACTTCCAGCTTCCCTCTGAGCTTACGGCATGTCACACAATGATGAAGGGTAGAACTCACCAGTCTCTTGCCACCAACAATCCACAGTCCAGCTGCTCTGATAGCCCCTTCTGTGAACTGCCGCCCCTGGTGTTTCACTTCAGCATGATAGTGTTCTACAAGCAGCTTGGCTACATGGCTATGCTTAGGGAGGATGATTGGGTGTTTTACCTCAGAGTCAAGAGAAGCATGTCTGAGACGCCCTCCGACCCGCAGAAGGCCGTCGCTCATGTAGGGGTCAAGGGTCAAGAGCTGACTCGAATTAGAGACTTCTCTGTTTGCTTGAAGAGCAGCGTATTCGTCTGGATATGCATCTCTTTGA
This sequence comes from Pagrus major, assembly GCF_040436345.1. Lineage (NCBI taxonomy): Eukaryota > Metazoa > Chordata > Actinopteri > Spariformes > Sparidae > Pagrus > Pagrus major. The sequence goes on along the minus strand of NC_133221.1, from coordinate 10,896,578 downwards.
ACAGTCTCTAGTATGAGCCTCTTGGCTGCTGCGCGCTCCTCAGGAGTGCGAGGCCCACTGCACTGATGCCAGCCTTTGCATGTGTGCTGTGGTGTGTCTGTTGTGTCTGACTTGTGCGAATGCACCTGATGTTTCAAGTAGGAAACGGCTCTCAGCAGGGACTTCCATGTGGAAAAGCGCTGGAATCTCTCAGAGGTAAGTCTCTTAGTTTCGAGGTGGGTAGCTAGAGCGGTCACCTGTGGTCTAACTTCCACATCTGTTTCAGGATCCATCAGCTCGAAGTCCTCACGTTTCTCCATCTCTGGAGGCTTGTAGAGGAAGTCGGGCCCTTTAAACCACATCGTGTCCATGAGCTGTGATGCTGCTACAGATCTGGTGGCTAAGTCCGCTGGGTTCTGTTCTGAAGGGACGTAATGCCACTGATCTGGAGACGTTGTCTGGCGTATACGATGCACACGATTGTGCACGTACACATAGAAGCGCTTAGAGTCATTACAGATGTATCCGAGGACCACCTTGCTGTCGCAGTAGAATTTAACAGCGTCTGGCTTGAAGTCCAGTTCGTCTAAGATCAGCTCTGCCATCTCAGTTGCCAGAACAGCTCCACAGAGCTCGAGGCGTGGGATCGTGGGTTCTGGCTGTGGTGACAGCTTAGCCTTTCCCAGCACAAATCCGACCTCACAATGGCCCTCTTCAGTGACAGCCCTCAAGTAGGCTACTGCCCCTATAGCCCAGTTCGAGGCATCAGAGAAAAGGCACAGTTCTGTGTATTTGGCTTTTGAGAGTGACATCTTTACATAACAGCGAGGGACATGGAGGTTACTCAGCTTCTCAAGTGAGGCTTTCCACTCTTCCCATCTGCTCACCTTGTCATCAGGTAGAGGAGTGTCCCAGTCCTGAACTCCACTGGACAGCTCTCGTAGCAACAGTCTGCCTCTGATGGTCACCGGCGCTGCCAGACCCAGGGGGTCAAAGATGCTGTTAATGACTGACAGCACCCCGCGTCGGGTATAAGGCTTGTCGGCGACGGCGACCTTGAAGGTGAACATGTCTGTGCTGATGTCCCAGCATAGGCCTAAGCTCCTCTGCGCAGGCAGGGTCTCGTCATCCAGGCCTAAGTCTTTGATGCCTGTGGCCAGTTCTTCAGGCTCGAAGGCTTTCATCACAGCGACGCTGTTTGAGGCGATTTTGTGCAGTTTCAAGTTGGACTCTGCGAGTGATGCACATGTTCGCTTCATCAGGTCGATGGCTGCTGACTCTGTGGGCAGGGATACGAGCCCGTCGTCCACGTAAAAGTGCCTATCAACAAACTGCTTAGTGTCTGCGCCGTACTTTGGCTCACCTCTCTGAGCAGCTCGTCGCAGGCCGTAGATGGCAACCGCCGGGGACGGGCTATTGCCAAAGACATGCACGCGCATGCGATGTTCTTGAATCTCTTTCGAGAAGTCATTGTCTTCATGCCACAGGAATCTCAGGTAGTCTCTGTGGTCGTGCCGCACCAGGAATCCATAAAACATCTGTTGGATATCGGCAGTGACTGCGATGAGGTCCTTCCTAAACCGTATCAGCACGCCCAGGAGAGAATTGTTTAGGTCAGGGCCTGTGAGCAGCACTGAGTTGAGGGAGACACCATGCTGTTGGGCGCTTGAGTCAAACACGACTCGTATCTGCCCTGGCTTTTGAGGATGGTAAACCCCGAAAATGGGCAGGTACCAGCATTCCTGTTTCTCTTGGACGGGCGATGCCCTCTCTGCATGCTTGTTCTCGAACAACTTGTCCATGAAGGAGGAGAACTGCTGCTTCATCTCAGCATTCTTGTTCAGCGTGCGTCTTAAAGAATTGAGGCGGGACAGAGCTTGCTCTCTGTTGTTGGGGAGCGGAGGACGAGGAGACTTGAATGGCAGCGGAGCTACCCAGTTACTCTCTTCATCCTGACGGACTTCTTTTTCCATAATGCTCAGAAACAGTTCATCCTCAAAGGACATGGCACTCTTATTGTCATCGTCTGTTCTCTGGAAGACTGTGAGCCCGAGCTGTTCTTCGGCTGGCTTAGGCTTTGTCATGTGTGCAGAGTGGCCATACCTCTGCTCCCCGCCGTAGCTCAGTCTCTCTTTCACGCAGATGCTATTGTGGCAAGGAGTGAGGAGTGACGGACGTCCATTCTGGAGAATGTGGGTTCTGAAGGTGTTCACGGTTGGCTTGTGAGCGTTGTCAAGACACACTTCACCTATTATCACCCAGCCTAAATCTAGGCGCTGGGCAAAGGGTGCGTCGTGGGGCCCGTTGACCTGCTCTCTCACCTTGTGCACACGTATCATGTCTCTCCCTAGCAGGATCATCATCTGGGCGTCAGGATCCAGCTTGGGAATGTGCGGAGCGATGTGTCTGAGGTGAGGGTGTGCGAGGGCGACCTCTGGTGTCGGGACTTCAGACTTGTTGGTCAATATCTCATTGCACTCGATGAGTGGTGGGAGATCAAGGCACACACCTCCATTCACTGATTCTATTTGAAAGCCAACTGCTTTTCTTCCGGTCATTTCAGTCGTGCCGGCGCATGTTCTCATCAGATACGGTGACAGGCTGCTGTTGACCCCAAACAGCTGGAAGAATTCAGAGCGTGCCAAGGAGCGGTTACTTTGATCGTCGAGTATGACGTATATCTTGATGGCGCGTTCTGGTTGACCTTGAGGGAAGACGCGCGTCAGGCATACCTTTGAGCAGGAGCGTGGAAGACTGCTTAGGCCGCAGACCTTGGTGCACTGCGCTCTCACTTCCACGGGAACATTGGCTGGCTGTGCTTCTGCACCTTGCTGGGCGGACGACGGAGGTGGTGGCTGAGAGGTGTCAGGATGCATTGCAGAGCAGTGTCTTTCGCTCTCACACTCACCGCATTTCAGTATCGTCTGGCAGTCCTTGGCGAGGTGGTTTGGGGTACAGCATTTATAACAGCGTTTGTGTTCTTTAAGAATGTCTTTTCGTTCTTGCAGTGTTTTCATTCTGAATGACCTACATTTCTCTAACGGATGTGTTTTCTTATGCACAGGGCAATATCGAGCTGGATCAATGTCTTTCTTTTCAGTGTCTGTGGCGCTTGTGGTGTCTGCGTCAACGGTAGCAGACACATCTGTCTTGTGCACAGATACAGCAGTCTTGAATCCACTTTGCTTGAATGGAGTTCTCTCACCTTTGCTGTACGGCTGGCTGTTGTTTGACAGGGCGAAACTTGGGTCATTACGGGCCTTGGCCTGGCTGTCGATGAAGTCAACGAAGAACGAAAAGGGAGGAAAAGTCACTCTGTGTTGCTCTTTGAAGCGGGAGCCTGTGGTGAGCCACTTTTCCTGCAGGCCAGGGGGCAACTTCTCGACTATGGGCTTTATCCCACGAGGAGTATCGAGGTAGGCCAGCCCGGGGAGATAACCGTCGTCCTTAGCTGCCAGCAGCTCCATAAGAAGATCACTGAGTTCTCTCAGTTTTGCATTGTCTTTAGCAGACAGACGTGGAAAGCTATCCAGTCTTTTGAACAGCGCATTCTCCACCATCTCTGGCGTGCCGTAGCATTCCTGCAGTCTCTGCCAGGACAGATGGAGGGCAGCTCTGGGGTTAGCGACATGAACAGCGCGAATCCTTTTCACATGCTCCGATGACTCTTTACCCAGCCACTTCACGAGGAGGTCTAACTCTTCACTGTAGGTGAGCCCCAAGCCCTGTGTTGCATTGAAGAACGACGACTGCCATGCTCTGAAGTTCTCTGGTGAGTCGTCGAACTTGGTCAGGCCAGTGGTCACTAATTCTCTGCGCGCTAGGAACTTGGCGAAGTCTATCATGGGTGGAGAGTCGGGGCGAAGAGGAGGAGGCTGATCATGTTGTCTGTGCGGACTGTGTGACGGTTTTGAGGTGGGGGATTGTTCAGCTGCATGTGCGGGCTCATATGCTGAGGGTCTGAAATCTCTGAGTGGGGGCTTTACCTCTACAGTTCCAGGTGCTGACTGACATGGATGACTGTTCACTGTGTGCTGCATTTCATGGTGATACGGTAAGGCAGAAGACTGTACGCTAATCTGTGACTGGCATTGCACATACTCTTCAGTGCGTTTTTGAATCACATGCGGCGGAACCACACTTCTTAGACTTTGTACATCTTCATTCCCCATAGCTACAGCTGCTTCTAAGACTTCAGCTTCGACCCGCGCTGCCTCTGCGTCCCTTTCATACGCCAATGCCTCCAAATCTGCTTCTAATGTAGCCTTTTGTAGATCTAGCTTAGCTCGCTCCTTTTTCATTTCTACCTGTCGCTTAGCATACGATACCTTGGTGAGCGCTGCTTCAGCTGTAGCTCTAGCTTTGGCGGCAGCCTCCATGACAGAAGATCTTGAAGAGGACGAGCGTTTTGAGCTGGCTCTTGAGTGGACCGAAGGCTTTGGAGACGATGGACGTGGCAGGCTTGCTTCAGACTTCGTTTCATCTCTGGTTTTCGATTCTGACGCCATGCTGGAGTTCTTGCGTTATCCGTTGCACCCACGCTGGTTGTCTTTTTACTGTACTGTCCCTGTCTGTGTGTGAGCTAGGTGCGTGAACACAGACTCAACAGCAAGCCAAACTCGTTTTCACGAGCCAGGACGCGAGCGCCTTGCTCCTTTATTTCTCAATGTAGCAGGTGAAAAGCTAGTAAAACTGTAATAAACAGAATACAAAAGATACGTAAGAGCTTGCCTCACAAACACCGTCTTACATAAAACACACAATGAATCATTACACTTACAGACATTGCCGCCTTAGGTGGGGAGAACAAGATCCGTAGCGAAGTATCAGAAATATCTTGAGACATTAACGTGAAGCTAACGTGCTAGCGACGTTCTGGCAATTTCGGACTGGAGGCTCATGGGATCGTTCTGAAGTAAACAAAAAGTGCATGTCAAAATAAAAGCGCATGTCAAAATAAAAGCTCTTCTTTTTACTACCTGTGTCTCTTTTCATTGCAATAAACAGAATAATACATGAATTAAACTTATAGCAAGAAACAATGCAAACATTCCTTTCCTTTTAACCTGAGGACAGAACAATATTAGTTCGGTTAAATAACCCAACAGCAATATAAAAAATAACTCTCAGACTGGGTCAAAACAACATGTTGGAGTTTACAAAACTGGGTCTTTGTTTGACCAGCGGCTACTTAGTACAAGCATTTAAAGGTGGCCAAGGTGTGTGTGGGTTGTGATGCAGTGTAAATGGTGAGTTTTCCTTGTTTCCTGTCGTCTCTCTTCTTTAAGCAGTTTAAAGGTCCAATGTGTAGGATTTTGGGGGATTTACTAGCAGAAATTGATTATAATATCCATTATTATGGTTTCATTAGTGTATAACCACCTGAAAATGAGTATCGTGTTTCTTGAATGAGCACTTTATATCTACAGAGGAGCAGGTCCACTTCCCATCTTGCACCGTTGTTTCTACAGTAACCCAGAGCGGACAAACCAAACACTGGATCTAGGAAGATCTTTCTCGTTTTTTTTTTTTAGCAGTCAACCTAGGTTCTCCTACATGCTTGGAAGGGAAGGATGAGTGGAGGGGTATTTAGTTGGTTGCAGTCTGCAACCTCACCACCTGTAACCTTGATGCTACAAATTCTACCCACTTGCCCTTAATAAAACCATAAAATGCTTTAAAAAGGTGTCTTCAATTTTGTATGTATAAGGCAATATCGCACATTTCTCTACAGGGGTTTTACAACCTGACTCCTGATCCGCAATCAGTCATGAGTCATTTATCTATAGCAATTAAATGTATATCAAAAACGTATTTCATAATAATAAATTCAAGCAAAAAAAAAAACAGCTCAACAGATGAAACAATTGAAGAAGCATCAAGAAGAGGACAGATCCCCCTTCAAGGATGGGCATGAAACCGTTCCCCTTTAAGTCTCTGTGTTGTGAGAGTTCCTTTGCATCCGAGGAGTGTGAATAAACCAAAACTGCCCTAGTAGATACCTCATGAGGTGAGTGAGAACATATTTGCCTTTGTATTTCCAATAAACTGAAAGATGCATTCATTTAATTATAAATTAAAAAAAAAAAAAATGCAATGAAAAATGATTAATGCATTGTAGGTGAAAACAGAAGACTTCATGCAGTCATTGATTGATTACGACGATGATGAGGATGTTCCTCTTAAAATGCAGCTTTTGGTGGGAAAAACAACCGCAATCTACTGTGCAATCGACTGTACAGCATGTGTCTGGGTGGAGGTCGGAGCAAAGGCGGGGTGGGGATGGAGTGTGATGAGAGAGGGAGGAGGGGGAGGGAGGGTGGTGGTGTTACAGACACGCTTGTCTTTGATAGCTCAGGTGGTCATCACCCGAGGGGAAAACAGCGTTAATGGGCATTCTCAGCAGCAGACAAGCACAGGCTAGCGCTCCCTCTTCCCCGGCTGCCATAAACAGGGGGAAGTATGCATCATTAGATTAGGCTGAGGCTAACTACCTGCAGTCAGGCCCACTTCATACAGTAGCTAGCGGTGTGCAGAGTGCACAGACTCAACCTCTGTTCACCATGATTGGCTGGGTAGGAAATGGGTCTTGGAGCACAGCAGTGTTGATTGGTCAGCTTGTGGAGTGATTATAGTCTGCACCACAGAAAGAGTTATTATTGTGGATTGTGTTACGTGTCAACATTTCTATTATAAGCAATTATATTGACAATAGGGTATGACTGACAGTTCACCTCAATTACATTAGGAGACAATAGTGATGCCTGAGAGCGCAGTCTATAAAGAAAAACATAATAGTGAGTTTATTAAGATGTATAACAACCCTGCATTAAATATGATTACCATGGCTGGGTCTCAATTATCTGTCCCGGGAACTGGTAATGTAAAGACACAGGGCACAGATTAAAATATCTGTAAGGTTAAACCTCAACAGGATAAACTAAAACAAAAAAAAACTATAGGACAGGAAAGGAAAGTCCAAAGCTTAACTGCATTGGGAAAAAAAGAGCAAAAACGAGAGAAGAAGAGTTGAGAAACATAGACAGAGACAGCAAGAGAGGAATTTGCCTGAGAGGAGAATGAAGGAAGGTATGTAAGGTTGCCTGTCACTTTGAGGCGCCTGATAGCTCTGCCTCGGTGTCATCGCATCACACTTCAGCACATATTGTACCACATCCCTAATATTCCACCTTTTTGATCAAACTACATGCATAGAAGAACCTAACCAAGCCAGTAAAACTGTATTTCTGCCTCCAGTCTGACCTGTGAGAAGGCCAGGAGGAAGAGATCCAGGTTAGAGTATGAGATTCAGCCCCGGGGGCAGATACAGGGGAAAGCAAGCTCATCCCTGTAGGAGTCAGTTGACCTGACGGAAAGCTCTTCTCCAAAGCTCCCTGGGTGGGAAGATTTACTGGAGTCTTAATCACAGGTCGACACTCTGACCAATGGGAGAGGAGCCACAGATGATGCGCTGCCTTGTTAACTGCAATTTTGACAGAATGTAATGCCAGACATGTTCGGCATGTGTGACTTTTGACACCACAAGCCATGTTTTTAACTCTCTGGATGTACTGTATTGACTCATGCACAATTAGGGTTTGTATTTGTAGGGCTGTACAGTGTGAAATGTGTGAAGTAAAGGGCCAATTCCAAAAAATGACGCAAAAAAATACTAATTTTCTCGCTCGTGATGATAATTTTTGGTTTTATATTCTTAGGTTTTTAAGCAATCCTTTGAGATTCTGCTTCCTCCCTGATACAATGGAAGTGAACAGAATTCAGTTTTTCGTGCTCACAGCATTAAAATAAATTACAGAAAAATTCAAGAGCAATGTCCAGCTTTTACCCAGCAAACTCGACTTGATGGAGACTATGAGCTAAAAAGCCTGTAAGTGGACCCCAAGTTAAGATTACTGTTTCCAGTGATTTTCAAGCAAAACATAAGCAGATTCATGGATAAACCTTAATAGAGATACATGAGAAAAGACTCTTTAAAGGAGACATTTTATGCTCATTTTCAGGTCCATAATTTTATTTTAGGTTACAACTAAAATAGGTGTGCATGTTTAAGTACTCAAAAAACACATCTATTTTCTCGTATTGTCCAGTGCTGCAGCACTGTATTCCCCATCTGTCTGAAACGCTCTGTTTTAGCTCCCGTCTCTTTAAGGCCCCTCCTCCTGAATACCCAGTCTCCTCTTATTGGTCAGCTCACACACGCCTGACCCAGCATTACTAACAACAACAGAGCAGATGTGCTAAATCAATTCTTACATGCCAAACAAGCTGCTCGGCATACATCATGCAAATGTGTGGTGACATAGTGTGATGTCACAAAGTCACATAATTAAAGACGTTTCAGGCGTTTTCTGTGGGAGAGAGGAGCTTCTGTTGGTGCAGACTTTGGGCTTTTAAAGGTGCACTATGTAGTTTTGGGGGAAAAAAATGTAATCAGAAGAGAAAGATCTTCAGTGACTGATTTTTTTTATGCCTAAACAAACTAAATAAACAAACTCTCTTTGTTTTCATGATTGAATAAACTGACAACACAATTTCATTCTGTTTTACTCTGTTTATATTTGGCGGACCCTGCCACCTTTCTAGCTTCAAACAGTGTCATGGGGATCTTATTTTCCTCTGAGAACAGCTTGTTTATTCAGACATGGAAAAAATAAATATTTCTGAGTTTGTATTATTACTTCATTAATATTGTAAATATTAATATTCTGAGTTTGAATTTGTTCTCCAAAACTACATTGTGCCCCTTTAACTTTCGAGATTGTTTACATTCACAAGAACATAAAACACTGAAGGAAAGGGGGGAACATTTTTTAAAACATAACAGGTCTCCTTTAAGGGACGGACGTAGTGATCCATGTCAGCAGGTCCGTCACTTTGGTTCTAGGCTGAGATATCTCAATGGCTATTGGATGATTTGTCCTGAAATTTTAACCCGACGCCCCAGATGACTTGTTCCACAGAACCATCTGAGACGTCTTCCTTGGAAACTGTTTGGAGGAGGGCAGGCACAAAAAATTCTTGGCTGGTGATTGAACAAACCATCTGACTATCACCAACCAATCAGATCACAAACCATATGATGTAGTGGAGTACGACCAGTACGATAAATCAAACTCTTGAGCGAAAACATCTTTTCAATCGAGAAAAGCCTTCAGTGCAGTTTTTTTTTTTGCCCTTCTTTCAATGAAATACAAAGACGTCTTTGACATCAACGTTGTTGTTTTTTCCCACTCTGTTTTAAAACGTTTTAAACAAAAATTCCAGTCATATCTTACAAATATATATATACTATATAAAAAAACAAGAATAAAAATAAGCCTTATGAAGTTCATACAGGGTGTGCACACTTTTGTTTAAACTGATATTTAAAAGATTTAATTAAATTATTGCTGCCAAAAACAACCCATCATAATTAAATTTTTCTGTTGTCTGTTTGATGATGTTACTGATAATGAGAATGATGACGCATAACTAAACTGGTGCATATCAGTATATCATCTGTATTGCAAATCATCATGTTGATCTAACTGTACCACCAATCCGTTGAGTTGTGATAAAAAAAAAGGGCCTCCCCAATTTAAGCTGTGAAATTTCACAATATTCAGCAAATGAATTTGCAAGATGCAACAGGCACTGCACTGCTTTCATGGCTGTCTGCATACCAATGTGACCGCAGTCTAACTATTACTCTCTTTATCTCTGCCCCCTCCGGCACCAGGGTAGAAAACCCTGTGTTCTCTTTCCAGAAAAACTCTTCTTTAAATCTTCTGTTGGATATTTGTACATTTGTTTGTGTTTACCCCTACAGCAAAGTCGTTTATGACAGATCTGTCATTTATCGAAAGCAGCGTGAATACAGCATTCTGAGAAGTGGTTTTAAGAAAATACACTTGAATGATTAGATATGAAACCGCAGAGTTTATCTGCTGCAGTAAAGACAACATTCTCACTCAGTGTTTTGTTAGAAAGATTGATGCCTGTGTATTTAAATCCTGTTGTATGTGGCCGTGAGCTGCCTCATTCTGACTGACAGCTGCTCAATATTCTTATTCATAAACACAAGCAGCAATCAGCATAAATCATGTCATTCACTGCACTTTATACCCTTCAAGAAATATTTTTTTAACGACAGGTTGATTTGTTGTTATTTCTGTCTAATTGTCTAACTTGTCACTGATGCACACGCTTATGACTCACAAGCAACACGCCCAGATAATGGTCTTGCTGCAGTAGGAAATTTCCCTAAACCTTCACAATGACTTGCAGGTAGCCTAGGGGACTGTAAGGATGCCCGTTTGCACTCAAGGCGTTTAAGATATTTACAGATCCATTCTGGAAAACTTTACCTGACATACAGTATGGCCATATTTCTGGCTGACAGCGAGAAAAAAAAAAAAAAAAAAGCCTCGGAGCACCAGTGGAAAGTCTCATCATGTTGAAACAGTGTCACTTCAGAGGTACGACCGAGACAGTTCTGAGTCTTGTCAGATCTGTGTTCCTGTCTGACACAGAGTGGACAGTGACATGCTCAGGATGCTGTTAATGCGTGTCACAGGAAACAAGTCACAGCTAGTGTTGAATAAATTCTAAACTTGATTTACCCAAATTTACAGTCTGTAGTTGGCTCTATGTGGCCAGGTTTTTAAAATGTCTGTCTACATACATACATACAGAAAAATATACATGTATATGTTCATACATAAAAAAAACTGTATATATACATACATACATGAATAAATATAATGTATAGAAACAAACATACATACAAATATTTACATATGAATAAATAAACCTATAAATAGGTATGTGCATACATATATAAATGAAAATATACATAAATAAATGGTAAATGTACTTGCATTTCTATAGTGCTTTGACTGCTCAAAGCGCTTTACAACACTTGTTACATTCACCCACCCATACTTTGGCATGTAGCTGGGGGAGCTGGGGATTCAAGCCAGAGACCTTCCGATCACTGGATGACATGGATAAAATATATAGACACACATAAATAAATAAATAAAAATATACATTCATAAATACATACATACAGTATATAAAATATACACACATACATGCGTACATACAGAAATGCATAGATACATACATACATGAAAATATACATACTTACATACATACTGTACATACATAAAATATACATATATATGAAGAAATACATTCATAAATACACACACACATACTGTATATACATAAAACTATGCATACATACATTTAAATTATTGAATGAAACACACATATATAATGTTTGTGGCTGAACAGTTGTATTGAATTGCACTTGATTTCAAAGGCGTACTCAATAAAGTGGCCACTGAGTGTATTGTTCTTTGAAGGAGCACTTTAACATGTGCTTAAAAAGATGTCTGTAGCTTTTACTCTGTAACTATAACTAAAAAAGAAAACAGTTTGCCAAAATTGAAACATTTTAGATCAGCTGGTGAAATGATGGCAGGACTCCAGGATACAACTCCACCACCCACTCATCATCTGTGTGAGTCACTGTTACTGCTCTAACCCTCCCTCTATCTTAGTCACGTGTGTTATATCTCTAAGTTACAGGTGCGCATCCTCACAACTTTGGCAAATCACCATCCACCTGACACATCTGACCTTGGAGTTACCCATAAATGCCCGTTCCAGTACACAACTGCGCCACAGACAGCAAACAGAGCACCTAGGCTATCATTTCCAAACTAAGATGAAGTCTCCCTTGGTCTTCTTGCTTGTGCTGATACTCTGCTATCTTTGCAGAGCTCAGACACCCAATATTAACAATGATATCTTGGTTCAAACTGTTGAGAGCGGGGAAGAGAAGGCTCAGACACTGAGGCCCACGACTGCAGCAGAGGGAGGTCAGCAAGCGCAGGAGCTTCAGTCCGACATCTGGGCCGAGCTGATTTATCTGAGAGACATGGTGGTGGAGCAGAAAGTGGAGCTCAGGTACCTGACGGCCAGAGTAACAGCTGCTGAGAGCCTGGTGGAGGAGCTCATGAAGGAGAATACAGGTACACTTTCATAAAGGACTCATTTTATAACAAAATGGATGCAGCTCATATTACATAATGTATCTTTTCCAGCCATGGAGGCCAGGATGACCACTGCTGAGAGCTTGGCAGAGGAACTGCAGAGGGAGAATAATGGTAAACATTGTACCCAACAATAAGTGATTTTCAAAAAATAGTTTTTGCATTTAATCTTGTAAACCTTTACAATATAATCCCACAATTCAGTCACATCGTTTTGTCATGTTAGAGCAAGCCGCAGAGCTTGCAGTCGCTCAGCAGAGTCTCAGCTCTCTACAGCAAAGATTGACAACCAGTGAAAATCATGTGGAAGAGTTGGAGAAACAGCAGGAAGGTAAAGGTGGAGTTATTTATGATTTGTGTGATTAATTGCGTTCATAAAGTTATAAACTTATGCCTCCTGATTTCAGGGCAAAGAGCAGCAGTGCAGGAACTTCAAAATACCAACACAGGTAAATCATTTATGTGTTTTATGTGAGTGTTTACAGGAAGTACAGAATGTAATTCAGAATTAATTGTGTGCTGTTCTTTAATTTTGCCACAGTGAAAAAGGTGGCTTTTTCTGCCTCCCTTCGGACATCTGGTGCAGGCAACACAGACTTCCACGAAATTCTTCATCTCATCTACAGAAATGTCATTACCAACACTGGAAACCACTACAACCCAAACACAGGTATAAACTGATTTCATTTGAGAAATGTTATTAATTTCACTTCTATCAGTTGTGATTGTTCTTTTCTGTCTGTGTTTTAGGTTACTTCATTGCACCAGTAAGAGGAGTGTATTACTTCAGATTTACTGGCCATGTAGCACACTCTGAAAACATCATGAGACTGGATCTTATCAAGAACGGAAATCATGTAGTTACTGCAGGTGATCATCACAGCACATCTACAGATGTTGAGGACAATGCATCCAATGGGGCAGTGTTGCAGTTAGAAGTGGGAGATGTTGTTTCAGTACAAGTTGGTGGAAATGTTTGGGATGACCAGTACCATCGAACCACCTTTAGTGGCTTTCTGCTCTTTCCTTTGTAAGATATTATAATTGTCAACATGAGAGCAACATGCAGGGCCCAGTTTGTGTCATTTCACAGATGAGTGCAAATGTATTTAGGGGTTTCATAACAATACAAAAAGTGCATCTTTATTTTAGTCTTGAACCATAAACATGGTTTATGAAAATAAAAAACAACAAAATAAAAGTTTGTATTCAACCCCACATGAGTCTTCACATTTTTCTCACATTTCCCATTTTAGTAATGACCAGACATAAAAAAGGACAACAATATCAATATTTTACAATTATAGTATAATATGGACAAAACGTAATAATGCTTTAAATGAGCATGTCTCAGTAACAAACGGCCTGCTTGTGAAAATGCATCATCAGGAAGCATTTAAGGGTTTACAGTGAAGGACCAAGTATTAGAGCTGATTTTGCCTTAAAGGTAAACAATTACTTTTAAAATCAGTTTTAAATTAGTCTCTAGCCAATTAATAAACTGAGGCTCAATAGGATGACTTTGCGAAAATCCGGAGGTACATTACCCCAGATTTCAAAATAAATCATGTTACGTTCCATTAGCAAACTGCTAACATTAGCAGAAAGACACTTCCTTCATTCAAACGACTTGTAACCAGGAACACAGCAGCGTAACATTATTCCAGCATGCGAACCGCCTACTCTGAGTGCGACGTCAAAGGAAAATGGCCACCACGTGAATATGGTCAAATTCTTAAAATCACTAATCTTGAAAATCTGGTTTAAAAGTTTAACAGTGCTTTAAGTTCCATGTAGAGTGGTGTAGCGATGGTGTATTTTTGTAGGCTAAACCGGAAGTTAGCATCGCCCTGGTTCCCTCAACAGAAAGGCCATGAGATTTTTGAACTGGATTTTGGAATACCGAGTTTATGATACTTACACGTTTTGTTCAGCAAGATAATCCTCACAGATGAACACCACTTTTGTGATTTCTGAAGCGTAAATTAAAGCTCTAGAAGTAAAAGGCTTATGTTAGGGTATAAGCAGACTTAACTGCGGTCGCATGATTTAAACTTCACCACCACTAAGAGTCTTACTACACAATTATTATAGACGTGTTCTGTAAATTGATCAACCTACAATTTGGAAAGTTAGAGTCAGAACAGTTTGTAACTAAAGTCGGCCTGTAAAGACAGACTAGCGAGTGGATGAGTTTCCATGTTCGGCGTGATGACGTCTGTAGTCTCATTTAGCCACTTGTTATCAACCACTGTTTTTAAATTGTGGGACATTTAATAATGTATTTTATGTCGAAGAACAAAACTTGTAAATATCTTAAGCCTGTGATAGCCGCAGACCTTATTTCAGGCATTTGACCAAAAAACTATTAAAAAAACTTGTGTGCTTTCCGGGTTTTGAGGACTACAGACTACACCACTCCATTACGCTTGCACTGCATAATTGACCGTGATAGGCTTCCAAAGTGGTTGTGATGTCACAAAATCATGGTAGTAGGTACATCTCTTTAATTTCAGATGTAATGTGAGCACAGACAAACGTTCCCAAGTCATTCTGCACAGTGAATGTCAAACATTCAAGTTGGAGAACTAATAACAAAAACTCATTTTTGAGTGGAGGCGAACTTTAACCGAAAAAAAGAAGCTTTATTTTAATCTTTATGTACAAAACTACAGTACATGTACGGGTGGATGCTACTGTAGAGGCAACTAACCTGCACCTTATTAGTGAGAATGAGGTCAAGTTTTTCAAACAAAGCCTTCTAACAAAGGCCCACTTTGGATAAGGTGGACACATTATGTTATGAAAAAAAAAAAAGGAGGAAAAAAGCTCAACAAATTCCTCAGATAAAAGTGGAAGAAAATGACATCTCATGAATGTGATCATTGTTTCCTTTCCTTTGGTGTTTCACATCATAAACCTCCCGGAATGCAGCTGCATCAGCGTTTGAGCTTTGACTAAATCCATTCAGACTCTTTGTTGTGCAGTCACTCAGATCGCACAGGCACACACACGCACGTACACACACACACATACATACACTTACACAACACCACACCTCAGTTATCAGTCATCTACTACGGCTCTGATAACCACGATCAACACACAACAACACAGAGCCAAGCCATGCTAACTACACCTCCATTCACTGTCAGTGTCTGTGGTGAATTCTTTCGCTCTCTTTCTTTTGCTGCCCTCCACTTTCCCTGTTATTTTCCCACAATGCACTGAGAAGACTATCAGCCACAAATGATCTACAAGCTATCAGATGCCCTCACGGTACGATTTCACACCCTTGCTGGAAGATATAACAGTGGCTCTGAGAAACACATCCACGGCTGTGAGCTTTGTTAGGTGTTGAGACTCCCTCTGAAAGAAAATGGAGGCCGGTATCAAGCAGGAGCGCTCAAAGGAATAATTCAGCTGTGTTTATGGAAAGAGCCTGGAGTGCGTTGGAGACGCGGTGTCTCCTTTGAATCTGATGAGGAGTTTAGATCAGACCTGCAGCTATGGTACGACTAAGGAGCGCTGTTAGTCTGATCAAACAGCTGCCAATATGAAAAGGACTGCCATATCCTCTTAGCACCCGGGGCTGTGTGAAATGAATACAGCTCCTCTTGGTTTCCCTCTCACAGGCACCTCTTGGGTTGGAAACATTTTTTCATAATTGCATTTAATTCTATGTTAGGTGTCCCCACAGTGCCACTATTAAGGTTAAGGCTAAGCTGAAGAAGCTTTTCAACTTTTGTCATCGGGGCTTTTGCTCATTTAGAGGTAGTATCATTGATCCGATGCTAAGAACACAATAAAACACACAACATATTAAGTTGTATCCCTGTTATTTTCAGTATTCCACTCATTCCCATGCACACAAGTCTATTTTAATTGACTGTGTGTGTGTCACTGTGAATCCCCCGCTTTGCTTTGCCATATTTTTGGAGCTGATGAATCAGATGGCTTGGGAAATGGATCTTAGTTAAGAGTCTTTAATGAGAGAGGGTATTCCCAAATTTGAAAACCTTACTCATTGTTTCATTAAGGTAGTCTTTCATTAGACTAGATTTCTTTTTTTTCCTCCCTGGCAAGCTTAAAGGATAAGTTCACCCAAAAATCTAAATTCAGTCATTATCTACTCACCCTCAAGCCAATAGAAAATTGGGGGAAGTTTCTTAGTCCACAAAACGTTTCTGGAGCTTCACAGCCAAAACAGCGCTGCAGAATTCTCGTGAACAACTGAAGAAGATGGGGACTTGTTTCAAAACGTGAAGAAACAATTGAAAAACACGGGGAAAAAAGAGGCTCCACTCAGCTCGACTGTCCGAGTCTTCAGAAGTCGAGATCTCAAATTGATTTGAAAAGATGTTATTTACACCCTTTCTTGATCCGAAATATTTTATGTAGCTGCTAAAATCATAAAACATAGTTGCAGTTGGTACACAAGCTCGACCGTGAGGGTGTAAACATCTTTTCAAAACAATTTGGGATCTCTGGGCTGTCAGAGACTTGGATTACGCCAGATGAGCTGTATGGAGTTTAAAACAAGTCCCCGTCTACTTCAGCTGTTTCGGAGAAGCTGCAACGCTGGTTTGAAAATGTTTTGTAGACTACGAAACTTCACCTGACTTTCCATGGGCATGAGGGTGACCACATTCATGACTGAGTTTTCATTTCTGGGCGAACTTATGCTTTAAGTGTGAGAGCTCATTAAAGCAGTGACAGTGCCTGGAAGGTTACCTGCCTCCTCTATCTCACTTACAGCCTTTGGAAGAAGGTCTATTGAACTGTGAATATTTCGGTTTGGGCTGAGTTCACCAGAAAAGGGCTGCATGAACTATCCCTGATATAATGTGCAGGCATTGTCTTGACGACTTTGTTGTTAATGCTGAAAGGAAACACACAGGAAAAGCAAAGCAGCAGGCGAACATGTCAGAAAGGTTGGTGAAAGTGTACAGACACACTCATGCCTCCACTTGCATGCATGTGTTCTCTCACACACACTCTCTCTCTCACACACACACACACAGCAATGACAGTACGTCTTTTGACTTTAAAATTAAAGGACAGATTCATTATAGGATTATAAAGTCAGCTCTGGAGAAAAGAATCAGTATTTTGTGAGATTAGCATCAAACCGTCATCGAGGATAACTAATTATAGGGTAATTTATGACAATAGCATTACAGCATTTGCAAAGTAAATTAGAATTCAATTCATACATTGTCCTTTTAACCACATTTTTTACACATTTAAAGACAAAGTAATCTAAAAGTAAATAAGGACAATCTGATTACGGTGCATTTTGTGCAGTCTACCTTTTTACTATCATATTTCAGGCATTACTGTTTACAATTTGTTAATCATTTGTATATGAGGCTAATAAAAAAAATCATTCTTATAGGAGAACTTGGAAGTGTGCCATGATAGCCGTTTAGGATACAGTTGTATGCATGTGGGAGCCCCCAGTAGGTGCTATCAGTCTTCTTTTCTGTGCTCCAAAAAACATGTTTGGTGCAGGCCAAGGCCCTAAGGCGAGCTGAGAGTAAATGTGCATTCCTTTCTGCCTGATTTAAAAGAGAAGTCTCATCTTTTTTAATGCACTCAGTTGATCAGGGGTGAGCAGGAGGCATTCCTTGATCAAAATCACGACTACGAAACGGTAGAGGTCATGTAGCTCATTCTGGAAATTTACCTTGAATCCTGATTTCTTGGATTTTGGATGCTCAAGGGAGAGCGTAAAAGTGCTGAGAGATTGAGGATAAGATTTCAGATGTGATTTAGATGATCTCTTTTGGCAGCAAAGACAGGTGATTTAAAATTGTCTTAATGGTATATTTACGTATGGCAGAACACTGTGCAGTGATACAAAAGATCCTGGCACCAAATGTACAAGGTGCAAGCAACAAACACACAAAGAGCCACACATGCAGAGACTCATGCAGAAGCACAGGTATGCACACAGAGGGCAGCTCTGAGCCAACAATTCAGTGGAAACGAAGCCCTGCACCATGGCCAGAGCATGCAGATGCATATCTGCTCAGAACTCTGAAAACACCTGATTGTGCTCAGATTCAAATGCTGAACATTGTAATTGACCAGACAACAGATGGGCTGCACGAGCAGAGACACACAGGAATGTTTTTTTACTTGCTTATGGTTTAATTCATATTCAAAATTCTTCTCATGTTAAATGTGGACACTGTCTCACTAACAGAAGACACCTGAACCAGCCAAGTTCCAGCTTCAGACACCCACTAACATCTGGCTTTTCTTTCTAGTGTGAAAAGGGTACAATTGCTTCAAATGACTGTACAGTAGTCACAGGTATTCATCCGCTCCAGATCTGATCAGCAGTGGATATGCAAATGTTCGGCCCTTTTGCAGGTGCGATGCTTTGACTTGAAATTAAGAACAGTGGCATGGCGTAAGTATTTTTTTCCATCTGTCTCTTTTCAAGCAGCACTACAACGTTGTTCAGTACTTAACGGTGCTTAATACGAGAAAGTAAAAGCAGCAACAGTTTACATCAGCTGTGTCTGTAGTCCGTCGTGTGTTTACACCTGCAGTTTTCTTTCTTTTTTACTGCGTTTTATTTGTTTTATATTTACAGTATATATTAAATTTCACATCTGAAGAAAAAAGTAAAACCTGAAAAAGTTTTTTGTTGACTGGAGATTGTTTTTGGTGGACTTCACAATGCTCTGTCTGTTATAAACTGTCATTTGTCCTGGTTGGAAGAGTCTGTCAGAAGGTGGCCATATCCACAAATTAACCAATCTGAAAAGACTGAATATTCTGCCTACCTGGAAAAGAAAGAAAATGTCTGTTTGTTTCATTTTAACCATATATGTTGGAACATTTTGCTTTCTTGCCGAGAACTAGATGAGAATATGATTATCTCTTGGCTTCAGGCAAACACTTCCTGTCTTGCAGTCTTGCAGTCACCATGAGGTTGTCAGGCAACCAGTGGAGACTTGAGGGAGTAAACTAACTGTAAAGAAACAGTCCAGCATTTGGCCCCTCTTTAAAGCCGCAATGTGTCATGTGCCTCACCAGAAACCATACAGGTCATCTGTGCAAGCTGACTGTTAGGCGACACTCTAGTGGCCGTAGTTATTACGAAGGGATCGAAAGATGAACTCGGGTAACGAAACAGAAAGAGCCGCAAAGTGCATAAGGAGGAGGTCAGGGCGGATGTAGCTTTATATTCACCATACAGACACGAAAGTGGTATCAAACATTTCATCTAACTCATCTAAATGTGGAACTATCCCTTTAATTTCTTTGTACTTGGATGGGGCTATCACACGTCTACATCGTCAGGTTTTATATGCTACTGATATGACTTTCCTCTCCTACAGGTGGAGCTGACTGACATCTATAAGAGTGGTCTGGTGAAATAGTTCCCACTTTTAGAAAATCAGCAGCCCACCTGATGTGAATGAGAGGCTTTGTGAGTTTGTGAGGCAGTTTGTGTGAAAAAAAAAGAAAAAAGAATCAAAGAAAAAAAAAAGGTGACGCAGTCGTATTTGCTTTGGCTTGGTTCTTATCTTCCTTGATGACATTTGTTTGGTGAAACACAAAGTTGGGTGGCCTCATAAGTTTCCTGAGAGTCAAAACTTGGATGTACAACTGTGACTATCTACTGTGTATCAGTCTCAGTGGGGCTTTGAAGTCGCAGCTCTGGAAACATTTTGTTTATTATCTTGTGTTAGTCCTCGCCATTCAAATCCAGTGACTTTGTTGTTGTGTGTGAGGTAAATTCATGATGCGAGTAGATCTCTCACAACAGCTCAGAAAGATATTTAATTTCTGCTTTGCTCTGAATGAAAAATATAAATGTCTATCTTTCATTTTGAAACGCTAATGCCTGGTGGGAAGCTTGTGTCATAGGTGCAATGACATAAAAGCATGCACACGCATTTTCTTCCCGTTTTCTCCTGTTGACATTTAACGACGTGGCCTTTCCCTTGTTGCACGGCAGTCTATTCAGCCAGTTTCAAGCTTCCTCTTCACATCAGTATTTTTTACCTGCAGGGCTGTGTTTTCTGTGTTTTCGCTCGACTCTGCCTCATTGACTCTAATATGGGCTTCCTGAATGGGTTATCTTCAGACTTGTTCCCACAGGAGCTGATGACTCAAAATGATTTCAAAGATGCATGATGAGAATGCAGATCTTTGTGGTCTGAAACAACTGCATTTGTTGTGATTTACCCCCCAGACCCTAATCAAAACTTCAAAGACAGCTAAATGTTGCAAACATGGAACAAAGAGGCGTACAGTAAACGGCAGGACAGCTGTGTTGCCTTCTTCTGTACTCTGTGCAGATCAGAAGCCCCGGGGTCCTGAGGCGGGTGCGTTTCCCAGTCCACACCCAGACGCGTTCCCTCCGCATCAGAACAGTTATGCAAACAGCTTCTAGAAAGAAATGATTCAGCTTGCAAATTTACATAGGAGTGACTCCAGAGCAAAAACGGCACTATCAGCAGAATATGGACTGTGATACAGCAGAGACATGAACGAAGACTGAAGCTTTTAAGTCAAAAATATATTGTCGTAGGTACGTAAATGAAAGCTTTTTTTAGCCATGCTAGCAGTGTGGCTTTAGGGATGGATATATTGTTCCTTCGGTCAGAGATTTCGACAACTATCAGATTGATCGCCATGAAATTTTGCACATAAATTAATAGTCCCCAGAGGATTTAATATATAATATGTAGGTATTGACTAAACATGACGTGATTAAAGCTAAAACATTACAGAGATGTATTTGCCCCGAAGAGCCAGTTTACTCTGCTATGCATTAGCCATAGGCTAGCAAGCAATGACATGCAGAGGATGTGTGTAGCTGTGTGTTTGCATTTAGGTCAATCACTAAACTCAGCACTCACCAGAAACTCCAGTTCCTTTTTCCTATCTCCTCTCTATAAAGTCACGTTCGTGAACGAAAGTAAAATTTCCCCTCCAGCTCCAGTCAGCTACTGTCAGTATTACACTACATAAACACTTGACAATGGTGGTCACTTCCGTGGATCGCTGCTGCGGTCAGGTTGATAAACAGGAGTGAAGATCAATCCCGAAATTTTTAAAAGTAATCTCTAATCTCTCCTCCTGTCTGTGAAATTTTCTTTGACTAAAACTGGACAAAAATGTTTTGAGTTGTCGTTGACTAAAACTATGAAGGATAACAATTACTAAATGTGACTAAAACTAATAAGCACTTTTGTTTAAAGTGTCTACGAGGAACTTTTAAGTAAATCCTCAAATGATTTTAAATGACCTGTAACTTGTGCCCGGGTCCGATCACATATATCACATATAAAATCACATATAAATACATTAGCTCATCGCCATCCGTCGTGCGATCTCTCTGTCACTCGCTTCCAAAACAAATGCACGTGCCACCAGCGCACACTAGCAAAGATCTTTACAACAGATCGTACCACTTTTTTTTTGACTACTGTTGGATGGATTACCATGAAATGTGCTACACACATTCATAGTCCCAATAGAATGAATTGTGATCCCCTTGGTGATCCCTTGACTTTACATCTTGCGCCATCGTCCGAACAAGAATTTAATTTGTGCAATACTTTCCCTGACGACCTGCAAAAGAAATGACATTCCCCTCAGCCTCAGCTGCCCTTTGTGTTGAGTTTTAACTAGCTAATGTGAGCATGTAAATAGGCTAAACTAACAGGTTGAGCATTGTAAACATTTTACCCATTTAACATCAGCATGTCAGCATTGCCATTGTGAGCATGTTCGCATGGTGACGTCAGCATTTAGCTCAAAGCACTGCTGCGCCCAAAGCTCCTAAGACTCTTAATCGCACAAGAACCTGCACATAAACATGCTATCGTTTTGTGTCCGTGCATTTATTAATCCGCAGTAATCTATCTGTGGTCAAAAGCTCTGGAGGTGTGGCTTCATACCTGACATCTCATCAGCTGGCACAAGGCATTCCACACAAAGTGCTTTTCTCTCACAGCCAACCAGCTACGGAATGCATACAGTCTACTCTACGTGGATGTGAGTGAGGGTAATACATTTTCTGTGGGTGAGCAATGGGCAGAGTTGTATAATAATGAAAAGTTGAGGCTTGCCCTGGAAGAAACAATGTCACCCAAGTAATGAGCTGGCTTCAAGTGTTTGTTATTTCAAACCTCTTCGAGGTGCAATCGTCATACAGTTGTGGACCATGCTGTGGCATGTTGTTCTCAAAAGAAAACGTCAAAAGGGATTTGATATCGGTATTCCCAAAAATACTGTCGGCCTGTTAAAATACACACCCAAAATCCAAAAATAGTATGACTGGATGTCAAGTTGGAACATAATCTGATTCGAGAGCAGTGTTGTAAAAAGTACTGAGAAGTCATGCTTGAGAAAGATAAAATATCACTGTGGTACAAGTTAAAGTTCCCCATACAAATGGTACTTAAAGGTTATATTGATGTGACCTTATATATTATGTTTAATAATACATATACAGAGCTGGTAGAAAGGTGCAGTATATAATTATCTCTTTTCCTTTAAAACATTATTATGATTGGGAATTAATCATTTTACAATGTTTGTTTGGTCCAGAATTATGTTTTGTTTGCCTCTGTGTAAGTATTTGTTTCAGTTTCTAACAAGGTTTGTCAGCCAATAGTATGACGCCGTTGGTATAACATGGTGTTTCATCAATGGCTGACCAAATGTTGTCTAGCTAGCTAACGTCAGCGACATTAATATCAGCTGGCAGTAGCAATGTTAGCGTTACTAGCATTAGCGGTGTTAGCTATCCAGCATTAGCAAAGTTAGCTACAACAAACAGATGATTTGAACAACAGCGGTGTTTGGATGTGAATGCACTGGTAGGGGGGAGATGGAGCGCTACATTTAGTAGCTGAACGTTAACAATAAAGCCTTTAAGTAAAAGTCTTTAAGTGTCTGATATTAAATGTAAAAGTAAAGTACATATATGTATATATATATATATATATATATATGTATCGGATCTGATATTCAGTTTGTCAATGAAATAAATTAAATAAAAAGGTACTTTGGCTCTGATGCATCATTCAATCTGCAAGGTAACTAGTAACTTAAGTTATCAAAAAAAGTAGTGGAGTAAAAAGTACAATATTTTGCCCCCAGAACGTAGTGTAGCATAAAATGGAAATACTTAAGTATAGGACAAGTACCTCAAAATTGTACTTGAGTAAATGTACTTAGTTACATTCCATCACTGTCACTGGGAGACTAACTTTAGATAGAACATACATATATACAAACTTGAGTTGCAACAGAATACATGTAACAGGAAGAAGTAATCAGGATACCAAAAAAGGTAACTGTGAAGTTCTGGTAAAGTTACAGAAAAAAAAAAGATGTAATTAGATTACAGATACAGTCAGTAAAAATGTGATTACTAACATTTTTTTAAAATAAAGAATGATATAGTAGTCTGTAATCTGTATTAAGATGAAATAAAAACCATCCTGTTGATATTTCTTTCCTGTTGTATTTATTTGCATGTGTTTGGTATCGAGGTAATTACTTTAGTCCTTTTAGGGTTACTTTCAGACCTCTGCTGCTCAGAACAACTAACTTATATTACAGCTAGTCAGATGCTGTAATTCACCCTCTTTGTATAACAGACAACAGGCCTTCAGACTGACTGAATCTGACGCACTCACCTTTGCAAGACTCCGACTCACTAACAAGCCTGTTCTGTTTCTAGACTTGAATCTGCTGCATTGTTTCCAATCAAGAAAACCCTTCAAAAATTAAGATGTTCCAGCACACAAGAACAGGCAGGAATCACCACGTGCGGCGAAGTTATGACACGCACATGACAACAGGTATGCCTTAAACAAACTCGCTCACTCTGCTGTTTGCATGAGAGAGATGAGGCTAAACAATGATAAATAAACAAAAGTGTTTACCACATTTTAATTAGCTCTTGTGAATGTAATGAGCACCTGCCAAATCCATCTTCAAGTCTCCCACAGTGTGCAGGGGCACTTATCCCTCCCATAAAACTGAGCACAAGTCAACTTACCTACCTGGGGCTACTTAAAGCACACGGCTGCATTGTGGCACGTTCCCTCCCCTGACTGTTGCCACTTGATTAGCTGATTATAGCGCGAGACACACTTCATGAGTGTTTGTACAGTCAGACAAGTGTAAAACAACAGTTACACCATAAGACATTGTTTTCTTATCCATAAGACACTTTGTGTACCTAAGCCAGAAATTCATCAGGCAGTGTGTTGACTGTTTCCTTTGCTTTCACCAGCAGCAAGCATCTGGAGTTTTGATGTTAAATCATTGTGTTCTTGGGTGTTAATGTGGGAGGATTAACCTGCCATCATGGCAGCCTTTTTTATTGCCGTTTTGCTGCACATGAAAAGAGGCTTCCATGTGCAAATACAGTTATGCAGGTTGGCACAGAACTCTGGAGGAATGTGCTGTTCTTCTTTTTATTGAATGCATAAATTCAGGAGGTCCAAACATTGGTCGACAGCGCTCACTACCCCGGAGAATTCTCAGAAAGCACGTTACCAAATATAAATGTGTGCTCTTAGTCAGTCCCACTCATCCATGCCGGGACGATACCTCTGTCAGTGTGGCCCTCTCAGATGGAATTACTGTCATAGTTGGCAGGATGACTCTCTTCAGGTGATAAAAGAGGTGTTGATACAGAAGCATCTGGCAGGCCTCTGAGCTCCAGACAGATTCTGCTCTCACCCAAATCTATCAAACCACAGGCAACATCTGTTTGGGCCGTAGATTAGCGTAGTTAGCTGATATTGTGAATCTCAATGAGCTTGTTTCTTGTGCAGAACCAAAATATTGATTTTGTTGACATAACTTACATTCATCATAAACTCTCCCCGTAGAGGAGGGTTCAGTCGTCTTCAACATCTCCTCCACAGCTCTGAAACAGCAGGGTTTTTCCCGAATATGTTGCCCAAGGCTTGTTTTCGAAAGGTTTTGATTGATTACCAGGATTTAGGGAGGAATCTCGCACAATTTGCAATTTCTCACACAAGGATGCTCGATGCCCGTGGCATTTAGAGTTTTAGTTTGAAACAGGCTGCATTAGTACAGACTGGCCTTCTTCGCCATGTTGACAGATGTTTTAATTGAGGTTTGACTGATGTCAGTTTATAAACTTCACTGACTGTTGTGTACTTTAAGAATCTGATTGATATGTCAGACAGAACTTAATGAAAGATGACCAAACATGAATACACACTGAAACTCCTCGCTGTCTCGTCTGTGTGTCAGTGTTTCCCCTTTCTCAACTACACGCACGCGCACACACACAGAGACACAGACACACACACACATATATAAGCATGCAAAGACACTTCTTCTTTTCTCTCAGATGTGGCCAAAACCCTGCAGGGACTAAAGCCATTTTTCATGTAATTACAGAAAACCTGCCTGACTGGCTTTGAGGCAGCCTGTGAAAGGAGGGACCAAGTCTTTGGTACATTGTACAGTACATCTAACCAGTTACTATTAGCAAAAGTTAATTTCAATTGCTTCACGTTCAGTCAGCGGTCCAATTATGTCGGCACATGTAAGAGCATAAGGAAGATTATAGGGAAGAGTTCACAATTCAAATCAAAAGTATAATTCACGCTCTAAAAATAGTTATTTTTAAAGGATAGACTGGAACAGTTGATCCAGGCCTTTTTGGCACAATTTCGATCCACCAAGTACAGACTTCACCTGTGCTTTGTGTTTTCTGTCAAACACAACTCATTTGTTCCCCATCTTCATCCTGCACGTGTCTCCAAAGTTTGAGCTTTCAGCCGTACTGCTCATGCATGTGTTCACGATGGTGGAATTTTTCCATTGTAGAAACACACAAATATATCATCATATGACCTGACTCTGACAACTACAGTCTGCTGCAGAGAGGGACAGTAGTAGAAAGGAATTTCCCCCAGGACAGATCAGTACAGACTCGGTGAACTACCTGACGCTGTCTTTGGGCTGCGCGGCAAGTCTGCTGCAGCACTGAGGTAATGTTTGTCTCTGTCTCTCTTCAAGATCAACCTGTCATTAGAGCGCTGACGAGCCTGTCACATTGTGACTCTGTTCACCCTTTTTTTTATTTCTTCTCATAGAGAAATAGTGACTACGTGGACGAGAGTATTGTGATCAAATGTGACACACACACATCAGGAGCAGAATAAGAAACTCTTTTTTGATACTGAGCCCTGACTGTAGGGGGCGACTGTTACTTTACTTTGTCTCACAATACATGATACTCTTTCTTCCCTGATTATCAGTTGACAGGCTGAAGTGGCTATTTTATTTGCTGCAACTTATCAAATATCACCCAGATTTATTTACATAAGTGTTGTAATACTCCTCAGTGTTGCAGATTTTCTATGTAAAACTGAGACAGATTGATATTTCTGTTGTTTATCTGTCTTGACCTCATTGACCCTGTGGATGCTCATGGTTTTACAATTGCAGCATGCAGCTTCCCTGTATGCTGCAGCACAGCTGTTCAATGTCTTAACATGTCTCTCACTGAGGCCTGACACCTGCAGTAACCTTCCACCTGTTGTAGGCTGCTGGTGTGGACGAATGAGCATCACTTCATTGTGTGTTTTGTGAATGTTTTCTTATCTTCTGCAGCTATAATTCATATTTCTGTATTTACAGTGGATGACATGACAACTTGTATGTGAAGGGCGTTGCTCGTAGTGTTGAGCTGACAGAAAATGATCACCAGCACTGCAGCTGTAGAGCTCCTCCGATCTACAGAGCTTTTTTAGCCTCTTTAAGCTCAATGTTTTGGTTTTTACAGACACCAACTCCACTGTTCTGGTTCACTCTCACTGCTCGCATAGCATAATTTCCTGCCTTAGTGGAAAGCTAGCTGTATGCTACCTGATAGATATTTCCTAAAGAGGTGGTGGAAACCAAAAACAGAGCTCAAAGGAGAATAATACTGGAATTATATTCACCAGGTGGTCAGAACCACGACTCCATATGAATGCTTATATTGCTTCATGTATGCTGGATGTGTAAATTAGCAACAGCTCAACAACAGTTCGTTGACCTCAAGCAACAATATCACACCTAACATGCAGCTACGGACGAGAGCAGTAATAGGTTGCTTTCAGGAAACTCAGAAAATATGACCCAGTTTCACCAAAATCATCGATAGTTTGTGGTGTGTGTGTGATGTACTGCCTTAAAGCTTTCACACATTGTGATCACTCACTACCCGCTCATCAAAGTGACGTAGTGCAGAAACAAGTGATAGGGTGGGAAGGGTGGTTGAGAAGGCTGCCAAGCCAGTGACCGCAGTTCAAGACTGTGTTTCAAAATTTGTAAGCGTGAAACCGCTGGATATTTTTAAGGAGCCGTGTTTGTGGCAACCAAAACAGATATTTAAAGCCAAAATATGATCTTTTCCTAACCCTATCCAAGTGTATTTTGTTACTAAACCTTACCAGACCGTAAGCACAGTGTTGTTGCCACATAAAATAGAATAAACCATAAGAAACATAAGTTTCAACATGAAGAAATGTAAATTTTCAACATAGCCGTGGTTTGCAGAAACGTACATTGCGAACATCTATTCTGGCAATGCGTTGGAGACAGAGACGCATTTACTCTATCGTCAGCCACTGTACCATTAAAAATGATTTCGAAGGTATTCCTTTAACGTAAAATTGTGACACAAGTGTTGTTTTTACTTTCCACTTATTTCCCCAAGTGGCCAAAAAACACTTACTGTGTTCAAGATGATCCATTTTGGCATTTTGCCATTACTAGGAGGGAAAATCCAGTAACTTTCCATAATATCTGGTCTTTTTGTTGTTTATGAAGCACTTGGCCATCCTGCAATATACATTTCCTGTCATAGAATAACTAAGAGAACTGGTTGTGGTGGTCCAAATTGTTACACATCAACCATCTGATTGCTGATTATCAGAAGAATACACAGATGAGAGGCGTATCTTTTAATTTCATAATGACAAGTGACAGTAATCACTCTCAGTTTTCATCATTGTGTTTGTTTCCTTTTCATCAACTGATCACGTCAGGCTGCCTCGAGAGGAAGAGAACTCGTTTGACTCAAAGAAGGCTTATATTGGAATGCATCGTCACCCTCCCAGTCTGCTCTGCTCTGTGTCCTCTAAGCTGAAACCATCAGACCCGGGCGCTATGAGGAACCGCTTCCACTCCACATGAGTTTCTGTCACAGCAGACACCGCTTTGTTCGTCCCACTCGTCCTGTCACCAGACACCTATCCTTTTGAAGAGCGGTGATTTATGATGGAAGTGATCGCTGCGGTATCTGTGCCAACTCACAATGCTCCAGCTGCTTTGTTCCCTCTTCAGGAATCGCAGGTGACATCAGATCGTTGTCCGGATCATGTTTATATGCCTCGCTTAGCTGATCCTTATAAATAGTTTTCTTTTTACATGTCCTACAAACGTCACTGTCGATGCGTGGCAGGTTCATTTCACTGGCTTAAAAAGAGCAGAGGAATCTAAAGACAGAAAGCCTTTAGGGTGTTTGTCACTGTCTGGCACCGTTTCAGGAGTCACTGCTCATCAGGCTTTCATTCTGGATTTAACTAGGCCAAGAGGAGACACTCGCTAATGAATGGCCAACCCCTGAAAAATACCATTTGTATTCCCCGCTCCAAAGACAACAACAGCAATATAACATTACAAAAACCATAAATCAACAGACTGTAGGTGTGGAAAGCCTCTGTAAAATCATTAAAGGCGAGTGAAAGTGAGATTCTCTCCCCTCCGTCGCTCTCTTTATCCCGTTTCCCTTTTGTCCTATTCTTTATCTCATTACCATCACTGAGGCTGACCTCAGAGCGGAGCATCCAGCTGTGTTCCCCTGCCCTACAGACAAACCTCTGACCCTGAGATGAACTGTAGGATCATCTACCACTGTCACAGCCTCATCTAGCACTGTCACCACATGACCTCCATGACTCTGAGGTCATCCGGTGCACATTACCTACTCGTTTCCATTCAGTTTTCTTTTAAATGGATTAGGACCTTGGTAATTATTGTGCAAGTATCGTAGAGGTATAAGTAGCGAATGGAAAAAATGTGTTTAGAGGAATGAGCAGAATGACCGGAGATTCCACCTGTCAGAGGCCTTTTCCTTGTTTACAGCCAACACTGGCTATTATTTACAGGGAGCAGGAGACATAAAACTTCATACAAGTGGTTATTACAGTTCATGACATCAGTGACACGAACTGTGTGCACAATTAACCGCGTGCAGAAGCCATTTTGTGACCCCCACACGCAAAATCTAATTGTGCAGAACGTGTTGTTACAGCAAAATCATTCGCTCTCAACGTCTGTTTTGGGATATGCATTTCAATCCAGCAGCAGGGGATGAAATGAAGATAACATGATGAAAAGGTCTGTGGCACTGACTTCAAAACACTTTTGTCACCAGCATTGTGGGATACATATCAAAAGAAGTACTTTCAGGTATCTCTTTACCTCTTTTGGGTTGAAGGTGAGGGTGTTTCCACGTCTTGGCAGGGCATGAGTGGAGAGAAGGGAGAAGATTAATGATATAATAGCTCTGACCACACGGTTTAGTTATTTAAACTGGCAGCATCAGCTCAAATTGTTTCATAGCTTTCTGCAGTGATACATTTAGGAGCGTGTCTGGACAGGTTACAAGATGCTAGAGGAGAGAATTCATTGCAACTCCCTCTGAACTGTTCAGCCAAGAGACAGGAGCATGGAAGCTATGACACCATCAGTAAAGAACACGCAGATTGTTTACTTCCCAGCAGCTTGTTTGTGCACTTTTCCCTCGTTAACAGTCGAGGAAATAAAAAATGGAGACCACAACGGCACTGACTGATCAGTTGATTGCCTCATATATGAAAAGGAAAAGATCACACCTGGACGTGTTTACAGTTTTTAATTTCAGTTTCTATTCTCGTTTGAACGTTTTGTCTGGGTGAGGAAATGTTTCATAATCAAGAGGTACTGAGGAGTGAAGCCTCACAAATCAAACTGTGGTTGCAATACTGTCAAATCAAAGAGAAATGATCAAATCAAGGAGAGAAGATGCCAATTTCTTCTTTGTAAGGGCAGAGAAGGGCTGTCAGGGCGAACTGAAATGACGCTGGCTGAAGATCAGTGATATTTCCAAAGCGTCTCTGAGTCTTACGGGGTTGTAGTGCGTTTGTGTTTTTGTTCAAAACATCCCGTGTCAGGACGCCCGAGACGTCGGAGGATTACTGTAAGCTTAGCTCAGGTGACGTCTCTCTTGGAGGGGGCGGAGGGGGGGTCGGGGGCAGGTATGAGGGCCCTCCATAGCCCTGTTCCAAACCACTCCAAAAACAAGGAAAAGTATCATATGGGGTGCTCAGATCATTTGAAGATACAGCGCTACACACCATCAAAGGCAGCTTTTAACATTCAACGTTCTCATTACCCCATTTCTCGGATGCATTACGGTTCCATGATTACATATTTCAAAAGCTTTCAAAGGCAGGTTAAGCGGGCCGCTATGCTCACTCAAATCAGCGTAAATGGCTCCTTCAAAATCCCCCCAAAGAGCAGACCCAGCCTGTGTTCTTACCTTAATGCCGTTGACAATAGCTCGGAGCTATTTGACCACTGTGTTTACCTGTAAAATCAGATAGACCATGGGAAGTGAGATAGACCCTGTGAGGGCCAAGCAGTTGTGGATCTCTCTTGCGGGGAGTGGATATTGTCGGTTATCTCTGTCTCCCATCGCAGAGCCTCAAACAGCACGCCGTTAAGAGAGTGCATGAATGAGCTCTGCACCCATACAGTATCTCTGGAATCACATAAAGACAACCTTGTGCTCTGCAATTTACTTTGCGGCGCTCAGGTGCTTGTGCATGTCTCAACCAGAGGAAAAACAAAAGTATGACTGACATAATCATGTGTCAGAAGATTTATGGTCAGAGAGAGCGAAGGGGAGAGAAAAAACTGGAGAGCACATTTTCTCGCCCCTCCTCCTCCTTCAAATTATTGTCTTTAGCGCTGTCCACTTGTTTGAGTGAAATGTTGGAAGCTGTTGAAACAGAACAGTTCACACAGACGGAGGTTTGTGTTAATGAAGGCTCTGTAAAATGTATGATTTAACAACTCTTTTACTGTGAAATTGTGAGTCATTTCCTTCTTCATTGGTGGCATTCTTTCGGTCGTCACAGGTGAAGACAAGATGTTTCATGTGCGATTTTAATTCTGTGAGTGGCTTTAATGCAGACAAATACAGAACTAAACTGCTGTACAAACTGTGTAGACTACAGACTGTATAAAAAGAAATGTGATCACTTTTTTATATCCGGAAATAAATCCTGAATTCGATCCCTTCTTTCCTACAAACATCTACATCATCGGTTCAGTTTTTTTTTTTAATTTCAGCTATAAATCTGCTGCAGTCACGGCCGATCTAATGATAAAACAGGAAGCAGGATGGATCTTGCTTAAATATGTTTTAAAAGGCTCATTGTTGGCTGTGACGGCTTTGATTGCTGGCTGGAGCACGCCGCTGGGCCGCCCTGATGTAACAGGTCATGGGAGCAGATAGGGAAGCTGTGGCAGGTCTCCAGCAATAACACAGGGAGTGAGCCAGACTACTAACCATAAATCTGCAGCCACCACCAATTTCCAACTACTGCAGGTGACGGGCGAGTGCGTGTGTTTGTGCGTCTGTGTGTGTGTGTGTGTGTGTGTTTATAAACAAAACTCCAAAGGGGAACGCCACCCCACTTCAGAGCAACATGGATATTACACCCCAGAACATCTTGGCATGGGCCTGGTCCTGTTTATGGAGAAACACAGCTAAGAGTATAATTAGCGCTGCAGTGATCCTGCAGGGTGTCTGACTTAGGCTGCGATATCAAAGAAGGTGGTTATTTTGTGTTTGTGACTCAAGGAGATGAAGTGACTGTGGCCTCTGTGTGGTGGTTGTTTTACACCTGACTGGAAAACACTGCAGGTGGATTATCTGGAACAGTCGTTCAGCTACATTGTTTGTTTGTTTTGTTTTTTTTGTTAAAGGGCACGTTAAGCTGTAAATTATAGCATCAAATGTTTGATGGTGCAAATCCTCGCGATTAATCTGCATTAGTGGAACCTAAGGGCAGCTGGTTGTCGACTCTGAGCACCACATTAAAGGATAAGTTCACCCAAAAATGATTCCTCAGTTGTTACCTACTCGCCCTCATGCCGATGGAAAGTCAGGTGAACTTGTGTGGTCTACAGAACATTTCTGGAGCTTCACTGCAAAACAGCGTTCTCCTTTACAGCTGAAGTAGATGGGGACTTGTTTTAAAATGTAAAAAAGAAAACATAAAATGGCTCCATACAGCTTGTCAAGCGATACCCAAGACTCCGGAAGCCCCGAGATCCCAACTTGATTTGAAAAGACGTTATTTACACCACCAACACGCGGTCAAGCTCGTGCACCCACTTCAGACGGGCTGCATGCTAATGATTTTAGCTTAGCAGCTACTTTAAAAAGTGTGTAAATAATGTGTTTTAAAATCAATTTGGGGCTTCCGGAGGCTTGGATTGCGCCGGACGAGCTGTATGGAGCCATTTTATGTGTTTCTTTGGTTGTTTTTTTAACATTTTAAATGTTCTACTTTAGCTGTTATGGAGAAAAGCTGCAAGGCTCTTTTGCTGTTAAGCTCCAGGAATGTTTTATGGATGATGAAATTTCCAACTTTCAATCAGCTTGAAGGTGAGAAAATAATGATGGATTTTCATTTTTGGGTGAACTTATCCTTTAAGGGATTTTGCCTTTGTCATTCAAATGTTTGATTGCTGCGAATGACCCTTGAGATGTAAGTGTTTTCTTCATTGGATAATGTGACACACAAAACCCTAGTTTGGGTTTAACCAGAGCTTTTAGAGCAGCTGCCTTTTCTTATGCGCGAGTCTTTTGTATCAATATTATGAAAGCTGGAAGCTTTTGTCAGACAGGGACAAGCCTCGGCTATTATCCCCTTCACGCCCTTTTCTCTTTATTCTGAGGGAGAATATCACTTCCAATGACACACGATATGGCTAATCTACTGTAAATCAAACCTGAATTCTCATGTGTCTCTGTTTTTTGAATGGAAAGGGAGGAAGGGAGGTTTTACAAGGAAAAAATGCCGATGTGGAAATGCTCTAAAAAATACAGCACAGGTGAAAACTTTACAGGCTACATTCATCAATCCCAGGAGGTTATTGGGAGCAGGTTTTCCGTCAACACCTCGGGCCCGTCTCCCAACTCCACTTCCAGGGCCGATGAGAGTGGAATCTGTAACGACTGTGGGCTTTAGCATCGTTAACATTTCCCTGACATGTCGGCCGGCCTCTCTTGGAGACTGCCCTGCATTTTCTCTGCTGCGCTTGAGTTGTTGTAGCAACTAGTGGCCCAGGAGTGAATGAAGCAGATGTGCGAGTCATCTATCACCTGACAGCTCCCACTCCCCCGGCTGAGCAAGTCATCTCCGTGACAGTCTGCCCGGCCAGTCTCATCAATTACACTGGTACCCTACCATTAGAGCACAAACACTTTTCTCCTCTGACACATTCAACTGCTTCCCAGTCTGCAGGATGGGCCCTCAATTAAGCCCGAATAACTTTCCCCTCTCAAAGGACGTCTCTCTTTCGGCGTCCTACCACTGCACACATTGGACTTGTAGGATAAGCTCTTTGAAAACTGATTTACCACCGTGGTGGCCATATGTTTGAGAATTTGCATCCCTACTTTATGACTTTATGATTGCCTGATGATGATGCAAACCACAATAAAGCCACCGTAAATGAAGATTTACTTTTATGTTCGTTTGAAAGTATAAGTGGTGACTCTAACGGTTAACTGACTCCTATATAATGAGCAATTGAGGTCATTTATGTTTTAAAGGTTCAACATCTGCTTTGAGGTGAGAATATGTGAAGGTCAGTATTTCTTTTCTTCAATTTTGAATCACTTAAAGGTGCAGTATGAGAGAATAGCAAGTGAGGAGCAGTATATCACCAGAGTTACCCATAACTGCCTCTAATGCACTCAGTTTAACTCTATTTTCTTACATATTGCCCCTTTAAACACATCATATCAATTGTAGTTTGGTTTTTTTTTGTCATGACCAGCGTGAGACTTGATGTATGAGGAAGCAATAATGGAAGTCACGTCTTGTTAGTGTTATTCTGTTCCTGTATTCCATCAGTAGTAGTCATGAAACGCAGTAAACACAGACGTTTGAACACAGACACATACAGACAGTTCCTATCACTTACATTACACAACTATGGCAGTGACAGCAGGGGCCAACTTACATAGATCAGCTTTTCTTTTCACAAGGATTTAAAAACAGGTGTAAGGGTCAGAACTTGACATCGAATATGCAAAAGATATAAATAAGACATTCATATAAAAATAGGCTTTTACAAAATATACTCTATTAACCAATATTTACCAAAAAAGTGGAAAATGTGCCTGTGTTTTTGATCAGTGAACGAGTCCTGTTAAGCTAAATCAGCTTGAAGTAAGCGTTGCCATCGAAGGCAGTCAGTAGAGCGTATACAGCCTTCTACCTCAACAAAGTGGGATTCTCTAGACTAGCAGCAAACAGAGGGGAGACAAACTCATGAGAGGTTCAGAAGGTCAATGTGAGTAGCCTACAGCAGTTTCAAATCCAGTGTGTCAACCGTGGACAAAGTTTTTGATTGCTTTAATACACTAAAAAAAAAAAACTCCCAACATTTAGTTATTTTTGATCCATAGTGGACAAAATCAGTAGTTTTCTTATAGAATAAATTAATATTAATTATTTTCATTCTCTAAATACAGTGTGTTAAATATTCCGAATGGCTGTGTCGTTTCGTCCGTGCACAGAGTGAAAAGCTACAGCAGTGTGTCCTGCCCAGCAATCACATCCACCAAGTCCGTTTCTTAAATGTCAGAACATATCGTCCATATAGCTTAAAGTCTTGACATTTCTGCTTCACCGACGCACACCGTGGTCACCCAGTCCCACATGCCACGGTACGGTTACAGCCGCTGTGTTTCCGACATTGCACCCCAACGAACGCGACAGTCCGAGAAGAGGGTTGAAGAGCTTTGTGTGCAAAAGAATCACGACGCCCCATCTTCAGCTTACAGTAGTTCCTCATTATGTGTGAAAAGACCGTCGTGACGGCCTTCTTGTAAAGTTTGACTGCTCCAGTTTGTCCATTAAAACGCAAAGACACTCACATACATCACACACACCGTCCAATAAATATTCTCATTTGCATGTGTATACCTCTGTCCTCTCGCTGCAGGTGTTGCATTTAACATAGCAGCACCACAGGAACTTGCAGTTGCACTGCCACACGCGAGAGTACTGGTGTGTGTTGTATCCCCGGCCGCAGCACATCAAGTCACAGCCGCTGATGTGCTGCATCATAGTCTTGTTGCACACCCTGCCCTGTGTCCCCAAGCTCCCCGTCAAAGGATCCGCCTCACAGTAGTTAGGCGACTTGTCTATGTACACCAGGTCTGTATCCATGGGCTTCCGGTAAGAGTAAGGCTTCTTGATCTTGAGGAATTTAGGGCGCTTGTTGCGGCTGGCTTTGACCGGTTCCACGTGCACCGCATGGGCATACTTCTCCTTGAGAATGTAGCCGAGCTCGCGGAACTTGGGAAGTGTAGTCCAGCAGGTTTTGGTGGTGCAGGAGCCTGAGACGCCATGACACTTGCATTCCAGTTGCATGTTCTTCTCCAGGATCTAGAGACACAAAAACAGGATCGTAGTAACAACAAGCGACTGTAAAAACACAGCGGTGATGAGTGATCTCATAGTTCTCATGATAGGTTGATAACAGCCATACATGGTTATTAAAACCAATTAGCAGGCAGTTTGCAAGAATAATGATTTCACAAATTTATCCGCTGAATAAATACGATAGGGTTATATTTTTTATATTTTCATAATTTAATCAAATTCTAATGCATGGTATGTCGACATATCTTATAAAACCCTGGTGTGTTTCAAACTGTCTCCATTCACGTTTCAACAGGCAAGTGACAAACGTGCAACTTAATAACAATGTGACTGACAAATACACCATTTGAGGATTAAATACAGCCCCACCACGTAGCAGTGTGATACCGTACACACAGAAGCCAAAATAATGTATCAGATTTCAGGCTCTGTGTGTGTGTAGTTACCACACACAACATACAAATGTCAAGAGTGACTGTACAAGGCGCCGAGTGACTAGGATTACCGCTAAACCCTGAACTGATGACAATGAGAAGTGCCATTGACTGAAACTGGAATTTTCTTTAGCAACAAGGTCAATTGCGATTTCCTTTTGCTAAAATGCTCAGAGTTTGGTCTTCTAAAGCCATTGACGAGATATTTATGCGTCCGTGTTCTTGGCAAGTAAACTGTGACGATAAAACCCAAATACAGACGTGTGAACAAGAAGCAAAAAAAACAACAACTTTCCCCTGAGCTAACCACTTCATAAAACCCTTGGCTTCAACTCCCTGATCCATCAGTTGTTCTGTGACCAACACTTGTGACAGCCTTTGTGTAGACGTCTTCGACCGGGGAGCTGTGAACGGCGCTCCTGCTCAGTGTCACTGCTTTTGATTAGCATAAATAAAGGAGGGGGGGGGGGCTATCAAAACAGAGAGGCTATTTATCAGCAGAAAGAAGAGAGACGAAGAAAAAGCCGTGCAAAGTTTGAATCCACAAGTGCAGTCTTTTCCCTGGGAGGCAATTTAGCTGTCCAGATAAGCCAATTTGAATTCATGGTCCTGAAACGCACGTAGAAAATGATCTACTAGGTACAATTGTGTGTGTGTGAGGAGGTCTTTTCAGCCAGTGTGGGGATAGACGTGTCGGTTGTGTGAATCAGGGGCTTCTGGCACAGCGAGGCAGAAGGGGGAGAGGGGATATGAGTTAACTTGGGCAAAGCTGCTTCTTTATTCTTCACTAACTCCTACCTCACTTCAGCTGTTTGGCACATCATTCCACTCAATCTCTAACCTCTAGACTTACTGGAGTCTCTTTGTCACTCTGCAGTGTTCTGTAGCCATGCATGCACAAAAGCCACGAAATGAGCCGGTCGACACTTCACGAACACCATCCTGTACTGCTAAATTTGTCTTTTATTGTTCTCTCAAGCTCTGTTTTTATGATCTAATACCCTTTGGCTGAAAAAATAATTAAAAGTTTGTTATTACTTTATTATTGTCTGAAGAAAGGCCAATTGCATGTTGTACTAAAACTTAAACAGGATGAAGATCCAGTTTGGATGCAGGTGGAGTGCACACAACTTCTCCTCTATACAGCAACAGAGACACTCGGTGATGATCAAACCTAGTAACCAAACAGTAAACACACCTTTGCTGCATGTACAAGCATATTGCACCTGATGTGGGTGAGAAATTGTGTGTGGGGTATGTCATGAAGGTAACTGTATACTGTCCCAGCGGTGCAAAGCTGCAAAGCATGGGGGGGACTGGGCTAATGCCTTTTTGTACAGTGTCAATCTGTTTTCAGCACAGAGATCTGGGTTGTAATCAAACCCTGCCACTTACTCAGCTCTTCCCCTAAAAGCAGCCCTTTATTCCACTGCTTGTTCAATCTTGGCCCCGCTGCCCACATCTTTGGCAAGGTGCACCCACACCACATCACGGTAGAGACTGGTAACAGTTACTGAGGCCGGCCGTAGACTGGTTAAATCCCCGGTTAGATCGACGTCATGTTAATAACAAACACATGATAATATCTTGTAAAAAATCAAGTTCCTTCTAGATAATTTCTGTTTATTTTCATTCTCCCTTTGTCATAGTAGGTGGTGGTAATGCACAAAGATTGTCACTGTAACAGAATTTAAACTTTGATACAATACTACTATAAAATAGAAATGATTCTTGATACTTTCAAGACGATGGTGAAAAGAAAAATGTCAGAAGGAGCACAAAATATAATCCCTTTATTTAGGGACAACCTGCAACACAGTGCTGGTACAGAAACAGTCACCGAACACAGGTTGAAAATCTGATTCTAGATTTGTTTTTATTTTTTTTTCATAGCGTCTTTCGATACTATCAGATGTGGATATCTTGTCTTATTTCAAAGATGCAATATGTAAAAATTTTAGTTTAACATTTTCCAAAATTGACAAAAATTATGAACAGAAGAAACAACGGTTCTGATGTTATGTCGAAAAAAAATCTATGTACCGCGTTGCAGAGATCTTTTCTCAAGTTAGCATGCTATAGCCCCTGGCCTGCAAACCTCTTTCTCCCAGTGGTCCAAAGCTCTTGTGCTAGCGGCGTGAACACCAACACTCCCAAGGTCGTCTGGCTAGCTGCACGGCTAACTGAGCTAACAAGCAGCCACAGTCATGATGTATAAACAGACTACAGTTAGCAGCAGTTAGCATTTACTCGGGTGATATCCTGCCCCTATTAGTATGAATTCATCAGGTGGCCAGTGCTTACATATTGCACCTTTAAACAAGCGAAAAAGTGTCAAATTATTATTATTATTATTTATTAGTTGTTGTAACCTTATAATGCGCCTTAATGCTGGTTTACACCCACAATAAAAAAAAGCAATCCTGCTGCCTAAAGAGACACATTCCTATTTCCGATCACTTACCTTGCGTCCCACCTCGTTGTTATGGAGGTTCATGAGTGTCCTGGCGTTCTGTTTGACCTCCCGAGCGTCGATGAACACTTTGGAGAAGCCCAGGCCGTAGCTGATGTCTGCCGAGCAGCCTCCCCACTTCCAGCCCTGGTCTACGCTGTAGAAACCCTGCTTCTCCTTGTCACAGCTACAGTCACTCAGGTTGCCCTGTGTGCAGGCGGCTGTGATGGCGTGGGCCACCCCTGCTGCGATGATGGCGTAGGTGAACGCAGCTTCTTTACTGCCTAGCAGAGAAGGAAAAAAACACAAGTGATGAATAAAATGTTGCACTGAGATATTTTGAAATAGAGAATGTTTTGGTGTTATAGAAAAACAGTATGTGTGCTTACATCACAGTCTTCCTGACATATCACTCAAGGTTAGCAGTGTTTTGAAACCTGACCTGGAAACTGTCCTGCCCGTGAACCAAAATGGCCACCGGCGGTATAGTCAACAAAGCAGTATGAATAAGAGGGTTGTCGGCGAGGAAGGGCTATTGATCCGCTCAGAAAACTGTCACATTCTGTGTAAACTCATAAGGCGCTGACACTAGAATCTTCATCCTGCCGTTATCTCGCCCAAGTCCAGCTAACAAATCATTTACACGCACACGGAAATATCGACAAATAACTAAAGGGACTCATATAGACCGATCCTGATGTAGCAAAGCTCTCAAGTCGATAAATAAACCCAGGAAAAAGACTACAAAGAGGAAATCTAATGTATCTTATAAGAAGCCTTGTCTCATGCAAACGGAGCAGCAAGTGAGCACAGGCCATAATGTAATAAACATGCATGTTCATAAACAAGATCAACATGGAGTGTGTTTTAATTTCAAGATCTGTGATTCATTATCATGCAAACAGGAAACTCCCAGTTGTAACATCCATCATATCTGTGTGTAAATAAACTCCTCTTGTCTCTGTTTGTTCAAAACAAACACCAGACTTTTCTTTGTGCTGCCTTCCTCCTGCCACCCGCTCCACTATGTGAGGCTGCTATGTTTTTGATAAACATCTTGGATGGGTGCCCTTGCCATTGAAAAAAAAAAGCTCATATTGAGGCATCAATTATGTGGACGCTTTTATAGACTTGATGGGCTCCGTGCCAAAAAAGAAGGTGTGTCGGTGCAGTCAGCCAGTTCTGACAGCACCGTTGTTAATTTTTCCCCTGCAGTT
Source organism: Pagrus major (assembly GCF_040436345.1). NCBI lineage: Eukaryota > Metazoa > Chordata > Actinopteri > Spariformes > Sparidae > Pagrus > Pagrus major. Next base: position 10,856,669 of record NC_133221.1, on the reverse strand, counting down.
CTGAGTGCACGGGTTCACCACAAGAGATGGAATGAATTCTTCATAACCTTGTAATGAGAGGTGGAAGATATTAAAAAGAGAGCCCGTGTGAGTTGGACTAGAAGTGCCAGCTCGCTGTGCTTCTGCCGTGTTTGTTCCTCTTTCATCTCTGCAGAGTCCTGTACCTCTTTATGTGGACCTACACCTTTGTGTAACAACAAAGTTCAAGTGCAAACATAGCCGGGGCCAAAAAATGGCTCGAAGCTGATGCACCTTGCATCACCCACGAGCATTATATCAGCTCACTGGTCATTCTTCCGCCGCTTTAAGAACAATCACAAGCTCCACAGCTCCACTCAGCCTGAGCATCAACAATAGCATTCATTTACAGCCTTTGGCCTTCTACGCTAAGCTGATCAGTGAAACCAATCTATTTGGTATGGCTGTCCAAGCTATAGACATAAACTCCTGCCTTGAAGACACACAGGCCAGGACTCTCGACGAGCTAGAACCACTCATTCATAAAGGAACAGATTGTCGAACAGCACTGTTTTCATTTCAACAGCACGGAGAGATAATCCTTTCTTTCCAACAGCGGCAGGCAAGATGGCCTCAAACAGCTGGTGCAAGCTACTGACCATTGTGTTTTACTTCAATAGTCCTGGCCCGGCTCAGAACTGACATATATTAAAAGATTTTTATCAAAATGGTTTTACAAATCCACCATTGTGATTATCAAACTCACCGCTCAAACTCAAACCTAATAGGGCTTTAATCCAATTTATCAGGTCATAGTAGCCACAATTTCAGCATCCCCGGACGTTCTTCCACTGTTCAGAGGAGACTTTTGTCTCCGCAGCAGGAACATTGTTTTGAACTAATTTGTTTCTCTAATTTAGTACTCTCAGCTCCTGCTTTCCTCTTGGCTTTGCCCCACTGTAACTTATACCCGTGGTAAGAGGGCTACGTCCTCACAGTGAGAGCCACAGCACCCATCACTAGACAGGATAAAGACCAGTGAAAATGTGTCTCCAGAGACTCTGAAAAGAAAGGCTGCAAACATTCACAAGAGCTTTGTTACAGCACCGGCTTCAGATACCTTTTATACATGCTCAGAAAGCCCCGCTCAATGAGAAGTCTAGAGCAAAACTAGGCCTGATGTAAATGACACTGGCTCCTTATGGGATGCTCCTTACACCATGGATGCAGATGATCATTTAATGTGAAGAAGAGGAAAGAAGACACACGCAAATACAAATAGATGCCTTTTTCTTTCTGGGCATCGGGTCATGATTTAACTTCATGATAGGCCTAAATCCTGCAAATCACTTTGGCCACTGCGTTTTGTGATTATAACCATTTTTTTTGTGGGAAGTCACAAAAGAACCAAAAGGAGAGACTGTGCGCTTTTTACGCACAACGCGCAAAATACGCGTCAACATGCGAGTTGACTGATAAATTGTGTTTACAGCTGGAAAAAGAACAAATGTTTTTAAACTGTGAGCGAAACGTTTAACAGACAGCAACATACCCACTTTCAACTCTTTTCCGAAGACTGTCCTCTCTCCAAGCGCAGAGCAGTTCCAGCGCCCGTTTTTGAACTGAAACTGACACTCGTTGATGCCCATTTGGGCTCCCTCTCCGATGACGATAATGGCATCGGGGCGACTCTGGCAGATAATCCGTTGTCTGGGGGCCAAACCGGGGATCTTGTTACAGATTATGCTCGCACCTAGGGCCACCACCGACGAGAAGCCACTGTGAATGGAAGATGGACATGACTGAGAGAAAGAAGCCATCGACCATGTCTTCTTTTCCTCTCTCATATTTTCTGGCTATTTTTTCAGAGTTTCCATAAACGTTTAAAATCAAATGCGTGTTCACTGTTTGGTTTGATAAATATTAATAATATATTTTTTAAAATATAACATATCCCTGTGGAAATAACACACAGTTTTTCAGGATTTATGATAGAAGGAAATATCACCAAAATCATTTGTTTCACTTTAGATTAGACTCTTTAACATGCATCACTAAATCTGTCATTTAAAGGCGACATTAAAGTTACTGAAGTTACTTAAAGTACTTTTAATTATCATGCCAGTGCGAGTTTCACCGACCCTCAGAGGTATAATGAAGGAAATGTCATTAAGTGATAAGGACGCAGTTGCCACGAGTCTGACTGAGATAAGCCTCCGCTCTTCCCTACATGTTTTATTATCGTTTATAAAAATCGACTGCCTGCCTTTTGAGTAAATATGGGACACAACAGGCGCTTTTTAAAGACTTAACAACAAATACAAGTCTAATTCGTCGGGTATTAAAGTCTCGTTTTTGCCTTTGAGAGTAGCCTACAGCAAATTAAGGAGAAGTCAAAGAAGCGCAGCTCACCCAATTTTCAAATAAACAATCCCAAGACAAAGTAAAACTCTTAAAATCCAGCGTCGTGTTCTCCGACTCATTGCGGCCCGGCTCTTAGTTTCATGCAACGATCTGTGGCTGATGAATAACTCGCTTCGCTTATTCTCCGATCGATCACAGCACAGGTAACTCCAAAGGAACTCCAAAATGACGAAAAGCATAAAAAAAAGAAAAAGAAAAGAGAAGGAGAAAAAAAAGACAAAATAGCACACAGCTCGGGAAGTTTTTAGGACAAAGTGCCGGTTAGGTTATCATCCAAACTCCTTTTACGTGGCCCCCTTTCGCTGGGCCCTCTTGTCATTGCGAGGGTGTCACAGGTAACCCTTGGGGTGAGCAAGTGCGATTATCTCTTTCTCACAGTTCCTCTGCTACCCGCAGGTCTTGGCTATATATCTGGCTCATCTATCTGGGGCGTGTTCACAGGAGACATGGGGCCCTGCTGAAGAATCCCGCCAGGGCTGAATCTCAACACACACACATACACTGACACACACACACACACACACACTGACACACACACGCACATACACACACTCCTCTGCTGTGAATTCACCTTGACTGATTGGGATGGCTCCTTTCATTTGGTTATTAAGTGGGTCAGCTCTAAACATTATATAGCGATGAGCTTATTTTTATTTTATTTTTTTTTTACTTTTATTTTTGCTTCGCTCAAATTGATTTTCTTTTCCCACACAAGCTGCAAATAAACATTATTCAAACAAGATGCATTGATTCGTTTTTAAAGCAGATAAATTATGACCTCAAACTGAATAACACATTTTTAACAGAGGTTAAATCACACATTTATAATTTTTAATAAATGCTTTATATCCTTTGGTTTGTTTGGTTTTTTTTATATCCAAAACTTGAATTGATCCACTTCTTTGGTTTTATAACGCATCTGGTGCGCGCAGCCTGCAGTGCGCCTCCATCCTCTCCATCACCTACCTTTTACAATGGCGACATCTGCTGGCCGAGCGAAAACCCTGCAGGCTAAAAGCGAAGCGAACCACTCCCCCCGCTTGACCCTGTGTTGTTTCCGTAGCTTGCTCAAACTTGGAGCTGCTGCTGTTGTTTTGAGATACTCTGTGCGAGATTATTGACGTCACTATGGATCTTCATCAGCCGCACTTGATCAGTGATTGCCTCATAAACGTCTTCACGTTCCTGACAGAGGAAGATTTAATCAGTGCCTCCAGTGTGTGTCAGGTAAGGAGCGTCCAACTTGCGGAAGTAGCTCTTGTGCAATAAAAGCGAATGTGTTATGATACCCAAAAGTGTCTGATTTGTCTGTGATTACATTATTTTTTAGGATTGGCACGAAGCTGCAGAGACTCCTTGGTTATGGAGGTGAGTACTGTCTTAATGTTTTGTCTTTCCCAACGAGTAGATAATCAAATTATAAACATCCGGTCCCCTCAGGAGGATGTGTCTGCAGCGCTGGACTTTCTGTAACATCGCAGTCTTGGGTGGTGAAGGTGTAAATCACTCCTGGAAGAGATACTTCCTGCGACGTTGCCACTTGGAGATGAAAATGACGAAGGGACGCTCAGGAGGTTACACCTGCAAGAGCCTCAGAGGACACACAGGTATGTCTCTCTGTTTCTCTCTCTGGAAACTCCTCTGTGTGTCCTCTTCATGTCCCTCATCTCATTTTAAATCCATGCTGTCCATCAGGCAGGGTGGTGGGGTTTGTGTACCTGCAGGAGAGCTCAGCTCAGCTCCCTCACCTCTGGAACATCAGTGCCACAGTCTGCAGCGCCTCTGCTGATGGTACAGTCCGAGCATGGGACATCCAAAATGTCAGTGCAACTCCTTCAGCTACATCATCACCCTGCTCTTTCTATATTTTATCTATATATCTGTATTTTTTAGCTTTTTATATCTATATGACTTTCATACAGTATTAACAGATGATACCGCAGATTAAAGAACAACTTTACCCAAAAATTTAAATTCAGTCCCTATCTACTCACCTTCATGCAGATGGAAAGTTTTCTAGTCCACAAAACATTTTGTTCCAACAGCGCTGCAGCAAAGTGTCCTAAACAACTGAAGTGGATGGGGACTTGTTTTAAAATGTGAAAAAAAAACAACCATAAAAAGGCTCCTTACGCCTCATCCAGCGCAATCCAAGGCCTCCTGAAGCCCGGAGTTCCCAAACTGATTTTGAAAAGATGTTATTTACACCCTCACTGCATGGTTGAGCTCGTGCACCCACTTCAGAAGGGATGGGCGCTAACATTTTTAGCTTTATAGCTATATTGAAGATTTCCAGTTTTGAAATGTTGTCTTTTTAAAATCAGTTTGGGATGTCAGGGCATCAGGCGACTTGGATTAAGTCGGATAGCCATATGGAGCCATTTTATGTTTTTTTCAGTTGTTTTCTTAACATTTCTAAAACAAGTCCCCATCTACTTCAGTTGTTTGGGAGAATGTTGCAACACTGTTGCTGTGGAGCTCCAGAAATGTTTTGTTGACTACAAAACTTCACCTGACTTTCCATCAGCATGAGGGTGAGTAGATAATGACTGAATTTTCAGTTTTGGGTGAACTTATCCTTTAAGCGTCAGGTGTCCTTATCAGTCCATATCTAAAACATGCATTTCCAGATTCAGCTCCCCCTCTTTGGTTGAAAGGTGAAACTGGAATAAATGACCTCACCAAAAGACATTTACCTGATGTTGCACCTTTTTCTTTCTCAGGGTGAACTCCTGTGGTGCAGTCCTGTGCAGAGTCCTTTGACAGGGATTGTAAGTGATGAACAGCATGAAGTTGTTATCACAGCAGACTCCACAGGCCTCATCAAGACCTGGCAGGGTCAGACTGGCCAAGAGGTGGCCTCCTTTTCTAGCGGGTCTCCACACTGCACATTACTACAGTACAATATCAACAACAACTGGTTTCTGACTGTAAGTAATCTCAGAATGTATGGTTTTGTAAAGATAAACATTTAAATATAAAAATAACCCAGTACACCTCTTCCAGATCGGAACCAGTCAGGGGTCTGTGTGCACACTAGCTGATTCAGCTTTGGTGAAAAAGTCCAGCGTAATGGTGTGTGACTCATTCAAAGTAAACATACTCCGAGTTTCACCTGACAAGAAATGGATCATGGCTGGAACCAAGGACAATGATGACTTAAGTCCAAAGGTATTTCTTGTTGTCTTTGACAGCCCGACTGTATGTTTGTTTCCTGCTCTGGTCTGTTCTCGTGTGTTAACTCATTACCTCTGAGCAACTTGAACCACACTGTGGGAGCAAAAAAGGTGTTTATAGATAAGAAAGGTGCAACATTAAAGCACATTTTTTGGATTTCTGTTGTTTGGTTTGTTGGCAGGTGATTTACACTGAGAGTTTGACCTCTCCGTCTGAGGACGAAGATCCTCTGTGCCAGTCTGTGCCAGTCATTGGGTGCCAGGCTGCTGTCTTCATACCCACCCAGCCTGCCAGACTGGCCATCATCCACCACAATGAGCGCCCAAACAACAAAGTCCTCTCTGTCTTTGATGTCAGCATTAAGAAGACGAAGTACAAGTCCGAGATACAGGGTGAGGACTGACATAAGCGCAGATTGACTTTAGTATGCTCAAAATGTGGTCCTGTATTTTATACTTGCCATGAGAAAACTGCAGTCAGCTGGTGAATCATTTTTCGATCATTCTTCGATATTAAGCTGGTACAAAAAGTTTTTGAATTCTTTTTCTCAGTGTATTAAGGGTTTATTTTGACCAAACCCAGAGCTGGTGATCGTTGGAACAGTGGAAATACGAATTAAGATGGTTTTGGTGAGCTTTATTTTGTTACCGCTGAGTTTTGATAAAGTGTGTTTTATGATGATTGGTGACGTAAAAATGCTGTTTTTGTCAATTTACTCTGGTGGCTTCAAGGAGGGCTATATCACAGCTGTTTTTGGTGGAACAAAAAGGATCTTGCTATTTAGCAAATACGTCTATCTCTATAGAGATCCCTTCCATAATGTTGCCAGATACTTAGAATAATAATCTAAAAAAAAAAACAGCACCTGCTCGGGATGTAACTTTGATGGTGCAGTTGGCCTCAATGATTATATCGCAGTCTCTTCAGCTCATTTCGGGGCTGCTGGCTGAGGTGATCTACTGGACCAATTCCAAAAGTCAAGGAATTATCCGTCAGTATAGGAAAAATGTTCACCTATCCTGAAGATCATTTGTAGTGTAAAACAAAACGATAGTGTAGTATATTAAATCATCGTTTTGTTTTCTCAAGATCTCGAATTAATCATATCGTTATCTCGGGAAAACAAAGTTTCGTTATCTCGAGATCTCGAGAAAATTATCCCGTTATCTCGGGAAAACGTCAGTTGTTATTTCGAGATAATAACTCGAGATCTCGAGAAAACAAATGAAATTAACTCGTTATCACGGGAAAACGGAGAAAATAAAATGTATGAATGCATGGCCCTTTAGGGCTTCCGTAGATACTGATAGAAATTCAGCAAAAAATAGGAATATACCCTGCATGCAGTGTGAATCTCTTATCAACTCAGTCCAGCAGGTGGAGTCCTTCCCCTTGACACTCAACACATGGTCCTCACACATCCTGTTAGAGGCCAAGGACAGCAACTGCTTAGTGTTGGCAGCTGACCAGGAGCTGTGGGTCTACTCTCTGAAAGGAGCCCTGCTTGCCAGCTTTAAAGAGCACACACTGCCTATCTCTTCTCTGTGTGTGGTAGGCTGGTGTTTTCTCTTCTGTGATTCCAAAAAGAATAATCCCTTCACCTGTTTACATTTTGTAGGCTGCGTGATAAGATGCAAGTATAAGTGTCTCTTAAAGAATTTGTGTCGTCGTCACACTTACAGGATAGCTTCCGTGTGGTGACAGCGTCTCAGGACCTCTCCTTACGAGTGTCGACATGGAGAAACGACAGAGACCGTGGGCTGACCCTGGAGAGTCGGTACCACTTACTGGGAGGCTCTCACACAATGTCCAGGTACTGTATGCTTTAGTATGGATCTGCTGTATCAACGGCAAATGCAAATGCTTGAACACAGGTATTTTCTCTGTATCCTCATGTTGCTTGGCAGCCTAATGTTGGAACTTTGTCTTTTGTGCTCTTTGTTGTAGAGGGTTCACTCACGTCGCCTGTGACTACTCCAGCATCGTGGCCTCAGCAGAAGGGAAAGATGGGAAAGATGTCTTAAAAGCGTATTCTTTCACTTCCTGAGCAACACTGCTCCTCAGAAAGGCATCTACAAGAAGTTTGCACAGTCCACCGGGAGGAGGAACATTTGCTTTTATTATGAACTGTTCTTCATATATGCTTACGTCTATGTTTACAGAAAACTGAATGTCACGCTTATTACAGGTGAGACACACTATGTTATGGGAAAGGCATTGCTTGTTAAGAAAAGAGAAGTCTGTACAGGTGTAAAGATAATGTTCTATAACTACACTGTTGGAGCGGAGGCATGTCAGTGTGAAATGCGACCAATCTTAAGGCATAATTAATTGTAAAATGTATTTTGGTCCCCTGAGGCCTCATTACAGAAAAATGTCCTAACTGCATGTAAGTTTCGAAGACTGAAAAAATTTGATCTTCCTGTTACAGAAGCAGTTAAACTCATAGTTGTGTCCTATCCGGGTGTCTAAAGAAATCCTAGCTTGAACTGTAAATGCAGTTTTTCAATTGGCACTCCTCTTGTCATGCCTGTATGGAGTGCACACAAGACTGCCTGTGTCTGTGATAACGGCTGTATAACACCACTTGTTACTGTCTAGCTAGTGTGCCATAATGTACCAGAAAAGATGGGCGGTAAATTTTAGCTTTGATGTATGTCGGTGGATGAGAGGATAGCCTTCATACCCATTAATGGATGGTCTGGGAAATTTAAAGCCAACAGGCTTACACCAGTGTTAGCTTTTCCAACGGGCTTACATCAATGTTAGCTTTTCCAACAGGCCTGGTGTTAGCCTGAGGGAAAAGCTAACATTGATGTAACACCCGTGTTAGCTTTTCTAACAGGCTTACACCAGTGTTCGCTTCTCCAACAGGCTAACACCAGTGTTGGCCTCTCCAGCAGGCTCATATAGAAGTTTGCTTCTCCAACAGGCGAACACCAGTGTTCACTTCTCCAACAGGCTAAAATCAATGTTAGCTTCTTCAGCAGGCTTATATCAATGTTAGCTTTTCCAACGGGCTAACACCACTGTTGGCTTCTCCAACAGGTTTTCAGACTTAAAACATATCAGTAATGAGGCCAGTGTTCGTCAATATGTTACCTAAACTCGCTACTGAGGTAAGAAAACACTGAGGAGTGTTCGTGACAACAATCTACATACTATAAATGTTTGTATTCAGCCCACATTTTCAAAATTTACAAATTAAATAATTTTCTTACAAGGCACAATTTTTTTCTCTTTCATGCTGCCACATTGAGGTACCTATGTTAAAAAAAAGCAGACTTGGGTGTCTCATCATCTCCAACATCCGCACATCTCATGTCCTCAAGGACACATCGCAGGACTGTAGTCATGGACTCAAACACTTGGCTTTCATCTTCCGAGTTATTTTCCATCTGTTCAGAGGCAAACAGGACTGTTAAGTTGTTGAAACAAAACCAAAGACGAGAAAGTGGATGAAATTGTTGAAATTAAACCAACGTTATGAGGCGTATTGCTTGTCTTACCCAGGTGAAAGCCTTGATAGTACGCTCCAAGAATGCGTTTTCAACCTCTTCTGGAATCGACAGCATATGAGCCATACAGTCAAGTATACACGTTAGTGTTTGTTTAGGGGCCTTGAAAGAAATGAGAAAGGGTTAAACCAAAATATATATATATAAACATATCTGTACATAAACTTGGGAGCTTTACTGTCCAGGCATTTAATTATGGTATTGCTGTTGTTTTGTGTTTTTGTGTTTCGAGTGTGCACTGACCTGATCAAGTGTGTCGAGGACAGTGTGAGTATCAGTGTTGTAGGGGTTCAGGGCTTTAGCTTCCTGGATGGAGATGACCGGCTCTTTAAGCTGTTCCAGCCATGCCCACATGAGCCCAGTGAGGATGAACGGATCCCGCTCCATACACAGCCTCTCCCAGCCACCGCCTTGGTTCAGTTCTGCCTGCGCACATTTGGGTGGCCATGTTAGACCCTGTCTGCACATGTGTGTGACTGATGCAACTTGTTCAGACACATTTTGTTATTGCATCTTTAAAAAATAATTACATTTGTTTTCTCATGTACCAATCCTTGTATGTACTGTATGTATCAATGTGTGTATGTTTGGAGATAACAAATCAAGAAAAAAGTCCAATTGCCAACTCAAAATAAAATGTCATGTCAGGCAAACGACTGCGACTTTTGGACCAGGGTGCATGCAGTGTAGGCCAGTAACTAGTCAGTAATTAAACTAGTAATTAAGTAACCATAATGTTAGTGATTACATAGGGGTTACATACAAATATAACACTGAGTCTGTTGCTTTGCATCTTTTCGCCATGCAGAATTTTATATTTTCCGGACAACATGGGTTAGCAAAGCCGCTTGAACTGATTTGATTGCAACGCCAGTCGGACAGCTTCCAAGGAGCGGCCTCTACGGTCAGACAGGCTCCATTCATACGGCAGAATGCGTTCAAATTTTGAGACTTTTTTCTTAACTGGTTCCCATGTTTGAATTTGCACCACTACCTCTTGTCTGCCCGATGAACTTTTCATTCAAGTAATAACTAATTAAAATAGTTACATGACATACATACATGACCTACATTTTTAACATGGTAACTAATAGTCTGTCAACTTTTCAAGTTCAAAAGCAATCTTTCCAACACTGGGTGCGTGCACCAGTGACTTTGTTATCGATGTGATTTGTAGTCTGTCATGAACATTTAACTGGTGACGTAACTGACATTTTAGCGTAACACTAGCTCTACATGCATCACTGGTATGGGTCAGTACCTGCCAGGCCAAGACTCTGTTCTTGTGCTCTTCTTCCCCATCAAGAAAGAGGTCCACTGCCAGGGCCTGTGCAACGAGCAACCTCCGGGCATCCAGGGACAACTCTGACTGCAGTGTGATAAAGGGCACCTCTGACTTATCTGATTGGTCCTCTTTGAGCCCTTGATACTTCATCCCATTCATTGTCAACTCTTCCCTCTGCTCTGCCTTCCACCTGGACAACATGCTAGCCTTTTTTGAAAGCTCCCTGTGTCCAACAGACTCGCTACGTTGGATGGTTTTCTGCTTCGCTTTCTTCAGCAGAAGGGAGCCGCCTTTTTGGTTTTCTACATCCTTGATTTGCCAGAGTGAGCCGGTTGAGCCATATGAGATGTCAGACGAGTTGCTATTGCAACGCTGAGACTGGGGTGCGGAGAGAGCAGGCTCAGTTGGGGAGGCAGTAATTTCAATATTACTCTGTGATAAGGAGCCGAGAGGTTGTGTGAGGAGGTTGAGCTGTGAGCCCAGACGTCTCAGGTCGGACTCACTGTAGCTCAGACTTTTTCGATGGTAGAAGATGGGTGGCTCGTGGAAATGTCTGGGTAAGGTGGGTGTACCTGGTAAACGGGGCTCCTTTGCAAATACCCCAGGGCCCATCTGCTCAATGATGCTGAGAGTCATCTCGATGTCATGAATATCAGGGGCCTCCAGAATGTCTTCCTCAATCACCTGTCGATTCTCTGCAATGTCCAACAGCAGCCGAGATACCAGCTGGACGATCTTTGGTAGGTGCCTCAGCTCCTTCCTCTCATAGCCATGCAGTATGTGTCTCTGGCGGTTCAGGTACTGGGACAGGGTGACTGGGTTGTATCTAGGCTCAGCACAGGAAAACACACTCCTCAAAGGAGCGAGGAACTGGACAAACTCTCTGACACAACGCAGCTGACCTCTGGTCTGGATGGAATTGGGGCGCTTAGCACGTACATATGAAATAGCCTGGTTAGCAGTCATCCTGGTAGCATAGGCCAAGAAACATGCTAACAGCACACCTGGAGGGAAGACAGGAGAAACCCTTCATTGTTTGTTTATCAGATTGAGCAGATGAATGATCAGACTGTTCTTTAAAGTCAGAACGCATTATACAACGTTCCCTATGAATCTACCTGTCCTTCCGAGACCAGCATGACAGTGGACGGCTATCTTTCCCTCCTGCAGTGCGAAGGCCATGACCTTCACCATGTCCAGAACAGTGGTGAGGTTGGCCACTCCATAGTCACTCCATCCAAAATTATAGAAATAAACTGAAATGATAAGATAACTTCAGTTAAACCTGAGCAATAGTACACACTTATCAAGAGTTATTGTGTAAAGCACCTACTGTTGTTTTCCATGAAGAGCTCTGGGCGATAAGAGAAGCCACTCTCTGGCTCCAGAGGGTTTCCACAGCTGGCATGTTCACCAGGTATCTGTAGGTTGATCACTGTTTTAATACCATTCCTTGACACAAACACACAAACAGAGACATGATCACATCATTTGCCTCATCTCCTCAGATGCTGTGTGTTCTTATGGTCAGGAAACTGCGGAAAGAAACAGTTGTGTATACCTTCTGAATTGATCAATGATGTTATACTTCTCAATGATTTCTGTAGAGGGTCTGGACATAGCGAGAAGATGATCAGTAACCCTAAAAACAATGGAAAAAACGTGAGTGGGATGAGACAATAATCCACACCCATCTCTGTCTTGAAATCTATTATGCTTACATATACTACCACAACTACTAAGATATAACAAGTATGTGTACCAGGATGAGTAAAGGCCTTTTATGGCCTGTTGGCCTTCACTCCAGAAACTTGGGTTGTCATACTTGCAGGTTTGACCTCCACATCCGATTGAGCATTGCATATGCCCAGGGATAACGTAGCGTATAGCTTCTCCCACTATTGTGTACTTCGCCCTGGGGGCTCTGACTGGAGTTGTTATAAGGGGAAAGAAAAGAAGAAAATCTGATATTAGAATAAAAGTCTTTCATCCAAAATTTGTAATCGTCGTCCTGTTTATTATACTGTATTTTATTTGTTCTGGTGTTAAACTGAAGAAATGTCACTGGGAGCTTTTATCTTAGTATTTTCTCAGCAGAGCAAAAGAATAAATAAAAGATGAAATACTACTAAAAGTAATTAAGTAAAATACTATCTACTCTATTCTATCCAATGAGAAATGTTCTTATCCACAATGCAGCACAGGGACTAAAGGTAAGTTGTACTGTAACACCTAAACATTTAAGATCATCAGTGGTGAGTGCTCACTTAAAGGTGTCTAATCCTTGTCTGGCACTGGGAGTACTACAGTAAAAATAGCCACTCATCAACAACTAACATCTTAATGTTGCATTTTGATGATATAAAAATCTACGAGCCATCATTGTCGCTGACCACCTAATTTACATTTAGTCTTAAACTGAACAACCATCCTTACTTACGGTATTCCATCAGAGCTCCCCCACTTGTCTTTGCATGTGCCATAGGAACCGTCTGGTCGACATCCACAGTCATAGCAGAGCCTGAACACATATATCTACCCTGTTACTCTGTATTATACATATATACACTTCATCATTCTGTAAACAACTAGTTTTGCAGGCCTTACCTTGAACCTGAAATACAATACTACAACCAATCTCATTAATAACCAGTGCTGCAGATTTTATTGTTTTAGATTGTGAAACTCTCAGGTTACCGTTGAGTGATCAATATGTTTTAAACCTGACATTGCAAGTTAAAGGGAAACACTGACAAATACAGATGTTAATCAACACCATGCATCATATAAGTTAAATGTAAAGCAGATATGATCCATTTTAAAGGATTGACAAGCAGCTTTTCGTAGCAGGTAGTTTTACCTCAATAGTAAGCACGGTACAAAACCACTCTTCAGGGCCAATGTGTGAAAAGATGAATTGAATTAGCTAGCAAGGACATAAATACAACTAATCCAATGATTTATACAACAAAATACAATAAATTTCCTTTAAAAAAAATGTATTTACCTGCAGTAGGTGAGACAAGATGCTTGTATCCTCCATCTCAGAACACAAAAGGTTCGTAGCTGCGGTTGCCAACATTTCTGACATCAACCTCCGCAGCTCTGACGTTATCTTTCTCTGGCCAGCCCTGTGTAAAGTCAACCTTGTGGCTTTACTTGATGTGATTCGTCTCAGATTATCTCCGCATGATCCTGTGTGCTCCTTCCAGGAGAGCCATGTATCTCCCCAGGATGACAGATCAAGTATGGCAATTAATTATCCTCAAGAATGTGTTGAGAAGTAGCAGAAATTGTGCCTTTTGTAATTACCTCCATGCACAGATTCAGCCTGTCTGTGGCTCTGGGGGTAGTGTAGGGCTATTCCTGACTCCTCCAGGATTAGACTACTAATCTTATTACTGAACAGGTATGAAATAGAGCACCCACTCCTCACCAAAAACACACACTATAGTCACATCACAATTGCCTTCTGCTGGACTGCTTTGATACACAACGATTAACAATATATTCTGTCTGTTAATGCACATATTGTCATTAGTAAAGACCTGTCCAACTGTTCACCTGACCAGATTCTCAGCATGTCTACTATGCATTTGAGTGGTGATGTGCATGTCTATTATTAAAAATAAATACAAATGATTTTGGATTTTTGTCCTTTGAGAGATCAGAGGATTTGTGAAATCAACCGGTGCCCCGTTGCTACAAATAGATGAGCCTCAGTGACATAGCAAGTAGATAAAATCTGATTGGCTTACCCTCCTTGCTAAAGCTTCAAAGCCAATAATGCTGATGCAATCCTAAAATGCTGCTGTCCATATTGTAGCAAAAAACTGAGAGAAATCCTGGTCATTATTTATTTATATGTATACCTTAGTTTAGAATTTGCTGATTGTGCGAGCAGTATGATCTATTTCTGTATCTTTTTTTTTCAATGCCTGTTTTTGATGTTGGAGATTTCAGCTTGTTGAGCAGTTGTGTAACTGAGTGCCATGTATATAATTCAGTACATCATATCTCATAAATGTCTGTCATCTAAAACCACCAATTGCACAGCTCAGTTTGGTTATAAGGAGGAAAGAACCGAAGAACCAATCAGCAACATGATGAGAGTAACAGGAACATGTACAGTAATGTATTGTATAGAGGGAGCGATAAGGCCCAGATTAAATCAATGGCGTGACTGTGATTTTCAGGCGTATCTCACAAGTCATATAGTGACAAATATAGTGGAGTGCAGAGCAACGAGCCAAGTATAGGTCGCTGCCATACTGTACAAAACAGAAAAACAAGGCAAATGAAATAAAATAAAGAAAACAGAATTCACAACAACATCCAACTGTTGTTTTTGTCTTACTTTGTTCAGACATGTTTTGCACCTCGGGGCCTTCACAAAAAAACAAAAAACAACCTGTAAAAACAAGGATCGAGGGAAAAAGTACTTTTAAGAAACAGTTTATAGTATAGAATAAATGTTCACACAGGCAATTCACATTTTACATTCACAATCACAATGCAGATTTCGTGACATCTTGTAATTACATGAGTAAAATGTGATCACAGGCTGAAAACCGATCAAAGACACTGGTCTGACCAGTGTTCACAGTCACATGGGATAAAACAAGTATCCTCGCACGAAACATGTCTCGTGATCCCTTCATTCAGGCATATTATGCTTCATATTTCATCTGTAAGGTGAATACACTCTTAACTGTTACCCTCTACATATTATTTATGTGTCAGAGGTGAGTCTATATTGGCACCTGGCAGCGGTGTGGGAGGGTTCAAATCAACAACACATATAATTATACCTTGTGAATAATCCAGCTACAAAGGTAGGTCTTGTGCATTTTTTGTTAAGGAGTATCTGTTTGCCTTTTCACTAGTCATTGAGTGTAATTGTTCTTGTTGTACACTTTTCTTTTACTGAATTGTTAATACATGTGCTAAGGCATAATGTGTAATTAGCATTTAATGATTTATCCGCTTGAGGTGAAACTTATCTACTTTTTAAATTGTTAGCAAGCAAATTACATGACTAAGCTCAGTTTCCAGAGCAGTTTTGACCTGTCACAGCGGGGAAAAGCACAGGTGCAGCTGATAACAATGATGTCTTTGTTCCATAAGTGCATACACATTAAGGGTGCACTGAAACATGCCAATCAAATTGAATGCAGCCATAATTAATGTTATTCGGTACACCTGTGGTTGTTGCTGTGAAAAAGGTCCATAAAAACATGGAGTATCAGGCAGGCTGCCATACATTTCTATACATAAGAAATGCAATACAATTCATATAAGCAGTAATTCAGGCAAATGACTATAAATATTTCCTTTCATGTCGCTGACATGAACTAATAGACATTGAAATAGGGAGAAGGTGAGGGGTGTATGAACCTTTTTAATCTCGGAGCCATTCATGAGTAGTGAAAATGGGACCCTTTCATTTGTGGTCCTTGTAAGGAAATATGTGAAAACTGGTATGTGTGTATATGCAACACATTTACACTGAAAAGATCATGTTAATTCATGTTTTTTTCCGACAGGTGGCAGCAGATACACACATGGAGACTGCGTCAACGTGATTTCTACGACAGCAAAACGACCTGCACAGAGATTTCCGTGCTCCACATAAGCAAATAAACAAAGCCTGATGGGAAATGAGTCCATTTGCTGACGTCGGTAGAGCACTTTGGTTGGCTCTACGTACTATGAGTACTACATTTCCCGACAAGCACCGCTGCTCTGTAGGAGCAGCCCCTGTTGGTTGCGTAGGTCCATCGCACTTCATTAAACGGACCATTCAGCGGTTTCAAACAAGCCGGTGTATATAAAGTAAGAGTACCGGATGATGATCTATTGCGCCTTCAAAATAAATTAACGCAGCGCTGAAATTCGAGTAAATTATCGATGGATTTTCACATACGACATGTTATTTCTCAGATGTCGATTCAATCAGTTTAAATACGTAAACAAAGTAAAAAAAACAAACCTCCAGCAACACTTGATCTGAAGCTTATTTTCGCCGACAGTGGTTTTATTGTGAAAGTAGTAACCGGAAGTTGCACATCCTTTTGCGCCTTGGCAGTTGGTACTCCTGCTCCGGCGCTATCCGCTCCGACAAGCCGGGGGAGAGGAGAAGGAAACGCAGTATCTCAACGATGGAGCAATTTTAAGAGATAACGACGAGCTCCCCCGTCGTTGATAATTGCTCAGAGTCATCTACATGACCAAAGAAACGAGACCGGCAACGAGAAACGCAAGCGTAACAATCATGCAATTTAAATACAGGCGAATTTAAGCAACCGCTTCTTCTTCAAGGTTACACCTCTTGAAGACGCCCCAACATCCCCCCCCTTGTCGTAGATCAGCTGGCGTGCGTTGGTTGATCGTCACCGGTACCGACCATGTCCGTGGAAGAGCAGGGCTACCCCGACGCGATGCTGTTGCGTGAGGCCGGGCCGGAGTGGATGCGGGCCGAGATCGAGCGTCTCTCCCGGGAGCTGAGTGAGACCACGAACGAGAAGATCCAGGCGGCGGAGTACGGACTGGTGGTGCTGGAGGAGAAGCAGCAGCTCAAACAGCAGTACGATGACCTGGAGATCGAGTACGAGGGCGTCAGGCAGGAGCTAGACCAGCTGAAGGAGGTAGGCTTTATTTTAAAATCACAGAATATGCCTCATCAATAATCACAGTATCATATTGTATTCATAGATCACACGCAGCAACCCTAAAAACAGGGACTTCACATTTTTTCAGGGGCGTATACCCATCTGTTATACTAAAAAAATATTTTAATTGACATTGTTTTTTATTTTATTGCAAATATATGGTCCTAACAGACGATATTCTATATAGGGACTTGGTGCGCTGTGACACCTGGGCAGGTATCAGCCATTAAAAAGCTTGATGCCAGTCATCCTACAAGGTCAAAACTGCAATATGATGAGGGGATGCATCCTCTGTGGGCTGCATCACACCCCACCCCCTCTTTCCTCTGTGTGTCCCCCATTGCACTGCCACCTTTATTTATTTATGCACCTTCTTCAAGACATTCCTGTCTGACTCACAGCTGGGCCTGGTGGGTCTCCAAACCCCCACTTCTGAAACGTCTCAATCAAACATATTTGACAAATATTACAGGCAGAGATGTGCAGTACTTGATATGGGACATAAGAAGCAATCGGAGCCATTCATTTGTGTCCTGTGTTTATATGTTCTTCAGCATGTTTTAACTTTTTAAAAGGGGGGGTTAAATGTTGAGATCACTTTCAAGACCAACAGCTTTAGCTCACGATGAGCATTAGATATCTTGTCATGGTGTCTCTCAGCTCCGTTGGGGCCTCCTCTCAGAACTGGTATTACTAGTTCAAAGGGGGCGGGAGTAGGTTTGAATTTCAAACCTTCCCGCTCAGAAGAGGGAAAGATGAACAACTTTCAGAGGAAACCAAACGAGTTATGACCCTTTGGGAATGGAAAGAATGTCGAGAGTGACGGTTCAAGCTGGGCCTGAGTGTCAGATAAAGGACGTGTCTGTTTTTCCGAACAGGGACAGGACTTATTCCCTACTGCTGTATCGCATTGTGTCCAATTTTCTTCACTAGAGCAGCACTTTGTCACTGTCTTGTGATTTTACAGGGAGAGAGCGTTAGAGTGACGTTAGGCAGACAGTCTCGCCAACGGCTGCAGCCTCTGGACTCTTTCTGTTTCCACACTGGAGGAAAAAACAGACTCCTGCTCTGACACAGGCTTGTTCATGGTTGCTCACATCCTCCTTTTGAGATATGGGTTCCCTCCTGGGTCCTGACAACCAATAGCTGAGAAAGCTGACTTCATGGTAAACCCCTTATTGCCTTGCCAGAAACCTGCTCACATCTCCTTTGGGTTTTTGTGAGTTTCAGTAGAGCCACACACATACTGAGAGGTTTTCTACCCCTTTTCTGTGGCCCTCTCTCTCTCGAGTTGTTGTTTTTGCTGAAAGGAGGAGGTCTCGGGACTGTCTCAGCAACTGCTGCTCAGTTTCCCATGCGTGTCTTTGGCAAGGAGGCCGAGTTCTGCCACAGAGGAATGACGGCAAAACGCTCTGAAAGGAAGAGACAGCCTGAAAAAGGCACTAAACTCTAAAAGAGTAACCATGGCAGCAAACTACAGCAAATAAAAATGAGTGGGGATATTTATTTTTTCAAGATATGCAAGTTGAAGACTTATTTATAAAGGAAGCTCTCATTGTGAGTCTGGTTGGACTCCCAGTGTCTGATCTATCCTTCTGTCTCGTAATGGAACACAAACATCCATCTGTGCGGGCAATAAACTCAATTGTTTGCTCAAAGCTGCAGCAGAGGTGCTTTCTTTTGCCTCAGGGTCGGGTTATACTGATTGTAGATCACTGGTCAGATGACTATAAAGTCTATAGTAATGTTCCTTTCTTCCTCTACCCTACCCCCCAACACAGCCCCTGCATGAAGGGCAGAAGTGATGCTATCACAGGAGAAATACAAACACATTCTTCTGACAGGCCTCTGCACTTCCTCTGTATTGTCTGTAGAAGAACAGTAGGTAGTGGGGAGCAGACACAAGATAAGCTACTGTCACAACAGGGGCTAAAATTAAAGCCTATCTCAGTGGCTGGTTTCCACTCAGAATTCAAACATATCATTCAAGATATCATTGGGAAAAGACAAATGTCATATTAATCAGCCCCACAGGCTTTTGTTGATGTGATTTGTGGGACATTTTGAAGTAGGCAGGTCAAACTGACCAGTGTGGCTTTGTCTGCAGCTGTTACAAAAGCACATAAGGCAGTTATGTCTTTAGTCAGGTATAAATTCCTTGTTCTCTTTGGTACATGACTACTATTTACACTGATGGCGACAATGTTTGGGCGTCCATTCTCTTTTCGAGGACGCAGAAAGACTGGAGGAGATCGTCTGGGTGATTTACAGAGTATCTGAACACTGGATTCTCTCCAGGGACCCTAAACTTCTCTTTAAACTTGCTGGAATGCACAAACACAAAACACAAAAGCAAATAGATTTTGATTTACGCGTATTCATTTAAATGATTTAAATGCCCATATAGCACTCTTTTGTGTCAGGCTGGACGTAAACAGCCAATCAGAAATCATCATGGCAGTGAGCAAACGTCTCCTGCCCTTCAGCCAATCCCATCCTCTCATCTACGCCTGGACAGGGCACCAGTATTCACACTCAAACACCCCCACATGCACACCACTCTTGAGGCAGGAAGATGGAGGAATTCTGTGAGCCGCTGTTGCTTGGTAACGGCACGGCTCCATGCCTCAATGTGAGCCGCTGTGCTGCTTCCTCAGCAGGTGCTGCTTTGTGAGTGACTGCTGTGGGATCATCTCACAGCTAGCTAAAACATATACACACGGTAATTGGCTAGAAATAATCGAGAATTGGTTATTGATATTCATAGGATGTTCTGTGATATTGCTATCATATTTGTATGTATGATATGCTATTATAATAACGTATGCTCTATCATTGGCGTACTTCTGCACATGGGACAGAGTTATTCCCCTCTGCTGGTCCCTTTTCTCATTTGCTTCCCAGCCCTCCAACCACAAAATTATTCTCCAGCCATTATTCACGCGTCCCCTGCTTTTGTCACAAGGGATGGACTGCCACGTATATTGTGATGCCTCCTTATTCGTATCCATCTTCTTCCTCTTTCTTTCAACTGAAAAGGAGGGAAAGCTCTTGGCTGCAGTTAATGTAGGGCTGCAACTATTGATTACTTTCATTAATGATTCATCTGCCTATTATAATTAAGATTCATTATATTTGGTCTATAACACGTCAGAAAACAGTGAGAAATGTAATAAAAATGGTAATATGATGAAACATATTCAAGAGTTGGCAAACTTCTTTTTTTCTGCCCATTTTTGCAGGAAAAAATACTTAAATCGATTATCAATATATTTGCAGATTCTTTTTTTCTTAAATTACTTTCTTGGCCTTTTTAATGGCTTTATTTGACAGAACAGCTTAAGAGTGATAGGAAATGGGATGAGAGAGAGGGGAGATGCAAAGGACCTCATGTCAGACTCGAACCCCAGGCCGCTGCGGCGAGGACATAGCCTCTGTACATGTTCTACGCTACACTACCGAGGCGCCCTGGAGACACTGTACACTCCAACACTGCTAAGACTTGACTTGATCACGCATTGCTTAATGAGTATACGACTTCCTCCAGGAAATTTGTG
Source organism: Pagrus major (assembly GCF_040436345.1). Classification (NCBI taxonomy): domain Eukaryota; kingdom Metazoa; phylum Chordata; class Actinopteri; order Spariformes; family Sparidae; genus Pagrus; species Pagrus major. The sequence continues at coordinate 10,836,079 of NC_133221.1, read as the reverse complement.
ACTCACAGTTTATTATATCTTAAGTCAACAGCTGATTTGTCCACAATGAGCTGCTCACTCTTCAAACGGTGGACTTTTGCCCAGCTGAGTACAGTCTCAGTCACAAGGTAAAGTCGCTAATGACATAGTTCACTCTACGCAGCAGCAGTGTAAGACGGTGAGGTTGTGTCCCCTTGGCTGCTGTTGATATTCTTAAGGTAAGCCACTTGCAGGTGACATCATGTGCCACACCTCCAGCTGTCAATGCACCTCCGAGGGACGTGCTGGCTCCTGCGTGTAGTCTGTGCCTGTATGAGGAACTGGAGAGGCTTTGGAATCTGCGTGGGCTGGATGTGTGAATGTCATGAGATAGAGCACAGAGGCCAGAAAGACGTCATCCGCCCATAGACAGAGCATCCTACAGTCCTCCCCCCCATACTTGTTCTTTCTTTTTAAGAGTACAGATACCTAGACAATGGCTCCTCGGTTCCTTGTTGCACTGCAGCGAGTGTCAGAGACCACACTGCAGTCATACACAGACCATGTTCTGCCCTGTGTAACTCTGCTATCAGTGTTGTGGCAGCTGTGTACTGCGTTGTGGAATTCAACCAGACAATCAGAGCCCTAAATATTGTTAAGCTCAGTAAAACCTGGGTTCTCTGTGCTCGACCCGCTGGCCCTTTGTGTGTTTGAGCCAGCTGGGGTTAACGGGTCTTGGGTGTCACAAACCGAGAGAGGGTTAAATGCCAGCAGAACACAGTGTATGACAAAGGAGAGATTGAGAGAGGCGGCCCATTGTGGTTACGTTTGAAAGGATCGGTCACTTTTGTTCCCTTTTGAAATGGCAGATCACTAAAGGATATATGCCAATGTCCTTAAACAAAGATATCTGGTGTGACTCTAAGCCCTTTCTGTGGTGTTAAATGGGTTGGATGCTGATTGGACGTCAGGAGAAAATATCAGGAGGACACAAAACCCATCTGGTCTCTTATATGAAGAGTCATAAATAAAGTCAGTCTCATATTATTGGATTGGAACACCAGCAGCTGCTCATGTCTCACTCTAATAATGTTTTTTTCTCTTTTCTTACTCACTTCAGCCATTCTTGTAGCTTATCACAAACTCCCAACCCTTCCTTAATAGCTCATTCAAGACACCGTACTGAGTCGTGTTATTTCACTGGGCTTTCAGTTTCTGTTCAGTAATATTTTCGCCTCTATCCTTGACCTAACATTTGCTAAACCTTTCAGCATTGTTTGGGGTATTCTTTTATCTATAATGTCTTTCGCTGGACGGCAAGTCTGCAGTTAAAGGGTAATCTTTTCTAAATGGCACTAAATAAAGTCCTAAATCCCCTACCCACTGGGCCTAAGAGGATGAATCCCAGCCGCTATGCACAGGGCTTACGGAGGTCTGGGAGTCTGCCAGGCCTAGTCACACTCTGTAGCCTCTGTAGCCAGACACAGGTAGGTGCATTTTGGGGTAAGGCTGCACAGAGGCCGCTCTTGGGAAACTGCCCTGTTCGGCTCATCCTGGCCCAGTACCCTACTCCAGTGGCCGCCAAGCTTAGCGGTCTGTTCTAAGTGCTGTCAGACCTGGCACTCTGCTATATGAATCTCAACCACAATAATGATGTGTAAATTATTGTACGGACCACCCACACAATCATTTTGTGAAGAATTTTCCGCTGTAAAATTTGATTAAGTGTCCAGACAGAGGATGGTCTGGATCCACTCACACAGACTAATGTGGCCCTCTGTGTCACAGAAGGACGACCATATGGTACTGCAAAGTAATGAAACAGTCATTCTACCAAGTTTTAGGTAAAAAGGCCCGCTGCTAATCCGTAATGATTTCAAGAGCTTTTGTCCTTAACTCTGATAAACAAAATACCACCAGCACTCGTCCGCAGTTCAAGTAGAGGGTAAAATCTACTCTGGAGCATTAGGGGAAGACTGTCGAGTGTTTTAGGTCTGAGTGGGTGAATTGTTCGGGCTGCTCGGAATGTGTTTGGTACGATGTATAAAGAGTGAAGTGTTGCTCTGTGTTAAAATGAAAATAATTACGCGTTTGTGAAGTCTTACTGGTGTAGAAGCAACGTGTGTTCAGTGTTCTTGGTAAGTAGCGGGTTGTTGGCTGTTTACATGACTGAGGCTCGTCGAAACTTTCATCATGGTTCCCCTCAAGGCTCTCAGAAGTTGTTGTGACTATCTGATAGGAGAGCAAAAACACTGGGGAATATTGTATTATCGTATTTCACATGCATCATCAGGTCACACTCAGAGACACTGCCTTCTGGCTGTCCTAAATATGAATAATATTATTAGGTAATCACTATATTTGCGCCCATACTGTTATACACAGTTAAATCAATAATTTTTGAAATACCCCAGTGCATAAAGATTACTCTAAAACATCTACAGAAGTCAAAAGTGCATGTGGAGAAGCGGTATGGTAGCCCAGCAGGGTCATGATTCTCCCTGTGTAATCCAATTACTGAAGACTGTAGGCTGATCAGACAGCAGTCCAGGCTAAAAGCAGAGGATGAGGTCATAGTAATGACTGTATGCCTCTGACAATACAACATGCTTCACTCAGGCAAGGCTCAAGTTTCCCTTCTCCTACACAGCACAATGACTTTAATTATTATGAATCTGTTAACAAAGAGGCCAGTGTGCGTGCACGTGACCGAGAAACACAACGGCTACTTAACGCTTCTCTTGTCCAGATGTCTTTATTGTGTAGTTTCATTGTGTCTGTTGCATCCTGTTTTGTACTTTCACTAGCTGATTAAACCAAAACCAACCCTAACTTTTATCACCACTGACAGCCTATTTTTGGTTCATAATGTGTTAAGTTGTTGTTAATTGATTCAAGTTATTTATGGGATTTTTAAGGCTATGGTGTGTATTGGAAAAAAAACCTGTGCATGAGGTAAGTTTGCCCCACATTAATACTACCTTGCTGCTGTATACGCTTTTGGTAACTCAAGATACTGTGTTACATAATATCTGAGATTAAATACTCTATTTTCTTGTTGAAACACATAGTCCATCCAGCTCCAGGCGTATGAGCCACTGTTCTGTTAACTTAACCAGTTCAAGATAGGGCGATATGTCTTATATAAGCAGATGACTCAGCTAGCCATGTGGGTAGGGTTTAAGTTTGTGACTAAGTTTGTTTTGACCCTCGCCTGCATCATTCCTTTAATAGAGTCTCAGGATTAAGTCTGTGGGCTGTATCAGATTGCCCACAAACTGTCCTTATCTTCTCTGCCACAGAATCCAAGTAACATAATCAAGGCAGAGTGACACCATCATATAAAGCATGTCAAAGGCATCTCCAGAGTGCCTGTTTATGGCTTTGTGTTTGGATAATAAATCTCAGCTATGGGTTTCCCATAACCATAAGGACTGACTGAGTTCAAGCAAAGCTCTGCTCCATCAAATCTTCCTTCTTCCTTCTATTGAAAATCAGCGCTAACATCCCCTGCCCCCCCCCCCCCCCCCCCCCCCCCTGCTCTGCATCCTGTTTACTTGTGAGGAGTCTGGCTTTTTATAGCGGATAGGAAGCATATGAAATATGGCTCTGTAACAGTCCGGATATCTTTTCAGTGGAATCAGAGGAAATGACCACATGAGGCTCATCATTCATGCCTCTTCTGTCACCTGCCTTCAACAAGGAACAACAAGGAATAATTCATAACAATACAGATTTTTTTTTTTTGATGATAGGAATGTTCTTTGTCTCCACTGGTGTGTCAACACCCATTATGCTGCATTTCCCTATAGTGTTCTGGTCATTCCCATATCAACAGAGACAGGAACTGACATTTAATATCTGTATCGAGTCACCTAGCTTTGGATTGCACTAAAAAAAAAGTCTTTTGTGCCTCAAAACTTTTTTTCCGAATCAAAACAGGTTTGGTTAGTCATCAGCAGACTTAACTAAGTTAAGGTGGATTTGCAAGTTTCCATCGGCAATCTGATTTTATTTAATCTTGTCAAATTGACAAGTGTTTTTTGTTTAATCCAATCCACATTTCCCCATATTGTGGGATGCTTTACTTTCCTAGGCTTAGACACATGGATACATGTAGAGCATATTGAGGTTTTCCCAGAAGGGTGTTTTTATCCCCTTGAGCTAGAGGCAATATCCCTAGAGAAACAAAAGAAATGAGATTGGGGTGCAGCACTCCATGCATATTAGCATATACGACGAGCAGGAATAGACTTGTGGTTGCTATAAGTGGACAGATGGTGGGTGCACCAACCCCACCCCGAGATACACATACACATATCCAAAGGGTTTGACATGCCCCACCCATATTCTCCATCTAAAGAGGAGCTCTGTTGTGCAGTTACTTCCCTGCAGTTTGTCTCGGGGCATCCTGTTGTTTACTGCATTACATGAAGACATCAGGGAGGACATGTAGACAGATAAGGTCCTCTGTTTACATGAGTCTGTTCTGGCACACCCTTCTCTGGTTCCTCTGAAATTCTACATAGTCAACTCATCTCAATTATCTCCTGACTGGCAGAGTTATACCTCCCGTGTCACCTAAATTAATTAAACCAGAGGACAGACTCTGAGAAGCATCTCCTCGATTTAATGGGCCAACAATTCAAACATTAGCAAACCCAATTTCAAAGGGTTGTCCCTCCGCCCTGGGGGTCCTTTTAACTTCTTCACCACAGTGCAATCAGAGAACAGCGGTATGTCGACATTCTCCTCACACTCCACCACCGCACTACCCTCCTCCTCCCTCCCCAGGCTCCTATTGTAAATAGGCTAGTGGGTCTGGGTCCCCCTGTCGCGGTGTGCCGTACCCGAGTCTCATGGAGCCCACGCTTTGAAACCCTCAGGCATGGTTGAACAGGGGAGGGAGAGGGAGGATTTGGGAGTAGAAAAGGGGTGAAAGGGAGGGGAGATAAGAAGACAGAGTTGTATCGTCAGGCAGGGGGCTGCCTGTACAGCAGTAACAACATTAGAGTTTGGGCTCAGGGAGCGAGCAAAGATGGGAGGGGGTTTAATTGGATGTGTGCCAGTCTCTCAGGGGTCCTTGAAGAAATGGGGATAGCAGACAGAAAGGGAGAGAGGTTTGGATGGGAGGGGCACCGGGCCATGCCTGTGTTTCCTGTGGGAACGGGCTCACTCTCTTTTAGATAGGAGAAGAATAGGGGTTCCTCCATCAGCTGTTAATGGGTTTAAAGTGCTGGGACTTTAAATAGAGAAAAAATACTTTTCATGTACAAACATGGCTCAGTAAATATGTATCTCATGAAAGAGCGAATGGCTGTTTTCCAGCATTTGTTCAGCATTGACTTGAGGGCATTGTGCTCGCGCTTATCTTTCATCTTTATTTCATTATTTTCTTGAATGCTCCGTTGTTAGAGGGCAAAGGTATTGTAGAGTTGCCCAAGTATTATTTGAACATGAAAAAACACATTGTTTACCGCAGACCAAACTAAATTGTTTGTCCGCTGTATTCAGATACTGTTTTCTATTTAACCCTCAGTACTTTATTTGCACACAGATATGATCTATTATGTGCACAGTGGTGGTAGGGCTAGAGAGAGAGCCCCTACGTCATTGTTTACAGACTGACATTGCCTCATATGGAAGGTTTGCCACTCTGACCCAAGATTTAACTTCACCAGAAGATAGAATGTGCATGCACATAGTCTCATGCAGGATTTAATTACTGCAAACGGCGAAGGGAGGTCATTAGTCTCCGTCTGGCCGGGAGGAAGGGCAGGACCTGCCCAAGAGACCATCTAAGGTTAGGGAGGATGAATGGAGAGATAGGAGAGGGAGGTAGGGAAAGCCCATAGAAGAGATTGGGAGAAAACTTGCAATGACTAGTTGAGTCGATCGAAGGAAAAATAATCCTTTAGTCATTAGTCATTATTCAAGCAAAAGTGTCAAAAATGTGCCCATTCCAGCTTCTTTAATTTGAGGACTTGCTGCTTTTCTTTGTCATTTATGACAGTACATGAAGAGTCTTTGTGGTTGAGCTCTTGGTTGGGTAGAAAGAAGGAATTTGAGGATGTCACATTGGGCTCTGGGAAATTATGGGACTTTTTGTTGACTAAACGATTAATTACTCTGCTGATTATTTTCACAATGAATGACAATGAGTAGTGGAAAGTTTAACAGAGTAGATCAGGAGCAATGTGGCGACACATAAAGCACCTTCGATGGAAAGCCACAGGAAGAAGGCAAATCGAGTTTCTGCAGTCCCTCCCCCTTCTGTCAATGCTTCAGCCTGACTGATTGTCTCAGCACTAATGGGGTCCAGGATGAAGAGGGGAGAAGCATTAGGGTCCCACAAACAACATTAATCTAATAAATGATTATTGGTAAATGGTGACAGGCTTAGGGTTTGGTAAGAAAACCATGTCTGCTAACAGTGAACAAATATACAGACAAATACATTCAATGTCTCCTTCATCCCCTTGTCCTGCAAACCTGACCTTGGACTTTGGTAGAAAATGTAATCTCATGTATGTGGGCGTGTGTGCGCCCGAGTTCGTAAATGTATGCATGCATGCATGCATGTGCCTGGCCCCAGCTGCGGGACCAGCTGCTCCCCTCCTCTGTCATGTACGTCAGTAACAACAAGAGGCTGTTCAGCTGTGGAAGTCATGTGTAAAGGTTCCACAGGGAGCAGTGTCTTTTGGGAAATATGGTGAAATGCACACTAAGTAGAGAGTCAGTGTGTTTCACTGCTTGTTGACTATGTTAGAGGCTTGGCCTGATAGCAAAGAGCAAAAACCAAAATAGCTCAAAGCAACCTCAGACCAGCATGCTCTTTGTGCAAACAAATCTCAAATTGGAGAGGCATGGGACTGAGCTGAGGAGGACTTTTGCCAGCGAAAGAGGGAGGAGAGGAAGCTTTGCCAGGCTGATCCATGAAACAGCCATCTGTGGCGGTGTAACCCTCCTGCCCTGCCTCTACTGACCGCCTTTTGCTCTGTCACTGTAATTGGCATAGTAACCATAGCGACGGCTGTTCCCCTGGGGTGCGGGCGCGTGGACCTCGGAGATCTCATCCAGGCACAGTGTCAGGCAGAAAGGGGGGACCGACAGCCTGACTACAGGCAGGCACAGATAAGACTGTCTTTGCATTGCAAATGATTTAAGTTGTGAACGCCCAGAGCTGGAGCTGGTATGGAACAGTGCCGCGATATGAACGATGATAAAGAACCCAGACTCCAGCCCAGACGCCGATATGGTGGTGCAATATATCAGGCCTATTGAATCTGTGCTCTCCCTTGAGAGACAGGCTTTTCCTCCATTCTGTAGCAGATTTAGCAGCCAAACAATAGACCCAATAAACAGCCAGGGATAAACAGATGCTTCCCCGTGATTGATTGACTGCAAAATTTAAATACTGAGGACAAAAGCAGAATTTAAAACCTTGTGGTTCATCTCTCCCCGTTGCACAAGACGGAACAAGAATTTTTCATTGTGTCGGGGAAGAAACATAAACAGTAACTCGAGACAAGACAAACCCCACCAAAATCTGCTTTGTCTGTAAATGTTGATGGTGGAGCACGGCTTGTTTTTAGTGTTGTGAAAATAACCCTATTCTTATTACAATACTTATTCTGTAATATAAGAAAAACCTTCATGTTATATGTCATACACACTAAAGGCTCAATAAATTGCTCAGACCCAGGTTCTTAAGCTCACAGCCCAGGGCCATAATAACTGTTTTGACCCTGTAATAACACGGTAGCCAGTCCCTGTACCTCACAGTGTAGAGCCTTCAGTCTGACACAGACAAAGTAATGGCAGTGTGGGACTTTGTTGTCCTCCTCTTGCAGGTGTTTCACCTTTTTAAATAGGATATATCACAATAAAGGAGATCTTCTCTGAGCTCCTGTCTTTGTAGACGTATGATGAATATAGATTAGCAGCACGTCTGAACACGAGGTTTGATCTGACCAGAGACTGACTTCACACAGAATCTCTAATGCTGTCTCCAGATTAGGGGCCCATGTGAAGTCGGAATAAAATATGATGTGTAGTTTTCCCCAGCCAGATGCGATGAAAGCACCAGCTAGTGCTTAATCATTACACCCTGATGTAAGATTTTGTATCACTGAGCTCCTGCTGCCCAATTAGGCTATTCTGATATTTTTTATGGTTGAGGACGACTTCATCAGTGAGGCGTGTAAAGGGCCTCATGAGTCTGATTAGTACAACTCTCGCACTGAGGGACCTCTGTGTGGGTGTGTGTACATCTGTATGCATTAAGTTTCTACCTTCTCCCAGTTGCTGCGTCCCCTCTGGCGGTCTCTGTTTCTCTTTCCTGCCCTGCAACTCTGGAGATTCACAGTCTGGCACAGCTTTGTGGTTGTTTTCAGGAGGTTCACACCCTTCTACTCTCATGATGAGCATGTAACGTTCAACCAGTCTACTTGAGGCTAAACAATTTCTTTTCCAGGAAATGTGCGTCTCGTAAACTTACGCGTTGGTATGTTTCTCTAACCTCTACACCCTTATATTCTCTGTAGTGTGTTCCTTGCCTTTGGCGTGCAGTGCATCCCCCTGTATGTGTTGACAACACAAGTTGCACGCATTTTTGCCGGAACCCCTACAAGGCTTTGAACACTCGTCTCTTCCTTCTTTATCTCAGGAAGGGAGAGCAGGCCTCAACACGGCCGGAGTACCAGGTGTTGCAGTATGGCTGACTGCAGGGCACACCGAGAAAATTGGAAGTGTGTGTATGTGTGTGAAATTGTCCAGGCCTGTGTGTGAATCATAGCCCGGTGGCTCTGTGCTATGCAGTGAATCAATGTGGCTCGATGCCAGGCAACAGCTTAAATCTCTGCCTCCCTCAGACACATTTCTCTCACCCTCTTTTTCCCTCCCCTTTCTCCTTCTGTTTGGCACATATAACACCTCTAACTGTTAAATATGACAGTTTCTTCAAGTTACTCCTCTTATAATTTTGACATAGAAAACCCCAGCTTGAAATGTCCAGATTTAGAGCTGCTGATGCACTGAGAAACTGTCAGAGAGTTAATCATCACCTCCCCAGATTTGTCAGGGAAAGAAAGCAAATCTCTGTCTTTCCCTTTGCCGTTCCCACTGAATAGTAACGTCTGAGGTAAATAATTTGCTCCTCTGTTACTCATTATAGCAAGTGTCATTAGCTTTCCCATAACATGCACTAATCAGTTACAGTGCTCTCCGTAAATTGGGTTAACTAAAACAAGCATACGCTGCCACGTGACATGGTTTGCTGGATTGCATTCCTCACGGGACCATGTTATACAGCCTGTTGACGCAGAAGTAATGCAGTGAGGTATTATGTCTTAAAGAAATAAATGAAGTATAGTGTTTTGAGGCGTTTCAGTGTTTAATAGTGGGTCAACATGCAGTGCTCGGTCAAGTGTCGCAGGAAGCCACTGGTTCGCCAAATGCTTTTTAACCCCCAAGAGATGTGTAATATGAACAGTTGATAGCGGACAGCTAAATATAGAAGAGACACACAACTCAAAGCACAGTCTCTGGCTGCGCAGTGGCCTGTGAATGGACACGGAAAGGAAGAAAGAGAGCATGCCTCTGTTTATCATCGCAAACTCCGACTCCACGTGAGCTGTGACTCACGAGGCAGGCGAATCCATTCAGTGTTTTTTTTTTTTTCTTCCTGCTCCACCTCTCTTCCTCCGCAGTCGCCTACAATGACAGACAATGATCAGCCTTCAGTGTCTGCAGGAACACTGCTCACTCTGGCATCCAGGGTCAACCCCAACACTCTCAACATCTGTATGAGTAACTAAGCTGATCGAGATGACATAGCGTTTTATTGTTGAGCGTTCGACACAGGCCATCTTTGTCATAGCACAAGAATGCTGCTGAGGAGACTGGAAAAATATCAGCTCACCATCAGCCCACTCTGGTCCACAAGGCATTGTGCCCAAGGCATTCTCGTATCGTATTTCTGCATCTCGAGGTCGTGCCGTCTGGTACTTAAAAAGTAGGCATGTCCTGCCCTGCCCTGTGCGGCATCATCTGGAGATTATCTTGTCAGCATTATGCCTCAAAATCAGGGTTTGGATAGTGGAAGCTATCACTGTGTCTGTTTCTGTCCTGTCGGATTTAAAAGTGGGCTTTCCCCCCACATAATGCAGACGTGACTTATTTTCTATGCGAAAAATATTCTCACTAGATCAGACTTTTGCTGGTTTATGTAAATTTTTCGATGTTTATTTCACTTGCTTTCCACTCCCACTCCCTGACATGTTTACTGCTTGTCTTTGAGGGTCTGGAATTCATGTTTTACCCTCCTTCTGGTTTTGCCAGTCCTTGTGTCTCGGTCTGTGCCTTTATTTCACTTCTTCCTCATCTTGAGGACGTATCAACCTACTTTTAAGGATAACTTGTTTTCTATTCCAATTGCACAAATGGAAGGCACAGCTTAAACCTGGCTCTGCAACAAAGAAGCTGACTGGCTCTTCTCTCTGTCTTATCCCATTTCCATTTTCCATTTCTGTCTGCCTTTCCTCTTGGTCTTTGTACAGCAAGCTTTTCTTTCCCATTAGATCCAGGCTTTGAGACCACAGGGGGCTGAATGGAAACTCACAATGAGGTTTATTATAGATGGACCAGAGATGGAAGGATGGGATCCAAATCTGAAGAGTTTTCTAATTGGGTTTAGGTATTAGGGCAGGGGTTTTCAAGAGGACTTACTCGTATTGATTAAAATACTCCAGGCTTCTTGTGTACCTTGTATATTGGTCTGATACACCACCATAACGCTGGATACATCTTTACCCGCTTACACACCTCATGCCAAAAAATCCCTGTTCTCTGCCAGCAGGACAGGAGCTGAAAATAGAATTTTAGATTCAGCTCCACGGGGCCTTTGAGACCGGCAGTATTGATCTGTTTGTTACTTGTCAGAGACCCAAAGCCCATCTCCCTTGTGCTCTTGGCTCACCGGATCAGAGAAGCGTGTGCAGGAGGATTCTGGGCTGGGGAAAAAGCAAAGTGAACTCTGTGACCTATATTCTCTTTCAAGACCATGTAAGGTGTTGAACATATAAGCAGCAGGGATGTAGCCTTCAGAACACAGTGTTTAGCATGTCCCCTCTTTAACGAACGGAGATCACATAGCACAGCGGTGCGATTAACCATTGAGTGCTGACTTGTCTCACCTCCTAATCAGTGGACTTTGCCTCTGAAGGTCTTTGGTCAGATTGGAGGACCAAGCAACGGTTGCACCCTGTTCCAACATGCTTTGAACACAATCACACACAGAGTCCAAGATCCAAGAGTTTCCTGTCAAGGAACCTGCTGTCATAGCAACATTTGTGTAGATGAAAGATAAACCCACAGAGAGCTGAGTGAGTTTAACGTTCTGGATGTAAAAGAAACCTCAATACCAGAGAAACCAGTGTTTTGATTTTGGCTTCACTTAAAACAACAAATGAAGGCATAGCAGCGGCGTCCTTCCTCAAATTAGTATGCAATCATGCACCCATGCAAGAGTCTTTATTTATACCTCTTAAGGTTTCCATGTGCTAATCTTATGACTAGCGTAGTCAGATCCTCTCTCCTGGTGTGAGCAATCTATGGGGAAGTAATGAAAATAATTCTGACAGCGGAGAAAAAAAAGAACCAAGATCAGTGTCTCATTTTATAAACTCTTCAATCACATGGTGCTTTTGATCACAGTGATTATGGACTTTGATCTACGCATGGTAGCCTGCCCAGCAGGGTGTCTAACCTCAGCCGGTAATGTATGCACTCATCTGGAATCAGGCATTCGCTTCTATAGAGGGATAAGTCTCTTAATTTATTGACTTTTCCTTATGTAGCTTCATAATGTTTGCCATAGCATTCAGCGAGGAAAATCTGAGAGGAAATCCAGTCCAGACAGCTTGCTAATGACTAAAGACCTGCCTTTGATTAGCTTTACAAGAGATTAATAATCCATGTTCACATGTCTAGTGTAAAATAACTGCAACATATGGCAAAGTAAAGATGAATTATAAATTGGGTGGGCGCTCACTGTGGGATTATAGGCTTGGTCGCTTGCGTCCCCAATTTACCCGCCCCTAAAAGTAGCCTAAACCCCACGCTTTGGGAGTTGAGATTAGAGGCCTTAGGTCAGTGGTTTGGCTTGGGGCTCTGCTTTATGTTTGAAGGACAGGCCTCTGAGATTGGACTGATTGGAGTTGCTTCAATATCCACCACCAAGATTATAATGATGGGATTCCCCCGGTTTGTGATTGGGTTAATCCCGTCTCTTGTAATGACTTTCTAATCAAATCTCCTGCTGATTGATGGTGTGATTTTTGGACAGGAGGGAGGTGGTAGGGAAGGTATGAGGAGAGCCATTGGAAAAAATACTCCTCTTTAAAAGTGACTGACATCAGGTGGTTACTCACCGAAACATTGATAAACAGCCACCTTGGTTATAAGATTACTGAAGCACCTGCCTGTAGTTAAGGTGTCATGATTACTTGTTCTTTTCACTTATATTAAGACGATGTATGCATATGGATGTAGATGTTCGGTAGCAGTTCTACACTAAATGTAGATGGCCCACTCAATGTGTGTTGTAGGGCAGCAACTGTCAATCAAAATTGTTTTTGATCAATCTCAGAACCCATCGGCTATCAACCGATAACAATTTAGCCGATATTTTGTGGCCTCCAGTGTAGCCAGCGGATATCTGGATAATGGATTTCCAGGCCAAGAGTTCCTCTTTGTGCTCTGGTCACTGTTTACAGTCGTGTTAGTGACTTGAGACAAAAGAATAGAGTTGGAGTTGAGAGATGGCTCGTAATTTATCCGAATATGAATGTAGATAAATTAAAAAAGCAAGAAATTGGTCGGTACATCTCGGACTACAAATGCACTATAAACAGAAACCAGAACGTCTCCAAAATCTTGCTCTTTGCCTACAGATTCTGCATTCATCTTTTAGAGAGATTAGTTTCCAATTAATTTTCTATTGCCTGACTAATCAGTTAATCAACTAATTTCAGCTCCAGTGTGTTTGATCAGTTGGTGTTTGATCTACTGTAACTAGTTTGAAAATGCTGTCCAAAAGAAAAATACATTCTTCAGCACATTAGCACAATCAGGGTATGTGACAGTATGCAGTTGTTTGTAACTGCTGATGCTTCTAGAATAAGCATATTGTGCCTCAGTGTGAGAGTATCTGTTCATCGCTGCTATCACTCAGTTTGAACCGTCATCTGTCCTGGAATGCGAGAGATATTCTAGCCACCCTGCACGAGACATGATGTCACGCACTTCTGTGACCCATTAAACCAGTTTTATACGTTCACATATTCGTATAAGTCCCGCAAGTAGGCCAGTGCGACTAATACAAATTTTCCTTTCTCTAAAGGAATTACTGGGATTAATACGATACGCAGTCAAACAGAGAAAATCCTGCAGCGGCAAGTCACGTGCAGTAGTAAGGGGGTAGCAGGTCAGAGAGGAGAAAGAGTGCACTGCAGCTGCAAACAGGGTCAGATCCAGTGCCTCAGGTGACTTCAGCTTACTGCCTGCCTGCGCTCGAGCTGTGAGGCGAGATGAGAATCAGAGTTTCCATCACATCACTGGTGGTTGCGTGATTGGAAATGAAATCTGTAATCAGCGGGGGTGATTATTTTGAGAAGGAAGAGAGTAACGTAACCTAGATTCTGCTGCAGTTAAGATCTCTCTGTCTCTGTCTGTCTGTCCCTAACTGTCATGCTGTTCATATTTTGCTGAATGGCTGGCCATCTACAAATTAAGGTCAAAATTAAGGCAGCGCTAATAATAGCACAACAGTCTTTTATATTGCAGTCAAACCACGTGACTGTCTTTCAACAGAGAATATCCCACCACAGAAGGTGGAAGCCTTAGCCGATATGTCTTCCGTAGTTATTTAATCTTCATAAACTTCATCCCCGTCCGGAAATCCGTAAAAATCAAATAATATCTCGTGACCTTTCTGCACTCTGCTATGATCTCCTAAGGTATTAAGAGCATTAGAATACAGGCTTCACATGATCACCCAGACACTAGTCCATTTGCTCTACTTTTCCTGTTCGTTTTTCCCATCTGTGGAGTGACTGCCGAGCACGTGCAGGAGGGGAAGCCAACGTCCTGCGGGAAGGGGAGGGAGAAATGGGGGGGGACAAGGGGGAAGATGGGATGATGCAGCCCAGATGGAGCCTAACTGATTATCTCCGCAGGGCGACGGCAGTATTTTGGGAGTTTTTTGAGCCCCAGTCCCCGGCTGAACCACAGTAGTAAAGATTAATGTCACTTAAAAATGCCTAAATCACAATTCAAACTTTTGTCGGTTACAATCCAGATATTCAAAATTTTAGGCAGTTAATGCTTCATCCCCTGATTTACATTTAAATAGCATTAGCAATGAATTAACAACAAATCCTGCCATATGTTTTAACATTATAACCAACAGCTCTTTGCCCCTTTTCCTTTATCTCCAGGCCTTTGGACAAGCCTACTCCAACCACAGGAAGGTGGCAGCGGATGGGGAGAGCCGTGAGGAGTCTCTTATCCAGGAGTCGGCCTGTAAGGAGGCCTACTACGAGCAGAGGGTCCTGGAACTGCAGAACGAGCTCCGGCAGACACGCAACATCCTCACCAACACCCAGTCTGAGAACGAACGTCTGAACACCATCTCCCAGGAGCAGAGAGAGGTGAGAGTGGGGGCGACGCAACCACAATTGTGACAGAATTATCGTTATTAAACAGAGGGTTAGCACACACTGCACCACTGTTCTTTCAAAGACACGGTATCGGTCTTTCCCTGCGTAATGACTCTGCAAATGAACTCACTTCAGAGTTGAAGCAGAGGCTAGTGTCTGCTCTTGTTTGCCTGCAGCTATTAAGATGAACGGGTGTGTTTGTTGATGCTTTCGACTGATTCTATTTATCAGTCTGAAGCTGCAGGAAGATTTTTTTATCACTGATTAATTTCAAGCTGGTGTAGTTGAGCCCTGGAGGAAACTAGGATGTCCATGTTTTGTGTTCAAAGAAGAAATAAAGAGTTTCAAATGAAGTGGTAGATGAGTTGTCCTCAGAGGCTGTATGGCAAGATGGAGTGCTGCGTAATTACTGCACCTACAATCATGTACCTCTGTCTTTCAATATTGTTGCACAAGCTTGTTTTATTCCGGGGTGTGATTGCAGACTGGTGTGTTTTAGACATGCAAAGACAAGACTAATCATACTGTAATGACAGAAGGACAGAGACCAGGCAGATTAAAGCAACACCTTGCCTTCAAGGCCTAACGTGATGTCCTCCACCCCTGTTGTGATAACGGGTGTAGTTCCAATTACAGATAGAAGAAAAACACCAAGGCCATGGGAAACATGCTCTGTTACAAAGGAAGGCATGATCCAACACGAATAATTGATCAATTAATATCTTGAATTTGTGTAAGCGGTTGCATGACAATAAAGATTGACCTGTTGCCCCAACTGTGGCATTAATGACATGCCTCATTATAAAAATCAACTGCAGACGAACCCTGTACCAGCCCTCTGTTAACTGAAATCTGTTTTGCTGAAACATGACCCGCCATTTCCCTAAACTCACCCTCAACACGCCCTTTACACATTCCAGCAGACATTTTCATACTCTACTCGCTTCCATCATAATGCGAGCCTTTATTGTCTGCGCCCCAGTTTGGACAATGTCTGACCTCTTCACTGCTTCCATTTACATACAGTCAAAGCTAATTGACCTCATTAGGAGAGACAAGAGTGAATTGCGTGCAGTGCAGAGCATGCGTTGTGTTGTCTTTGCCAATGGCCAATGCACGTGTGATGGAGCTGGTGATGAAGGGACTGAATTAACAGGAGAGCAGTACAGGTTGGCTGAGAGCTTTGAGGAAGCCTGTTTGACACAAAGACAGGGAGACATAAAGGGATGAAAAGAGATAAACAGAGTCTGACAGGAGGGCAGAGGGAGCCTCTGACTGGAATGATAAAAAGGGGGGTATGAAGTAGCAACTTGTTTGAGGAGTCTGGCTATTAAAGGAGGGAGGAACTGACTACTTGTGCTAGATTTAACTTGATTTATTTGACGCTCGCAGCTCTCGATCGGTGCAATGTTCATCACATGCTGTACCAGGATGGAGCTCCATTTTCTGTATGTTCTAGTTGTTGCATCATATCAGTATTATTAAGTATGACCTTCAGCAAATCTCTTTTATTTCTGGACCCTCAGTTCTCTCTTCTCTGTAAATGCTCTCTCAACATGTGGTAGTTAAACCTGTCAGTGTTCCAAATCTTTGCGTGTTTGTGAACGGCAGATTTTGCTGATCCACTGTTTTGCAGGTCACGCTGGTAATTCCAGTGTAATTGGAAGGGGGGGTGAGTTAAAAAGGGGCTCCCTTCCTGAGCGAGTTTAAAGTCTTTGCCACGCAGCAGCAGGACTCCTTGCCGTTTTCTGTGAGTCACTGCTTGAGACAGATGTCGGCGGCGTTTCTTACTGAGATTAGGGGAAAAGACTTTAAAATGGCTTGTCCTTCACAACGACTTAAGTTTGAGGAAAGCTCCAAATTCCACTATAATTAGGTCAGCTGCTGCTGAGCTCTGCATCCAAGTTGGTATAAGTTGGGCATTATTGAAACCAGATGTGCCTCACCATGTTTTTAAACGGAACATGAGTTTGCCGTGTAAAACTTTACCACCTGCAGACATTCAGCTGTCAGCCTGATAACTTTCTACAAAGACATGCCTCTTCAATCTTACAAATGAGGCTGTTTACTTCTCATATCTTTATTATAAAATTTGATAGAGAAAGAAAAGGTGTTGGCTCCATGTCTGACCTACAGCTTTGGTGTGACTGGTGTTGCACTGGTGGCTGGCATGATGGCCTTTCTGCAGGTACCATTCCCATTTTAAACACCCTCATGCAGCAACGTTGGTCCCGGCCAGCTCTAATTGGCTAGATAAAAGGGGCTGGAGTGTAAATCGCCCCATGTATGGGAGATAATGACACCCTTCTAATGGTACTTCTGCGGGTGTGTGTGGCAGGCAAACAGAGGGAGGCCGGGCACTGAGGCTGGCATTGTGACCAGACTGACAGCGCTGAAAGAGGCCTTTGTCTCATGGGTTTCAAATTAGCCCAAAAGCTCAGGCAGGGGATAAGCAGGGGGGGGCTCTAGGATATGACGAGAATGGTACGAGAGAAGGGAAAGTGGCCGAAAATCCGTTGGAGAAGGAAAAAAGGCTCAATGAGAGTAAATTAAGCACCACTGGTGGACGGTGCTGCTTTTCTGAGACAGCATGGCTAATCATATTGAGTCAGGAGGATGACTGAATAACTCAATTTCATCATGGAATGCAACTACAGTTGAGCTGAAACTGTTGCCTTTTGTGTTTGGTGGAAAGTAAGTTTTGTCTTGCTCCTGTGTATCTAAAAGGTTCCTCTGCCAAGTTAAGAAGATTAAAATGGTGGTGAAAGGCTTAAAAAATGTAATTTGACTACGTGTCATCCACAAACCAGTCACTAGATAATGTCACCATTCAACCGTTCTACAGATCTGGAAGCTTCACTCAGTGTGAAATGGCTTTTGTCTCTGTACAGCCCAGTTCATTCACAACCATTTAGTTACAGCATCAGCTGGATCCTTCTACAACATCCAAACCTCCCAGGCAGACTCTCATGCCAGAGACTCAAATGTTGCCCCCAAGCGCCGATAAGACATATTTCACTGCTATGGTGGAGTCTACAGGATTAAACCTCCACAAAGAGCCAGTAACATTGTAAGGAGGCGCACTCTAATAGGCGTGACTTCATTATATTCAATCTCATTTCTTGAGAGGAATGAGCCCACAGTGATGGCTGCCATTATCCTCGCAGAATGGGGGGATTCCCATTGCCTCCCTATTAATTATCAAGCAAAGATAAAAACGCTGAGAAACGTTATCAGTGTGTTTCAGTCTATCTTCAAAGAAAATGTCACGTGTTTCCACTTCAGCGTCATCACATGATTGCTTGCTGTTTTTCCTTTCTACATTTGTATCACTTAGAATGCTGACGGCGTCCTCCTGAGATAAATCACTCACTTGGACCATTTTTCCCCAACAGACACATAAATTACGATGTTGGGCTTTGTGTCAATCGCCATAATGTGGAGGCCATTCAAATGTTAAACATGATTGGTTTTTCCACCTCATTGACACAGTGGACGGAGCCGTCAGGCATTCATTTAAGTGCTGTTTCAATTGGCTGAATTAAACACCTGACAGGGAAGTGGGGGTTTGAGCGAGGGAGGTGTCTGCATTGATGGGATGAGTTTAAAAGGTCGGATCAGTGGCAGAAGTTTAAGCTCATGGAGAGGAAGGCCATTGTTGTGATTGCAGTTGGAAGAAATTGGTGTGCAAGGGTTCAGGTTTTCAGTGGCAGAACGGTGCAGCAGATGGACATGAAAGCAGAATTGTAGTTGTCAAGACAGTGCTGAAGCTGTACCCTTTATTATTGAAAGGTCAGAGTTGAGTGGTAAGAAGATCCAAGGAGGTTTGCTCTTTGTTCCAGGTTATTATCATCTGACGTGAGGCTAATAATTAGACTCCTACAGGGATCTGATGTCGACTGTCTTGTTATTTCTTGTCACATTAATGCCAAGACAGATCTCCTGTCATGTACAAGCTGGGGGAGGGGGGCGGTGTAGAAAGTCAAACAGAGAAAAGGTTGAAAAATTGGTATGTAAAGAAAAAGACCAACTGGGACTGCAGGGGGGATTTATTTAATAGTGGGAGAGAAGAGGTGTGTAAAAAATGGGCTACTGCTGCTGCCACAAGTGACCCTCATCCTACTCTAAAGCCTCCACATGTTATCTGGGTTATCTGGCTGCAGCACCCTAATCTTGCTCCCACTTCAGATTACGGTCTCGTGAGCCACATGTCTCACAGATGGATGGCTATTTTTAGCCCTTAAGAGGGGTGCATCTCTAAAATACATTTAGAAGATTTGCCATTGATCCCTAATAATGTTTGTCATTTGGTATCTATCTCTGAGGTGGCTCTGAAAATGTGTCACTCTTGATTTAAGCCCCTGGCTGGCAGCACCGAAGAGCTTTTCCATGCCCGATCAATGGATCCCAATAAATCGACAACACTCACACAAACAGGCCTACACATTCACTTAGACTAATGGGTGTGAACGTGCTCACGTGCACATTTCTCCACTTTCATCCAAATGACCTCAAAATCACTAATTCACTGTTAAGTGCACGCAGGCACAGATTCCCCCTGTGGGCTTTCCAGCAGTCACATGCTGAGTACCATCAGCCACGCAAGGTTCCTTTCACTTTTTTAGATTTTAATTGTCTCGCTGAAAAGTGCGACCTTGACTGTGTTTTCTCTTCGTAATGGAGTCTGGGTAGGCTGAATAGAGTGGATGACAATTGCTGGCAGCAAAGAGGAGGATAAAAGCAGATCTGCTTTCACCCACATTCTCGACTCTGACAGAAGCAATGGGCCCCTGAGCTTCATTATTCCTTTGCTCTGTCTAAAGCTATACTGGGGGGGCTGAGCTATACTACATCTGTGATTCATCTCTCGTCTCTCCGGAAGGTAATCGTGGGATGGGCTCGGCTTGGTAGAACGAGATCTAACTCGGGCTGACGTGACCTTGACGTGCTGAAGAGCCTACAGGACATGCAAAGTTAGCTAACTGAGGTCCACATGTGCTCTCTTGAGCATAATATCACAAGAGACATACAAGCAGAAGCAAACATGTCTTTCCCTGTCCGCATCTTTCTATCTGATATATGCAGTATGATGAAGGAAATCAACTGTGACTGATACATGGCCTCTCAAAGCACACTGACACACTCAGAGGAGAGAGGGGAGATGGGGGTTGGAAAAACGGGAGCTGTACTGTTGGTGAAATGGCAAAATGGAGGTCAGCGGTATCAGAAAGAGTAGCAAGGATAGGGGGTAAAAAAAATGCAGTATTGACCTGCACTTGGCGTTGCACCATCTGGGAACTCGGCACTTTGTAGGAATAGTAATTCAGGAAAGAAAATCTAGTGCATGTGCATTTTACTGAAGTGCAAAGTGAGCAGGACCGGGAGTGAAATGGAGGTCAGCGGAGTGAGGGTGCAAGAGAGAGAAGCAGAGAGGCGATAAAAAATATATATATTTAAACTGCGCTGTGCTGTTTTATCAATAATACAGTCTTTTGCATCAGGGAGTCTGGGCACCACTTTCGAGGGAACCAAGCCGGGGGGTAAGAAGCCAGTAAATATGGATTTTACAGAAATGCAAGCTGGCTTCTCTGGAGTTATTAAGAACAGAGCGGGGCCTTTAACAAAGCATTAAAACATTCCTAATCTACACTTGTGCTAAGCTTGAAACTTCGCCACCGTGGCTTACTAAGTGATGGAGCTATTTCCCATAGAAGGAGAGGTCATAGCAGCTCAAACACATTGAGAAATTACTCAGAGCCTTAGTGAGATTTAAGTAGGCTCAGCCTCACCATGCTGTCAAAAGCAGTTTAATGGTGGAAAGAGAGCTTTAGAGTTGAAAGAGAGAGAGTTCATACGGTAGAGGTTGAAACAGAGAAGTGTGCTCTCGTGACATTTTGCAGCAAGTTATGACCCAGACAGTCAGCTTGGTGTTTTTACTGCCACCCACTTTGCATGGAAGTGACACATTTGTCTGTGTGTGTGGGTGTGTGGGCTTATTCAAGCAGCTGTCCAGACGTCACCTGTAGTGACAGCAGGCAGCAGAGGGTCATCACTAACCACACACAGGCCTTCATCCCAAACCCAACTATCTAATCAGCCACACGCACATGATCACAATTAGCCACAACAATTCCCAGGATAGCCGTGTACTCCCTGTATGATTAAATGTTATTCACACATTAAGGCACGAGCACACATGGCCACCGCAAACACTGATGAATTTACTCAAATCTACTTCTGTCAGGCAGCAGGGCAGTGTAACCCCCCCGTCCCCCGAGTCTCTGGGGGGTTCAAAGGATGTGGAAGCAAGTTGAAAGGTCAAAGCTCTAGTGTGCATTGTAATCAGATTGGAGGAGGTTCTTAATCAGGTTCAGTGGTGGCCTGTATTCACAGGAACCAAACAGCGCTGACACTCCAGCTGAGACACGTAACCCTGGCCAGGAAAAGACCTGAGCAACCAGCTGTCACAGCTTTGTTGAGTTAAAAACAAGAGATTAATCCAGCGATGCAATGATTAAGCTGTGCTTATTTATGAAGTGTCTGTCTTTGTGTTGTCTGATACTCCAAAGCTGACAACTAAAGTATCCGAAGCTAGGACCGGTTTGAGTGATTCCAGCTTTCTTTTTTTAAAAATTCTGTTAGAATTCAGTTCTCTCTCAGAAGTCAGCAGCGCCGCAGAGGCTTAGTGGCAGGACTCATCTGTATTGTAAGCTCATGCATTATGCAGTAATGCAACATCAGGGCTTTCGCACGGCGAACACCCACGCTCATTAGACATGCGCAAAACCGTGATGAATATTAATGCACCTTCAAACGTCAGCTCTGCACATAGTGATTAATTATTACACAGAGCAAACATGGAGCATGTACTCTTCATCAGCGGGGATTTAGCAACATAATTTTCATCAGCGAATTCCTCTCAGTAAGCTAAATATGTGTGTAAATTTGAATTTTAGACAGAGTAAGAAAAACAAATAGATTTTGTTGCACGAGAGTCTCCTGAGTCTTTGGAGCGCGAGTTATTGTTGTTTATTGCTATGTAATTCTCAGTTATGTATAGCGTGTGACAAGGGAATTACCTTAAATCACCATTCATCTTCTGGTTATTAAAATGCGCAACCATCAAAATACCTGTCACCACCAGCTCACTACCCACTCTATTTCAATAGTTCAAAAGTAATATCACTGATGTATACTCAGTCTCAAGGGCGGTGCTGATATGAGTCCGCAAAGTGAAAGCCTCTCAGGATTGACTTCCTGTGCTCGTTGAATGAGCCGAGAGCAGGGATTGTGACGCGCGGCCACATGGTGTCGGCATGAGAGGAAGGGACCACCTGGCAAAGGGGATTGGGAGGCTAATTGTCCCTCTGGTGTTAGGTTATCCCCGCCAGCTCTCCTGAGAGGAAAGACGCGCATCACACACACATACGCAGCCACAACCGCACACATGCAAATCCTGACCGTGTTGTAGATGCAGACACTGCTCTTACTGTCTCACACATGTAAATATACACTCATTCTGCACCTGTAAGATAACAATCCTTACTACATTCACCTGCACCCACACGCTATAAAAGTTACATGTGTGCTTGCACACACGAGCATTCAAGGTCAGTGCAGAGAGTGCTGAATACAGAGATCTATTTCAAATGCTTTCCCCTGTCTTTCTCGCATTACACACATGTGCATGTTCGTTTATTCGCTTCAAAAAGAGTGAGGCCCACCCTCCTTCAGTGGGTATCGCCTTACTTCAGAGCTTTTATCTGTTTCTCCAAGAACCGCCGTCCCCCCACCTAAAATGTCCCACAGGGGTCTTATGTTTTTGGGATGAGCCAGCCAGCAGGGGTGGGAGGGCAGTTATAATCCTTGATAGAAGAGGATGGAGGCATAAACAGGGCAGGTAGTAGAGCCTTGGCAGAGTTGTTCAGATCCTTTAGGGCTTTCAGTTTGTCTACAAGTGGGGAGATGGGAATGAGTCTTACCTCTCTAACCTTTATATAATTAATGATGCATTTCCTGAGCAACAGCAGCAGCAGAGAACCAGCTGCACTTCTGATATATTTCAAACACTCACACGCAAAGACTCTTTACTCATAAATGACCAAGAGAAGCAGCAAATCCTCACATTTAAGAAGCTGAAACCAGCAAAATGACTGAAACGATTAATCGATGAATCAACTTTTCATTGCAGCTGTACTAGCTTTTAACAACTGCTTAGACGACACGTTAATCATTTTTTGTGCATTACCTGTAGTAGCATGTTTCTTCACTGGAACACTAAAATATCAGCAGATATCAACTGAAAATGGTCAAAGCTTCAGACACTTTTTTGCACAACTTCTGGTTTCAACGAGCTCTTACCTCTGTGCCCTCCTGTACAAAGAACCAAGCCTAATCTTACTCCTTTAGAAAATTAGCCCATTACCATTGAATGCCTGTTTCCATGAAGGAGATAAGTAGGCTTCAGTCTCTTTAGTGCCATCAGAGCTGGCAGGCAGGCAGACGGGCACACTTGTGGCCCACTGCCCGGAGAGACACCTGGCACCGCCCTCTCAAACACCAACAGGCAGACACACACACACACAAATTAGCCAGATGGGAGCCCCCCCCCCCCCCCCCAGCAAGATTTAGTGTGTTAAAGAACCAACATGACACAAACAGTTACACTAAAGCAACAATATCCAATCAATCGCCGTCTCTCCCTCACTCAGTCAAACAAGATTGAGATACTGGCCACTGACAGCTCTTCCTCTTCTCCCTCTGTCTACCTCGTTCGGCCCCACAGAACAGCCAGATGGTGGAGCTCCAGAGGAATCAGCTGCGTGACGACATCAAGGAGTACAAGTTCCTCGAGGCTCGCCTGCTGCAGGACTACACCGAGCTGGAGGAGGAGAACATCTCGCTGCAGAAGCAGGTCTCCGTGCTCAAACAGAGCCAGGTGAGGATGGTTTGAATCAAGTTTGAATCATGTCAAATATGAAGGGAATAAAAGCAGATCATCTCCCTCATGGTGCATTAGCTTTCTCTGCTCGTTCTCCACATGCAGTCTTCTTAGTTTGGCTTGATTACACTGG
Source organism: Pagrus major (assembly GCF_040436345.1). Classification (NCBI taxonomy): domain Eukaryota; kingdom Metazoa; phylum Chordata; class Actinopteri; order Spariformes; family Sparidae; genus Pagrus; species Pagrus major. The sequence goes on along the minus strand of NC_133221.1, from coordinate 10,812,327 downwards.
AAGCTTCAGGCCAAGTATTGTTTTCAACACACATGTACTGCATACTATCTTACAGCATCAATCCTCCCACAAATCAGCCCTCAGTCTTTCTCCATCTTGTACTGATTAGACTGCCAAAAGAAGCCTGAGCACTTTAATATTCAGATTTAATTACGATAATAAAGACACCCCCTGATACAGCCAAGCGATACGCAGCTGAATTTGTTTTTTCAAATGCCTCGAGCTGCTGTCTGATTATAGAAATGAGACTCTTTTAATGCTTTCATTCTTCAAATCAGAGATTCTGACACTTCATGGAAGAATACGTTTCAAAAGAAATAAAGTCCCCTTTGCACATCTGCGAACGTAACACAGCTGAATTTCCAAATAGAATATTTCCATTCGATGCTGGCTTTTATGCTTGAGCTGTTAATTCTGTTCATTGGCGCTTGTCGTCTTGGATTATATTTTGTATATTCAGCACAGAGGGCATGAGACAAACAAAAGCGGCTCCTACTTTAAAAAAGGATTCCCAAATCCAATTAACTTAAAAGTAATTAGAAAGGGAAATTAAATGGATATGTTCTCTCTATTAACATTATCTTGAATAGTGTCATTCTTTTTGATCCAGCTGGTTTGCCACACATGAACCATCCTGACAGCTCATTTCCATTTCGTAGCCTTGCATTTATTTCTCTGAATCCCTCTCCTCCCTCGTCCAGGTGGAGTTTGAGGGTTTGAAACATGAGATCCGTCGTCTGGAGGAGGACACCCAGTTCCTCAACAGCCAGCTGGAAGATGCCATCCGACTGAAAGAGATCGCTGAGCGTCAGCTAAGCGAGGCCCTGGAGACCATCAAGACTGAGCGTGAGCTGAAGGCTTCCCTGAGGAAAGAGCTGTCCCACTACATGAGCATCGGAGACACTCTGTATCACAGGTAAAAAGAACACAAACATGGTGCTCAGAGGGCCTCAGTGTACACTGTAAATAACACCAAATGACACACCGTTCTCACCTTCTCCCCTCAGCCCTCTTAGCATTTCTCTGGATGGTCTCAAGTTCAGCGACGATGCCGCCACCGAACCCAACAACGACGAGGCTCTGCATGGATACGAGAACGGCTTCACCAAACTGGCCAATGCCATCAACTACGACAACTGCGTCTCCACAGCCACGAAGGAAGAGCTGTTCAATCCTGTGCCCAGCCTCGTGGACGACCTGCTGAGCGAGCTCAACATCTCAGAGATCCAGAAGCTCAAACAGCAGCTGATGCAGGTTTGTTCTTGACCACCATGGAAAACTTTTATCCTTTGTCTCAATTTCTAGTTCTAGGAAATGATTATCATCTTTACAGATAAGCAACAATCGATACATATTTTACGGATTGTGATGTAAATGGTTTGGCAGTATGCGTGTTTACTTAAGTCACAGTCAATGAAAAACTGAATGAAGATCAATAACAGGCTAGTGAGAGTCGAAAGAAATAAAGCACCCTGTCCTCCTCTAGAGTTTAGATTAGCGATACGTCTTTGATTATTTTCTCATCTGAATATGTTTTGTCACACCTCAAAACAAACAAGAGTGACAGTATCTAGTCAAAAATAAACTCAGGACAGCAGGACTATGTATTTAGTTAGGTTGGAGGTGTGTCTGAAAGAGTGTGTGAGTCAGTGTGTTTGGGCTACATCCTGACCCAGGCTGCTGCAGTGATCTAAATCCCCATCTAGCGAAGTTAATCCAGGGAGACACACACACCCTTCAGACTCCGCTGGGCTGCAGGGCAGCGGGTGGTGGCACCAGAGGACCTGCCATCTGCTTGCTCATCACCCCATGAGTCCCAAGGCCACGCCTGATTGGGTGCCATGGTTACCAGAAAGCACTGGGAACCTGTGGATAATAATTGCTTTTAGGTTCAAGGGATTAAGGATTTTTTTTTCTCTCGCTCTCTTCATCAAACATAAACACGGTTGCTGGATTAATGTGTGAACTAGATGTTACTTCAATGCTGCCCTGCTATGGGCACCGTTCTGGTTCTTAACCTGACTTTTGTGGCGAATGTGGCGGGCTGTGACAAAGCGCTGTGTTTGATATGACCCAGCAGCATGTCGGGCTGCCTGCTGAAGCCTCCTGCCAGGTCATGCCACAGATTCCAGGCAGGAATCAGACCAGAGTAAAAACAAAAAACTTCCTTTTCTCATTTAGCCATGCTCTATTATTCTCCTACGTTACCTCATTCTATTGATTAGGCACTCAATCCTAGACGTCCGCTCCTCGAATATCACCCTTTTAGTCCCTTGCAATCTATAACAACGTCCAATATGTATTCTGCAGGAGTAGGATGGTGTTGTAGGCACACAAGCCCTCTTTAAGTAATGTTGTAGATATGTGAGAGCATTAATGTCAACATTTACTTACTTCGAGAATGGAACATTTTTTGCTTTCATACTTCCTCAGCATGACAAGCCATCCTGACCAAACTTCTCTCTTTTTTTAATTATCCTTCATTATATATTCTACACTAATAAAAAATGTATGCAGCTGAGCAGGACTGTGACACTTTCATGTTATTTAAAGATTAGCTTCTGATATAGCTCAGTGCTTATATCAGCACAACTGTGTGTAAGACGACCTGCCCAGGGTCTCTGCCAGCGCTGAGCTGAACCCAGTCCAGCAAAATTGTCAAGGTCATCCTGACTCAGATGCTGGGCTACTGGGCAATGAGCCTTGCATACCTTGGCAGCACAAGCCCGATAGTGGGTAGAGTTACCACATGACAGATAATCCTCTGATTTAATATGATCTGCTTTCAAAGCAGGAATCATTCACATAATCAAGTTACCAAGAAATTCCAATGTCAAAATTACACATGTGATAAGCCAAGTAGAGAGTACTGTACTTTGATTACAGATATACAGCATGATGAACTCACTGTATCTGCCTCTTCCCACAGATGGAGCGTGAGAAGGTCAACCTGCTGTCCACCCTGCAGGACTCCCAGAAACAGCTAGAGCAGGCTAACGGTGCTCTGTCAGAGCATCAAGAGAAGGTCAACCGCCTCACGGAGAACCTCAACGCCATCCGCAAGCTCCAGGCCAGCAAGGAGCGGCAGTCTGCCTTGGACAACGAGAAGGAACGCGATAGCCACGAAGACGGAGACTACTACGAAGTGGACATCAACGGACCTGAGATTCTGGAGTGCAAGTACAAGGTACCTGTCCGCTTATTGTTAAGAGTAGATTGGACAAAATGTCAGATTAAACATGTTACAGTCCAGATATTCTTCATTTGTTCTCATCCATTAATCTTGCTTCTCTAGGTTGCCGTGTCTGAGGCAGGAGAGCTGAAGGAGGAACTGAAGACTCTGAAGACAGAATACCAAGCCTGTCAGTCCCGTTACGAAGAAGAGCGCGCCCGTCTGGAGATCGATGTCACAACGCTGGGTCAGAAGCTGTCGGTTCTGGAGAAGACGAGTCACATAGAGAGAGAAGAGAAGGCTAAGCTGGAGAAAGAGCTGCGCAAGGTGAGATGTTGCTCTGCTTTATGTTGATGTTTCATTAAATGACTGATTTGGTGTTTTTGTAAACTTTGCAAGACGAGACGGTGCCTAACTGACACATTTCTCTTTCTGTCCTCAGGTGAGCGATGTGGCAGGTGAGTCCCAGGGTAGTCTGAGTGTGGCACAGGACGAGCTGGTCACCTTCAGTGAAGAACTGGCCACCCTGTACAACCACGTCTGCATGTGCAACAACGAGACACCCAACCGCGTCATGCTCGACTTCTACAAGGAGGGCAAGGGCGGTCGGAGCAGCCCAGAGGGCCGCGGCCGCCGCTCCCCCATCCTGCTCACCAAAGGCCTCTTCCCTGAGCCTGGCAAGACCGACCTAAGCGACGGAGCCCCGTCACCAGTCTCCTCTCTGCCTTCTCCTGTGTCTGACCACCGCCGCGAGCCCATGAACATCTACAACCTGGTGGCCATCATCAGAGACCAGATCAAGCACCTGCAGCTGGCTGTGGACCGCACCACAGAGCTGTCACGCCAGAGGGTGGCCTCTCTGGAGCTCGGCACTGTGGCCGACAAGGACAAGGAAGCCTGCATGGAAGAGATCCTCAAACTGAAATCCCTGCTCAGCACCAAGAGGGAACAGATCGCAACCTTGAGGACCGTCCTCAAGGCCAACAAGCAGGTGGGTTGATCAGTTTTGTCTTTTATACACTCCAAATGTCTCCTTAACTAAATAGATAACACTCCCAAAGCAGTTGTCCACTTCTCTTGAAAGACACAGACAGAAGAAGATCGCTATTTCAGGTCTGTTCAGCTGTTACAGCAAATGCGTTGCAGACAAGATCTATAACAAACACTGGTGGAGACAGCAGCCTTATGTCAGCTGTCCAGAGTATCTGTGTGCTTAGGATGGGAGAAGAGCCCTCCAAAGCACAAAGACCCATAACCCAGATATACAGTGTGTATGCAGTTGCTCTGGTAGCCCTTTAAAGTGTGTGTGTGGTTACTCACTGACCATTTGAAGACATGAAAGCCCCTCATAAACCACACACACCTATGGTTTTTAAATACGCAACTAACAAAAGCCGCTACAGCCTACTTGGCTACCATAATGACTTGTAACAGAAAAGAAATAGGTCATATGGTCCATATTAACAGACTTCTTGTGGCAGGAAATACCCCCCAGCTGCTCTGACCCTTTTGTTCTTCTCATCCGCCCACAGACAGCTGAAGTCGCTCTGGCCAACCTGAAGAGCAAGTACGAGAACGAGAAGGCCATGGTGACCGAGACCATGATGAAACTGAGGAACGAGCTCAAAGCCCTGAAGGAGGACGCTGCCACCTTCTCCTCTCTCCGAGCCATGTTCGCCACACGGTAAGGAATTTGCAACAGCATCGCTGAAAAATATGTTTTTCGAGCATCCTTTCTTCCAAGACGCAAAAATGTATCTGGAAAATGTTTCCCCACTTTGTCACATAAACATTGTTGATTTCCCACACAGTCTAGCACGAATCCCAAGTCGTTCTGACACGCTGTGCTACTGCAGATTAGCTTGAAGTAACAGTAACACAGACTTTCTGCTATTCTTAAAACTATTGCACGTGCACAGTACCAAATGCCATACACAATATAACCAGGTAATCCTAAAATAAGATTACCATCATATTGTAATCCATGTTTACCACATGTGTGGTATTGTTATAACATGACATTATTTAAGCGGACTATTGTTTGTTTTTGAGAATCACGGTCAAGAAGGGATAGTAACAGTGATACTGACTGAAAAGAACAGAAGGTATCTAATCTGGGTATCATTTAAATATGTCACTTAAGTCGTGTTTTTGACCAGTGATTGTGTGTGTGTGTGTGTGTGTGTGTGTGTGTGTGTGTGTGTGTGTGTGTGTGTGTGTGTGTGTGTGTGTGTGTGTGTCAGATGGGCCGACACACTCACTAATCTTTTCTGATTCCGAGGGGAAGCCGGTCAAAGGTTCTGTGCATAATCCCACCTCATCTTGGTCTGGATTACACATTCACCGCTCAATACATAGTAGCCTAAGTGCTCACACACTGCTTGTTTGTTTGTTTATTTGTATGTGTGCATGCATATTGAGAGCAGTAAGTAAATGAGTGCATCTGTATGAGGCACTTGTACATATTTTTAGATGCGAGTACAGTGCTTCCACTGTGGCTGCTCAACTCACTTTTTGAGTTGCTTTCCCTCTCTGTGAATTTTATTTTGAAGGTGTCGGTGCCCACTTGTGCCTTTAAATATCAGCACTGGTCCAGATGGCTGCGCTGAGATGCTGAGATAGTCATTACTCCTGCATTTAAGACTCCTCCACAATCCACAGCAAAGCTCAGGCCGCTCAGAGGGAGGCGAGGTGGAAGAGGAGGGTGGGGATAGACGGTATTATAGAACGAAGGTTACAAGAGCTGCAGGGAACGTGTGGGCAGCTCAGCGCCCCTCGTCTTACCCATACAGAAATTCAACACCTATCCCTGATGTGTGCTTGCTGAAGTAACTCCATATACCTGCAGTGTCTAATCAATTAGTAACGGGAGGAAAACTCCTGTCTGCAAATGTGAGAGTGTGTTGTCATGGGTTTTTGGCGCACTGCAGAGCCAGATGGCTGGGAGGATGTAGGTGTAATACTCAACTATCTGGACCGAAAGGAAACCAGGGCAAAGAGAGAACCAGATCTTCCTCCTACTAATGATATTATTTTCACCCCCTCGGGCCTGTGAATTTATCACTTGTCATCGTTGCAGCAGTGAAGGGAAGGTGTGAGATCATATTTGCTGTAAAGAAGCAAAGCCATTGTGAAGTGTCTCTCTGTTAGCCTCTTTGGCTCGAGAGGCTTAAGATATCGACAACACATTACATCTAGCTGTTTACCGCCTGTGTTCTCCTCCTTATGCACCTCCCCTCACTATTTTTGTTAGTATTCTGTCGCTGTTTTGGTGCCCATGCATGAATAACATTCTGTCTGTTTATTGGATTGGTGTATTGGTATGTAAATTCTGTCCTATACGGCACAGAGTTGGGTCAGGGGACTCTTTGAGAGGCTGGGGTACTCGCCTGAGCAAGGTTTCCCACACTCCCCCTCCATTGTATCCCCACGTCCCCCCTTCCGTCCTTCCTCACCGCCAAACACCCGGTTCCCTAGTCATCTGGAAAAGAAAGAGAGGAAGGGGGAAGGCTTTCAGTTAAAGCCCACTACAGGAGCCTAAATTGACATACTTTTTTTTTGCACTCTGTAATCTGCACAAAGACCACAAAGTCTGTAAAGGTGGATTTCTGAGACTCTTAGAAACAAATGTGTGGTCTTTGATAAAGTGGAAGAAAGATGGAGTGGATTTGAAAGACCCCGCTGCGGTCTCTGCCTCTAGTAGATTAGAGTCACTTTAGAGTGTATTTTCGTTCTGTGAGAATTTCATGAGGGAGACGCAGGGTTGAATGTTTTTCTGTACGTGCTTGTTTCTTTGTTTCTGTGTGTGTGTGCCTCTCCAGCTGCAGTCTCTGGTGTCATGTTAACAGTAAGCTCCTGCCTCCAACATTCCTAAGACATGCCTCGACATGCTCTCAGCCCCTGCTCATACTCATTAACAGTCAAACTGTTAGCCCAAGTCACGTTTTCTCCTCAAACTTACACCCTTAATCATCTTGCAGTTCTGTCGTTAGCCGTATTCCCTTTCCATCATTCTTTATTTAATTCAGTTCTTGCCCCCTCCTCCTCCCTGCTCTGTCTCTGATATCGGTCCCACCGTGACCAATCAAGCTCCAGACAGGACCACAGCTGAGGACGTTGTTGTGTTTCTGTGCTTTGGGGGCATATCGATTGGGGACTGTGTCCACATGGATGCTGCAATAGTTGAGCTTTCCTCACGCAATCATGAATCACATTGGCTACTGCTAATAACAGAAGCAGCAAAATGCAGTGAAAGTTTGTTTGTCAGTGATGTTACTATGATGCCTGTTCATCCTCAAAAGGCCAGCAGCCGACCCCCGGCCCCCCTCAGCTATTGTGCCTCCACACCCCATCGGCAGGCCAAAAAGCCTCCTATTATACCCCCCCAGTCCCTAGAATAGACTCCTCTGTTTTTTTCCCGGGAAAAATGCACGCCCTCTCACCCCCCACGCAGAAGTGGCTGAACCGTCTGAAGGGGCACCAGCCCCCCCCGCTCGCCCCCATCTCATACTGGGTGTAATGAAACAGCACTGATCCCTATTGTCTGGGTGTGTGTCCCACTGGGAATCAAACTGCATACACAAGAGGGGTGGGTATGGTTTATGTTTGTATGGTAGTCTGTCAAGGCCAAAGTTCACGTGGGGCACAACCACGTGCAGCACCACACACAGCATAAACACCTAAAGTTACTGGCGTTTTTTTGGGCTCAGATTTTGTCTTTGGGACTCGATTTTCTTGAAACGAGAAAAGTTTTTGCAGTTGGGTTTGGACAATTCAACTAGCGCAGCTTCTCAAAGCCAAATAAGGTTTATTTTGGTTGGAAACAGGTCAGGAACCTGATCATCCTGGTAGATTTTCTGCCAATGATTTATGATTCAACAATAAAGTTATATCAAAGAGGGAGTTCAAGAGCAGTTCAAGCGGCCACTGATCACACAATGACATTAGATTTCACATGCCTGCTAGAAAAGCGACAGTTATAGCTCACAGGCATTGGAATACAGCAGATGGCATAACATTGGTAAGATATCTGCATTCCTGTGGTTTTAAAAGTCTAAAGAGTTTGTGGAGCGTCAACACAGTTGTGGGTGTTCCCAAATAAAATAAATACTTTAATACCAGACAGAGAAAAGCGAGTAGGGTGAGGCCACCTATGAGATGAATTATGTCCCAACGGTTTTAGCGTGGCACCGTTGGAGGATAAGGCGCCGCTTACCAACATAACCAACCCCTCCCTTCATGAAGGCTTGTCAGTCATTACTGGAGAATGTCACACAGTTGCTTCGTCAGCAACACAGAAAGCAGGGATGACATGGGGAGAGAGAAAGTGACTGATGCAGGCAGACAGACGGAGACAGCAGCAAGGAAGCGTCGGAGGAAATAAAAGGCTTGAGAGTCGAGATAAGAGCCAGGAGAGAGGATGTGATTGAAAGGGAGGGGAATGAGAAAGCAAGGCAATGAAAAAGGGGAAGAAGGGTTTGTCGAAGGAGGAAAGCATGAAAATGAAACACTAGCACAACGAGAGCAGATGGAGGGTGGAGATATAAAACCCCCGCCTCAAAATCCCTTCAGGTGACCCAGTTTTTTTTTTTACCTGTCCAGCATTAGATGCATACACACAAGGGCACGGGGAAACAGGTGATGATGCCGCAGTGCAGCACTGAGGGATATCGAGCAGCAAGTAGCCTGCCATCATATTAGATGGGAGATGGTTTGAAGAGATGAGGTCTCACTCCATCTGGAACAGATCGGAGTGATGAACCATCCGTTCATCCCCTCCTCATTTTGCTCCTCAGAGGTGACGCGAAAAGGATCTTCTCAGCAACCCTCAGGTTAATGCGTTCATCCTTTGTGTATGCAATCTATTCTTAACTTACGTACGCACTGTACGCGCCCTATGTTATGCTGAGAAGCTGTAAGCGACACTCAGGTGTCCCACCTGTCACCATACCTGGTTATGGTAAACATTCATTTAGCAGTAGCCGTATACCCAAAAAACATGCATGTAGGTAGTTTGATGACAGATAGAGTTTGTCACTTTATCTGGTAAAAACAATTCTGCTCAAATGACAATATAACTGAGAACATTTTTGTTTGTGAAGTTTGGGGGAGGAGACAGAAATAGCCGATGAAATCATAAGTGAGTAATGAATAATTCTGCAGGTCTTATCAGGTTTAGACTGTGTAGAGCAACGGCTCCACCTGGTGGTGGTGAAAAACACTGTGAAACCGGAGGAAAGGTCATGAATGAAGTGCTTCAATTTTAGCTGTTTCAGACTTTGTGGCTGTTGGTGACACTATCTCCAACATGAACCTCCGGTACAGATATCATACATGCAGTTTTGCAATAACTTTGATACAAATATAACAAAAAGGCAACTAAATCTTTGCTACATTGAGGCAAATGCTATTTGGTGTTATTGGAACTGCCAGTGCCCCCTTGTGGTGTGATACAGGGAAGTCTTAATGGGGGAAATATTTTTCATTAAAGGTTTGAAATGAATAAATATGAGCTCAATGTCATACTTATCATTGTTCTCAGTATCACACAGTTGGATGGACTTTCTTACAGTCACGAAGAAATAACCATCTCATTTTATTCTGTTAAGTTTACTGTTGAAGCTTCCAAACTACCTCACATCTCTTCTGTCATTTAAATCTAGTAACTTCAGCACACAATACAGCAACTATCCTTAGATATCCCTCATGTACACAGTAACAACATTGGCAGAACTAGTTTCAGGTATCACGCACTTTTTAAATACAGTGAACTGCGAACGACCCTCAAACTAGAGTATCAGCTGTTTTTAATGATTCTTGCTTGATTGAATTGTATTTATTCCTTGTCGTGTCGTTTCTGTTTGCTGCTTGTGTTCTTGTGAATGTTTCTTGTTCTTCTCAGGTCTTTCTGAGAAAAGAGATCTTAATCTCAGTGAGACTTCCTGATTAAATAAAAAATGCGCCTGACTACAATTTTCTCTCTCTGTCCGTCTCTCTTGCAGTTGTGACGAGTACGTCACCCAGCTGGATGAGATGCAGAGGCAGCTGGCTGCAGCGGAGGATGAGAAGAAGACCCTCAACTCCCTGCTGCGTATGGCCATACAGCAGAAACTGGCCCTGACTCAGCGTCTGGAAGACCTGGAGTTCGATCACGAGCAGACCCGCCGGGGCGGCTCTGGCCGCACCAAGACCCGCAGCAAGGCCGCCGGCAGCACCCCCAACAACCCCCACGTAAGTCAGAGTCTCACCTGCTCTGGCTCCGGCCGACCAGAGCCCAACAATGCCATGCCCAATGGCATTCTGGGAGGCCCCGTGGTGTTTTGCAGCGAGAAGTACAAGATCTACTGCGACTGAGGCGGCTTACAAGTGCGCAAGGGACTGCTGTGTACAGAGGGGAGGGGGCCTCCGGGCCGAACCCTCCCTGCCTTAGTGTTAAAGAGCCCCACTCGCTCGCTTAGCTCCCTGGCCAGCCTGCGCTCCTCTAGGGACTGCTGTGTGACTAACCAGCTGCTCGTGTGTGCTAGTGTATACGCTTAGGGGAATGCAAATGTATGTACAGTGTGCACTAGACGTTTGGACTGTAGTAGACATATATGGCATGTGGATTATAGGGCCCCGGTTATGTTGGGGGGGTTTTGTGGATATTATGGAGTGTCTATTCTTTCCGCTGTCATGGTGCTGTACGTATGATGTAAAAGGTGGCAGCTTTTGTGCTTGTCTGTTCTGGCCCCCTGAGTGTTTTACCTGGTAACAGTAACACATTGTGGGGGTGAGGACCGGTAAAGGAGGATGTCAATCTGACGGTCATGTGACCAAATATGACATCCTCTGCTCTTCGGCTCGTCTGTCGGCATTGGTGCTCCTTGAAAAACTTCTCTCTCCTCTCCGTCCTGGCCCTCCAGGACTGACCTGTGTCCAGCAGCCCACTGTCCAATCAGGTCACTCTTTAAGAAAAAGCAACTTTGAAGAAGTTAAAATATGCAATCTCCCCCTGCTTTCTTGCTAGGGGAGCACACTACGATTCTACAAAGAAATTCACTAACTCGTGCGTGAGTTGGCTGCTGGTTTGATGATGGAATTGTTTGGGCAGAAAAGGAGCACCTGTGACCACAGGTGTTTATTTCAGGATCGTTTTGAAAGCTGTGACGCTAACACACCAATACAATAGGGTCAGTAGAATCGCATGGCTTTGCAGCTGAAAACGCTTATGAGCTTTTTTAACTGTTTTTCTGTTGTCAGGTGTGTGGTACAAGACAAAATGTATTAACAGGGCTCTACATTGTTAAAAAAGGGGGATTTATTTGGTGTCTGGTGAAATACAGGAGGGCTAATCCATGTGACCCATTACGTTGCGATGGATTCTTTCAGAGCCATATATTCCAAGAGAGAAAGAAAGTTTGACAAATCGATCTCCACCACCCAAATTAAGTGCACTTCAGCATAGGTGCCTCAGGTTCCTGCTTCTGTTAAAAAAATGGATATAATGATTACTGTGAACAGAGATAACGATATAGTTTTGATCGAAGATGATTTTTTAAATATGGAGCAAATCCTAGAAGAGCACAAATCAAAAACGGCAACCACGTGTGGATAACGAATCTGCAAACGAAACCTGTGCCTGACCCAAACACTTGATATATTTATCTATCTGTTGATGTAAAGCCCTGTCCTTGTGTCTCAACTTGAGCTGTCACTGTTCTTTCCCTTCTCTCTCCCCCCATCCTCTGTCTCCCCTTCTCTATTTTTGGGAGATCCCTCAGAGTTCACATTTCTGTGTGGTTATGCGGCTGAAGAACCCTTTCCTCATGTCTCTAATCTGTGTCTTGTCGCTCGGTCGCCATACGACCTTCTCTCTTTTAGATTGTCAGCAGCTTGCTCCCCCAGCGTCACCACTCACCCTTTAACTAGAATGAGGAATTGTGGGGAAAATTGCCCTCTGAATATTTTTGTCAGGTAATGTCCTCACGTACGCTGTGCTCCCGATATCTGCCTGTGTGTATATGAGCGTTCCAGTGAAGGACCCTCGTGTTTGTATCGAGTTTTTAACCTTTGCAAATGGAGGGTCACTCATTTCTTTTGTTCTCTTGGTTATTTTGGTGTGTGAGGACAAAGCGACGCACTGTTTTTTGTATCCACAATAGCTTTAACCCCTTGCAAGCTAGCATTTACGCAAATAGGAAAAAATATAAGTGGGGCTTGTGTTTAATAAATCCATGTACTGCTTGTGGATCATAGACACATTAGCTTTATGATGCTAAAAGCAGGGTTGATGTGAGGAAATCCTGCAAGATTTGTCAAATGATGCGTTTTCTACTACCAATAAGCTATATATTAAACTCTATATTCTTAATATGATCATGTTCAGGTTATAATCTTGCAGGATCCTACTACAGTATTCCTTCCTCTCAGATATAAAGAGAGGGAGCTCAATTATTCCTCTAAAACAGGAAAACCATTTCAGCAGTCAACCCTGCTTGAGTGTGCATCCATAAGCCTCAGCACACAGCATGGAAACAAGGCTATCGTACACATTAGGGAAAAAGAAAAACCTCCTTAGAGGTCAGTCACTCTTAAGTTTGAGTTTCACTTAACTTACAAGCGTGATATATTCAGTTTCTATCAGTTTGCGCTGACTGAGAAAAAGGTTTGGGGAGTAGAGGAGGGAGAACTACTCGTGTTGTAAACCAGCTCCTGAGATGGGAGTTAAGAAAGCCAGACATGCTGGTGAAGAAAGCCAGATGTCTGGCTGAGAGCTGACTCTGATACTGTGGAGAAATGAGTCCAGGGGCTTCCTGAGGGGGAAAGTCCTGGTAAACTTTGGAGGAAAAAAATGAAAAAAACTGCAGACTGGTTGCTCGATCAACCAGAGGACATTGATTCAAATTAGCTGAGCGCTTAACCGTCTCCCTTGTATAGGCTCTGTGGAATCACTGAGCAAGTAGTTAGGCACCCAGGATGTGATTGTGACTAGAACTTCCTCTCCCGAGATAAATGAATTTGCTCCATCTAGTTTGAAATCAATGTCAGGCTTATCTGGTGTCATAACAGCATGCCACCGAAAAAGCTCCTCCTACCTCTGCTTGCAGGCTCCTCCCACGTCACCTTTAAGTTCTTACCACACATGTCGCATCAAGTTTCTGATTTAAAGTAAGCCTGCATGTCAAAAACATAACCCATTTTTCATTAACCTGCATGGCATATGAGAAACACCCCTCTCCTCTGACCTGGGTGGTGGGATACAGCTCCAGCTCTGTCTTATGAATGAAAGGTCATGGTACTCGTGAGTCATTGGCTTCCTAACTGCACCCCGCAGGAGAATTTGTGGTGAATGCGCTTCCACATCAGCTCCGCAGAGACATATTGACAATGTCGATATGACGGGAAACCATCGTCTGCTTCAGGGCTCCTAACATGGCTTCCGTTGCTTTGACTAACCACAGCCGCCGCCTGCTTTGTCTGTGTGGACTCAGCTGTTAACAGTGGCTCTAAATTGACAAATAATGCTAACGCTGATCATTTGTTTGTCTCTTCATTTTGCAGTAATTACAGTAGTTCTGCGCGGATGACGAAGTACCAACACAAGGTCCATTCTCGCTGCTGATTGAGTTCGCCGAAAAAGAGTTAGCACTAATAGGCACATTTGGACTTGAAGACAAAACATAAAAAAAAAAAAAAAGCTAAATGAAAAAAAAAACTGATTTCCAGTCGAATCAACTGTCCTACTTCCTTCTTTTAAAATGTGACGTCAATCGGAATGATACTCATTTTCGCGTGCTGCTGCTGCTGGAAGCCAATTTCTCACAGGTCCAATGAACTGATTGCAATGCCGACCAGAGTTTGTGATTGGCTAGCTAACCCTCCAATGATAAGCCAGGGGACATGGGGTTGTTTCTCAATGTAAAACTCTTTTGTCTGGTTTCATCTTGTTTTTTTCTTTTAGTTTATTCTTTTTTGGGGTTTTTTTTTTGTAAATCTGTGCACTTTCATTATATAGGATTATAACAGACTATTATTAACCTATAGGGAAGCATGGTAGTACTATGGTTTGTGAGTAATTCAGTATAGGTTTTAAGACTACGGGATTATACGTCCTCCTGAATCATCTGAATTTAAGTAACGGAAACTATTTACTCCACAAGTAAAGGCTCCACAAACCACAGACCTACTATTACGACTTTACCCTCAAGATTTTATCCATCAAATAATCATTTTTAAATTGTTTTGTTACATCATATGTTATGCTGTTCTTTTATGTTTGTTCTACTGCCATGTTCTAACAAAAAAAAAATCCAGGGTGATCAAATTCTGGGGTTTTTTCATGTATTTATTATTCCTAGGAATAGTTCAAAATAACACAATGAAACTTGACAACGCCCTGACTCGAATAGGTAAGTTGTGTTTTGGGAAAAATGACACACGAGTGACACGATATGCTTTTTTCCTAGCTTCTTACCGAGGGCGTTCAACTGAAACGGGATCACTGACTTTCAGAATTCTCTGCAAGTGCGACGATTAAATTCCAAATTGGAATTGTTTCATTCTCTCTTCGTTTATCGTGCCAAATCTTGGTACACCGTTTAGGTCGAAAAGAAATCAAGACTCGGAAATAAGACAAGCCGTCACTGAGGAAGATTTAGTTCGGGCCATGGCTCTCCAATGCGAGAGCCGGGGTTTTGTTTTTTGGTTTGTTTAGTTCTTCGTTTCCGACCAGTAGTGCCTTTCATTGTTTCAAGGGAGAATCATAGACTAGTATTTTATGTTTTCTGTTTTTATAGGTGAGGACTTTGGGTTTTCAAAATGACTGTGAGCAGCAATAAGTGCAAAGGGAATTTTCCCCCTGTCTGCATGAGTGAGATGATAGTTTTGAAATTAGCTCAATTAAACTGAAATTGTATTGAATTCTGCAGGTCAGTGATCCACTCAACAAATTCAGGGGTATTAAGAAAAGGTTGTTTTTTATCGAACTTTGGGAACCAAAAGAAGTCCCTTTGGCCTCCTGTTATTGAACAAAATGCTCCATGCATCTGTAATGTGTTGGGGTAGATCAGTGTACTATTGGAAAACATCTACGTATCTCTAGCATTGTTTGGTGAAGGTAATGTGATATCAATAGTATTGTTGAAAAAAATGTGCAGAGAGCGCATTTTATCTTTCTTTTTTTGTCCGATTTGAGTTTTGTTTGTCGTTTTCTTTTCTTTTTTATTCTTGAACCTTTTTTTTTTTACATCATCTTTGAGCATTATGTTTTCAGGAAACAGAAAACAAATTAAGCATCAACAAGCTTGAATAGTGCCATCATAGCCAATGCTTGTTTGTTGAGGCATTAAAAAAGTTACCAATGTGGATGAGAAGCTACGAAAAAAGTGCAATTCAGATAATGTTTTTACATTAAGGAGAAAAAAAAAGGTTTTCTGTTTGCTGGAAGCGATAGCATTGTGATAATAAAATTAGCTGTGCAAACTTTATATTGTCATATTGTGTTTCAGTATTGATCCATAATGAGAGTTTGATATCTTTATATGAAATAACGACTTCACCTGTATGTTGGTATTTATTTGAATTGTCATGCAGTACTGTATTCTTATCAATAATGTGCATTATGATTAGTGGCATATTGATTACAGCTAAATGTCATATGCATGTTTCTTCAGTCATGGGACCTTTACACAGAATTGAAAACAAACATGTAAACTTTTGTCAGGGTGTTACAAAATACGGAGAAAAAAAACAAAAGAAAAAAAGTCTGATGTATTACTGCTGAATTAATCCTATGAAAGTGTTTTGTTTGTTTTCCAGTAGAGAGGGTGGTATCTCTGTGTAAAGGTAGTCATACTGGCTAAAATCAATAAATGTGACTTAAGTTCCAAGGCGTCTCAGTGTTGTTATTTATAGCTCCTCTGCAGCAGAAGCGGCACGTGAAGGGTTAACGAGGCGAAGTATGGTCTGCAGTGTCTCCTCAGAGTGTTCCCAGCTGGAAGTCAGGGGCAGGGGAACTTCCCAGCTGTCTGAGCGGCTCCAGGACACGATCACATTTCACACAATGCACAAAAACACTTCCACCACCTACTACCCCCACCCCTCCACTAACCCTTCTCTCTCTCTCTCTCTCTCCCTGTCTTTCCTCTGCTGTCTCGCTTAAACCTCGCTCCTCCCTCTCCCTCCTCGGCCTTCGCTCCGTTTCCCGTTTCTTTCTCTTTCCTCCCCTCTCCCTGCCGTCTGGAGATACACCCACGCACCGATCGGAGCCAGTTTCTTCTGACCTTTGGTGCACCCGGCACTTCCTGTCCAGGCTCCGGAGGCCGGTGCTCTGCCCAATTAATAATGGAGGATTTTTCTCTTTTGGCCGTTGTTAAAAATGGAGGAGAAATACTGCTGGGCTCTTTCACAAACAACCCGTACGTGAATTCAAAAGAGACACATAAATTTAGAGTGCTGTTAACTCAAAATGCCTAAAAGTGATTTATAGTAATACACATGAGGTCATCATTTAAACTTTTAAATGTTGGATGAATTCTTGTGTCCTTTTACATTTTTGGATTTCTCTAAATCAACATAACAAACACTGACAACATTATTAGGTAAAACTACTAACATATACTGCTGCATGATTTAAATCAGTGGTTCCAAACCTTTTTTCTACTGACACTACTCACCCTGATCTATATATGTTTTTTTAAACTGGATGTAATTTAACACTATTTCAAGAAGTTGTTGAATTTTTTCTTCAAGACAGTGATCCTGGAAGTGTCTTTGTTTAGGTTTTCCTTTTCTTTCTGTAGGTTTGGTCAAGTCTGCATTTAAAGCACTTTAAGTCGTACAAGCTGAAATATTTCTACCATCTATGCATGACTTTTCTGCAATCTAATTTGAATTTTTCTGCTCTCTTGCTAACTAGTTTTCACACACCCTGAGTCACAGCGTGAGATGTACAGGTGTTAATGACTCTGGTTAGTTAGAGGTGTCTCCTCTGCTGTCAGCTTACAAATGATATACCAAAGATTGTCCATACACCCATTTATTTTCCCTTATTATTATTATTATTATTAGTAAGGCAATTTTGGCAAGGCAAGTTTATTTGTATAGCACAATTCAGACACAAGGCAACTCAAAGTGCTTTACAGGGGCATATAAATTGCATTTAAAATACATGAAAACAAAACATTGAAACAAGTTAAGAAATAGGAAAGTAGGCTTAAAATATAATAGTTTAAAAGAGAGTAGTAGTAGTAGTAGTATGAAATTAGCTGAGCTACTTGAAGGTGATTTAAATGTTACATAAACAAAACTGAGCTGACTTGCTCTTGAAACGACAAACTACACTGACTATAAACTATACTGACAAAGATCCATACCATAAAAGGACAAGTGTGTGTGATTTATTACAGAAATGGTGAGACAGAGCCTGCGTCCAATCTAATGTCAAAAAGGTGAGAGCGGAGGTGGTTTTATAGGCTATTCAACCATCTACAATAGTTCTGATGGAGTACACTGGCCCTTTAAGAAAATGTTATCAGAGTTTTTAAGTTGAAACCAAACAAAGTGAATATAAAATTTAATTCCCCATTTAAAAATAAACAAGTACACGGAAGTAAACTTAATTTAAGTACACTTCAGTGTAAAGTTTACTGTGAATTTGGTGATTAGAAGTGTGCTATTTTCTACGTACTTACAGTGTGCTTAATATGCTAAAGATACACCTAGCATTAGTGCTGCTAAAGACATACCTATATATACTAAAGTGTACTTCACTGCAGTGTTTTTAGACACCTTGAAGATGCACCTAAATATACTTACGCATATCTTTTTGCATGAATGTTGCACTGTCTAAAAGTGCACATACGTTCTACAACACTTCCCATAATGCAACTCTCAGGTCAGGTCGAAAGGATTTCAGTAAAGTGAACTCCATGTGGAAAATAGGCGAGTGTCCCTTTAAGGTAATGCACAATGAATAAAAATAAAATCTCATTTCAATTATGAGAAAACTGGGACTTTCTATCACAGTGTCAACACCTCCGAGGCCTCTCAGAATTATATTAACCTGGAATCAGTTAATCATTAATTATCACGACACCCACACTCCACCGTGATTTAGTACAGTGAAACCAGTTGCTGCCATTCACCATATGCCTCGCTGATTGAATTTGAATGGCAGAGTTTAAAAGATAGCCGGAGGGAAGAGGTCATTTCACTGACATCACTGTAGCAACAGTGGAGCCTTTGTTTGTGCCCGTCTCCTTATATTCCTCCCCACCCAGGGCTCCACTGGCAAAGGAAATATGGGTCAGTGGGATTCATTCCATGGCATCAGTCTATTAATATGCAGGTGCTGTGATTATACTCAGCAGAGCAGCTGTTTCATATCTCAGGAGGTGCAGTGTCACATCTTACCACTTGGGGTCCCTGTAATACAGTTGTTGACATCCAACATGAGCCGCCTGAATCCTTAAAAGTTACTCTAAGGTCTTGGCTTAAAAGAGAGACTGTGTGTGTGTGTGTGTGTGTGTGTGTGTGTGTGTGTGTGTGTGTGTGTGTGTGTGTGTGTGTGTGTGTGTGTGTGTGTGTGTGTGTGTGTTTGCTCTCACAAAGGCTCTTCTTTATGTGTATCAGCCTGCGGTGTCATGTGGTGAATCCATGTGGAGCCCAAAGGGACAGAGAGCCGTGATCAGCTGATGTGGAGCAGCAGCACCAATCAACATGCCTCACATGGATCTCAAACACACACACACAAAGGGGATACACACGTTCCTCTACTGGAGCAGAAATAATACCTCTGAGGATGTGAACAAATTTATGACCTGTGGAGTGCGAGCTCAGCCTCATGATGCATTAAAACATTCCTGAGTCCTGACACTGGACGCAGGGTGTGAGTCTCCATCCTCCCATCTGTGACTCATGTATTATCTCCACAGAGCTGTCGGTGTGGTCTCAGAATGCCAGGTTTCACATGTCGTCTGTGACGAGTGTTGATTCAATCAGCGCGAGGCTTTAATTTGCACCTGAAAAGAGGGGAACAAATAGAGACTGGCACCCGAGTCTGGAGTGTGATTAGTCACATGATTGGGCCATTTACACCGTGAGGGTTTCAGATGAGTGTAAAAAGCACTGTGCAGCTCATCTCACACTTATCCATGACGACTTTCGCACCGTTCCTTCAGCTTGGCTGCTCATCTGCCACTCTCTTAATTGTCTTTTTTTATATATCTCACTCTTCCCCCCTTTTCCATTTTATCCCCCTCTATGTGAATGCTGTTGTTTCCCTCTGCTCTGAGGAGCCCCAGGGAAGCGGAGGAGAGGATGTATCCCAGGGGGCTGTTTGGTGTTCTGCTTTCTGTGGACCAGCATGCCCCAGACGGGCTGACAGGCAGCAGCTCCACAGCACTCGGAGGCACCAACAGGGGCATCGGGCCCCTGGTCTATTTAAAACACGAGTTCAGTCATCCACAAAACACTTGGCCTTTCAGACTCTTACATTGACATGTTCTCGATGATTCTCTCAAGCAAAGAAGAGAAAGGTTAAAGGAAAAGGGCGAATGTGTTTTATATTCTTGTATTTGCTTGCATCTGCACAAAATGAAAGTCATGTTTTGAAAACGATGTGATTTATGTGCGGCCATTCAGCCGGTAAGAGGTGATATATAGATTTGGCTTATTTGAGAGGGGTACAGGTCAGTGACGTGGCCTATTGCCTGGCAAGCAGCCAGACGGGGAGCCATTATCATTAGAGACCCTGCTGTTGTCTGTGTTGAACTCAGGCAGATGAAACGCGTGCAGCAACAGCACCAGCCACAAAAGGGGTTAATGATGCGTAGCTGAGTCGACACGGGTTTGGGAAGAGATGGGGGGCTGCACGGATAGACGCACAGAGGGGTTAGGAGGGTCGGCGGCCAGGAAGTCATGCTCCTGAAGAACATCATTGTGGGAATATACAAACAAGCAATGTTGGAAGAAGTAACAGCACCAATAAAATAATAAAGTTCTGTATTCAAATCCTTTCTAGAGTGTAGAAGTACTCATTTAGCAGAAAAATGGACCCTGTGACTGATGTGTTATTATATATGTGACGTTATTAGATTGGTGCTGATGCATCAGTGTGTAAGCAGCACGCTGAGGCTGGTTGACTTGTAGCTCGTCAGGTAGTTTTGGCTCCCAACTGAAGAACTGGCTCCGTCCAAGATAAATCTGAGGAGTCATGAGATGACTAATGATGGCTGGACAGAAGACCAAACAAAAAGCTCCTACTAGGGATGTTAATGATGAATGATTAATGGATGAATCACTGTGAAGAATTTAATCTATTCAAAATGTATTAGAGATGAGCACTGATTACAAATGTTTGCTTATCAAATATATCAAAGTACAATTCACAATGCTGGTGTAAGAAAATGTTTTTAATTAAAATACAAGTAATATGTAATTTAAAAAATAAAGTGATTTTAGCCATTAAGTAGCCTCAATATGGGTTGGATTTTGTTGGGCCAGTTGTTGAATATCAACAGATTTGCAACAACTCTGTTATAAAAATGAAGTCATTTTTTTGTGTTGTTTAGTTCATCAAAAAGTTGAGAACCACTGGTTTAAAGGATAAGTTCACCCACAAATGAAAATTTTGATGAAGTTTTGTAGTCCACAAAACATTTCTGGAGCTTCACAGCAACACAGCGTTTCAGCATTCTCCTAAACAACTGAAGTAGATGGGAAATCAGCGAAACGCAATATAAAATGGCTCCACACAGCTCATTCGAAGTCTCCAGAAGCCTCAAGATCCCATATTGATATGAAAAGATGTTATTTACACCCTTTTTTAAAGACAAGATCTACACTGTGGCTGCTAAGCTAAAGCGTTAGCACGCACCTCGTCTGAAGTGGGTGCATGAGCTTGTATAAATAAGTGTCGAGGGTGTAAATAACATCTTACCAAATCAATTTGGGGATTCTGGGACTTCCAGAGACTTGGATTACACCGGATAGAATATACTTGGCCATTTTGTGTTTTTTAAAGTTGTTTATTTTACGTTTTAAAACAAGTCCCCATCTACTTCAGTTGTTTATGAGAGTGCTTCAACTCTGTTTTGCCGCGAAGACCACAAAACCTCCCCCTTCTTTCCATCAGCATGAGGGTGAGTGTGGGTGAATTTTCATTATTGGGTGAATTTATCCTTTAATCTTTAAAAAAAAAGAAATGTATTAACCCTATCATGATTTTTATGTAACCTGAAAGGTAAATTTAGCAGTCTTATATCAGTAGGTAGTGTAGAAGTATAAAGGAAAATCCTTGAGTTCCTACTTGAATAAATGTACTTAGTTACTTGCCACCACTGCAGAGCAGAACGTTGTAATGCCACACAGCTGACTGGAAGCACCACAGCTGACCTTTAATGGCCTCAGCATGCCAAGAAAAACACTGCTCTCATAACCAAACACTCTCAGACTCTGAACTTTTGAATTAAAAAAAAACTGCATTTCCTGACTGTAACGAGCTGCAACTTCAAGATTTCTTCCCTCCTCCTGTCTGTCCCTTATTACTGCGCACAAAGATCCACAGAGGCAGCTGACAGCATCCATTCAGCTGGCGGGAATAGTCCACATAATCAATTAAAAGAAGAGGAGAAAGCCTGAGCAGTGACATGGAAACGCAATGCCAGTAAGCATTCGTGTTCCGGCCTTTTTTTTTCTTTCCACACTAATAAGCAGCTGTGGAGCTATCTCTTGAACTAGACCTCATCCTTTTCAGGACTCCACGTGACATCCATGTCATGCCTCTGTGCCTTTGGGCATGTCATGGCTGAAACTGCACCATCACTTAAAGAGAGATCTCAGAGAGGTAGAGCGAGCGTGCTCGGTACCGATCACAAAAGGCTCGGAGTGAGTTGAAGGATGAAAATCATTGTCCTCCAGATGCTGATCTTTTATTCTGCTCCTCGCACTCAATGAATGAGGTTGTCGTGCGTGTGCGCGCCTCGCACCGGGAGCGCGCTTCATCTTTTCTTTTTTCCAAGCGGTTCAGAGAGGAAAGAGTTGTGTGTCTGGAGAGGGAGGAGAAAAAGGACTACATGAAGGACTACAGTGCGCCCACTCTACGCACACAATTACCCCCTCGCGTCCGTTTGGACACCATGAAGCGTCCTTAGTGTGTGTGCGAGCGTGTTTTTCTTCTCAAGCGAGCAGGAAAAAGGGCGCTGCGAAGTGGACGGGACGCGCTCCTCCGAGTTGAGTTGGGTACGCTGGCCGGAGCCGCCGCTGTCTGCCAGCTTCCCCGAGAAAAGACCGGAGAGAAAGAGAGCGGAGAAGAAGTTTGTGCAGGATGCAGGGGGTTTCAGCTACTGGTGAGTGAATCTCTCTCATAAATAAAGACTTTTACGCTTTTTTTCCCCCCTTCCTCGAGTCGTTTCCGAGTGGCTACCGTTGCGCACAGGATTCGGATTCCCAAAAATGCTTTTGCCAGCTGTCAACGGGACAGCTGCGGGCCTGCATCAACTCCACAACAACGCACAGATTTGTCTGAGAGGAGCGTTTAATGCTCTATTGGGGGAGCTTGAGCTGACATGGCAAGAATTGGAGCAGAGCCGTGCCAAACCCTGAGAGAAGTGACCTCACAATTGCCCTAATTTGACACACACACACACACACACACACACACACAGATATCTGTATGGTATGACCGGAAATCACACAGAAACCACTTTGAGAAGTTGCGATAAGGATGATTAGAAGTGGAGTCATTCATCCTCCTCCCTCCTGTTGTGTGTCCACAACAGCCACATTGTCCTTATGGGATTTGAGTGTTAGAGAGGGTGTGTGTGTGTATGTGTGTGTCTCTGTGTGTGTGTGTGTGATGCAGCCAGAGCTCATGAGATTAGAGATGTGTTGAAACTGTCTGCAACTTTGTTTGCCCGTCCATCTGCCTGAGAGAATGGTAGGTGGTGGGCTGCTGTGTCTGTGTGTCACTGTGTGGTTTCCTCTCGAGCATTACTTGCATAGATATTTTTAATTATGAAATGCATCTTTCAAGTGCTCGACCACAGAATAACAGAAGGAGGGTGGGGAGGGGGGGGTGCTGCTCTTTCTTTTTTGTTTTGTTTTTTCTTTCTTTCTAAAGCGACCGCTCATCATTCGCCATGTCCACATCATTGTTTGAGTTTGCTGCTCGTTGCATGGTCATGGTCCCGAGATGACAGATCTGGGGCGTTTGGCTTAATATTCCCATCGACCCAACCACAATGAGTTACTGTGAGAACCCAAACTCCATAGAAAATTCGGCTAAATCTCAAGATCCTTCACGGAGGCCTTCAGAATAAAGTGCTAGCATGCAGACAAAGAAGGGGGGGGTGGGGTGGGGGGGTATAATAGAGAGAGTGATAGAGATGAAGTGCTGATGGGACGATATCAGGCTGCAGCAGAGGTGAGCTATGCAGAGAGAGGGAGAGAAAAAGAGAGTGTGTTTGTTGTGAGACTCGGGGGAGGAATCGATCTGCCGTCCTCCTGGCTGACTTTCTTTTTCCGGCAGTCCAGCAGTGTATCGTTTCTCTCCCACACACATTCATTCCCAAGGCCTCGCTCTTTTTTTTCCTTCTTTTTTTTTGCAGTTCCCTCTTTCTCTCCCACACTGTCCCAGATCAATCTCTGCCCCCTCATCCCTTAAACCCCCTCCCCAACACACACACTCGCAGCAACTATATCAAATGTTTTTCCTCTGTTCAGAAGTTCCTCCCCTCGACTCTATTCCTTCCACATGGGAAACAAACCAGCCCGTGCACTCTCTAATGCTTATTTTTGTGTTTATGATGGGAGGGTCAAAAGGGTTTGCGAGCCGCTCGCATCAGATCGTTGGGAGAATCTATTAAAACAAAACCACATCACAAATAAACCGCGGTGGGATTGATAGCAGCGCGCCTGTCAGTTTGAATTCCACCTCGATCCTCAGACTTGTTTCCAGCTAAACTTCTCTGACGAGCCCTCAGAAGAAGCAGGGTGAACGTCTCCTCTGCAGATGCAGGACAATGGTGGTCCACGTGTGCCAGCTAGATGCTCCGGCGTGGACGTCCTGGCCGGGCTGTTTAGGTTATTTATTATTAACAAAAGCTATCAGGGCCTGTCTGTGTTTAACCGAGCCAATGTAAACATCTCCCCTCTGTGTTAGATAAACACAGAGCACAGGAGTTAGGGAGGAGGATGGTGAGAATATAATCTGCCCAGCTCCCCTTGTTCCCACTTTTCTTTTTCTTTTTTGCAACTCAGATCAGATGACCCTTCTGTTGCTCCCCCGCACTTTAATGAACTTGCATTTGTCAGTTTGCCTGTGATGTGTTGAGGAGAGAAACACGCTGCTAACATCTTTCTGAAGACTTGATTCCAGTCATCCAGGTGGCGCGACGTCTGGAGAAAGTTGAGTTTCGTTTCGGATTATCCTGCTTAACTGAAATGTGAAATTTACACAAAAAACACAGTAGCATGAAAATAATGATGGAATGTTTTGAACTCCTTGGAAGTCGTCTCCCTTTCCATATGAGAAGTAAATGTGGTGGTGATGGCAGACACACATTTTCCACTTGCTGTATATTCCCTCTGTTATTATCAGTGCGAGCTCTTTTAGCCTCCTGATTATTTTCAGACATTAGCTCAGGGGCTCAGTAATTCAGCAAAGGTGCTGCGTCCCAGCTTTAAACCTCTGGAACAATTTCTTTGGTTAACAACAACCAGGCACAGTGGCTGCACAGAGTCACATTGAGGTCTCATTGGTTTGATACTATCGCCTGTGCAGGGACAAGAACTTGCTCAGTGGCACTCAGGAACATGGAACTGGTTCAGTTACTGATTGCGCACCTAATTTAGAAATGCAATTATCTCGTCCTGGCCTGTCCTCATACAGGTCACCATGGTTTGAGAGGTGGATGTGTGGCTTGGCCCCCATTTGGCGGCGCCTCGGCTTGCTCAGTCTGTGACATTTGGTCTGTTCTGTACACGCACTTTCATTTTTTTCTGTGCTTAAAGAACTTTTTTCCCTAACCCTTACCTGAATCGAGGGGTCTAAAGACAGACGATGTAGCTACAGCTTGTGAAGTCTGAGGCTATGTGATTTGTGATCATATCTAACTAAGACTTGACGTGACTTGTCTTGACTTGACTTAGCCAAAACCTAGCATGTTGTCCTTGAGTGGGCGTCTCGTATTCCACAGGTTGTTGTGCATTGTGCCCCGTTAATGACGCATCCTTGATTGCGATGGTTCAGCTCCTAAACTGATGGAAACGTGCACTGGTTCGTTAGACAGCACCAGGGATCAAATCATCTTGAATGGAAACTGTGCAAGAGCCAGAACTTTTTCAGTTCAAAATAGGACATAAGTGCATCTGGCAACCTGCACGTATGTTCATAATCTGATATTGCTGGCTTGGTGTTTCCTGTAACTTCATAATTAATGTCGTTCCAGGGCCATCATTGAAACCAACCAGTCATGTTTTTACATGCATCTACAGTAGTGGTCCGGACTGGGAGCTCAGAGCAATGGAGGAGTGTTGGTGTTGTCATTTTTCATATCTGTTTGCATACAGGAACAAATAAGATTCAACACATTCATTAGTCTGATGTAGAGGTGCTTGTAGGTGTATCTGTTAGCTTTGGACAGAGCAAGGCTAGCTGTTTCCCCCCTGCTTCCAGTCTTAATGCTGAAAAAGGCTAATCGTGTCTTGACTCCAGCTCCATACTGAGTGTCACCCTCTGTCAGTGTCTCAAGCAGCAGAGTCATAGTCCTCACCATACAATGGATTAAGTGTTTCCAAATGACCCCAATTATACCTTTGGCAATTCTGTACTGGAGTTTAATGTTGCGCATCAGCTGACACACTGATAGTTATAAAATAGGTGATAAGCTAAAATTGGCTGATAGTATCAAGATTTGGTTGAGCTCGAGCCTTTATCACTGGAGGAATCAGCCTTACCACTAGTGTCAGTCGGCGGGTATCACTTAACACAGTGTTAAGCACGCAAACACACAACCTACTGTTGTCTTTGGTGTTTAACTCCTCAAGGTGACCAACCGCCCAGTCACCCAACGACTCAGCGTATTCCCGAAAGCATAAATCTCCAACATCCCCTGAGTTTCTCTCCTCCTCCATCTCCCTGTCTCATTCTGTTTGTATGTGTGTGTGAGACGCCATGAGTCAGTTCCAGGCCCATTCAGAAGCTTCAGGCTCGTTCCCTGCCTGCCTGCCTGCCTGCCTGCCTGCCTGAGTGTCACATTGATTTTCCTAATGGTGGTCATGTGTGGGTCCTGCTGTTGCAAAGGCTTCAGCTAAGAAGGCGCTGCAGTTGGTGTGCATGTGTGTGCATGTGTAGAAAAACAGGCCTGTGATGTGACTGACCCCTTTTCTGACAGGCAAGTTTTTCTTTTTTTCTTCCTGCGCTGCACGTCTCATCTTTTAGTCTCTGCTCGAGCTTTTGAATAGGCTGCAAATGTCAGTCATCATGTCAGGTTGTTAGTGTGAAATGACGTACAAGTCTACCTTAGCAGGAGATGAGATAGGTCCTTATTAGGTTTGCTGGTTTAACATGAGGCTGATGTAGCACAGCATAAAGCATACATACAGTAGGATGATGACTTTAGGAGGATTTAAAAACATTAAAACTTCACCGACCGGGATTAGAAACTGGAAACTTGTTTTGATGCACTTCCTACTTCTATAGCACAGTGAATTGCATTGACACTCCTGTTCAACAGGTTTTTGAGTCATATGCAGCCACACTTTTGCACAAGGTGTGTTTTGAATTGTGTTGTGGAATTGTTACATCAATACACTACTACAGTATTGGCTAATATTAGTAATTAAAAATAGTGTCATCACACTGTCGGCACATTTCACCACACCTAATTGTTTTGGAAATAGCCTGTATGACAGAGGTTCATTACCTGTGTCATCACTATGACCATACCAAAACTTAAACTCAGCTCAACTTGTTTTTTTTTTTTGTTTTTTTCTTCTCTTAATTGACATGCTTCCTCAAATATCGCCGCAACGAAGGCTCGCCTTTACACCACCTTTGTTGTCATTTGATATAGCGTGGAAGTTGTGGAACCAACCCCCCGGTTTCCACCTGTTATTCTAAAAATGTCTCCGCCAACTGTTTGTAATGACATGGCTGTTCTTCAGGCGTTAGGACAGATAGGACAGACAGGATGACAGCGACTTTTCCACCTATAAATTCGGTATGTTTTTTGTCCTCACATAAGATGCCGGAAACAGTCGGCCCTTGGTTGCCGCCACTTCTCTGATGTTGGTTTGGTGTGTTCTGACCCCACTGCTGGAAACTTCTGCACTAAGATGATACGAGTTCTTTGTTCAGTTATTTTCATTGCACAAGACTGAAAATAAAACTGAAAGACTACAGTTAGTAGAAACCTTATCTCTACTTTAACCGTAGTCACAGTTGGGTGGCCTTGTTAAAGTGTTTGAATCTCTGTGAGGCAACAAACAAGTTGGTGCATAAAAGAAATGACTCATCCTTCAGCGGAAGCTTACTTTTAGCGCCTTTGACGGAACTGTCAAGTTTTTTTTAATGCTGAGCCGAAGTGTGCAGGGAGGTGGTGGTGGTGCTAACAAATTATAAGAGATGGGTAGAAACAGGACTGACCTCATAACCACATGAGTAGATCACACCGACACTCAGCAGCTATGATAGCACTCCTTATGAGCTTAATACTGTCTGGTATTAGGATGTTTCTGTTCAGAGTAGCAGTCCTTCCTGCACAATATGTTTATACTGGAGGTCTCTTGGCTTATAGTGGGGTCTGGCTGACACACACACACACACGCATAGACACACACACACACACACACACGCATAGACACACACACAGAAGGCGGAAGTGACCTAGTTTTCCTAAATGGTACCAACTGTTGAGGCCTTCTAGAAATGGACAGAATTACTTGGTGTCACCCAATAAAGGACTGGTATGTTAGATGTTGAACATAACCCCAAATAGACTAAATTAATATCATCCCGGTCATGTAGATAGAGAAAGTTTTATGTAAGCCAGATGCTTGTCTGGAAAACTTTTCAGCTTCTGAGAGCGGGGCTCGTCGAGGATCATTGACTAACTGTCGAGGTCTAAAAAAAAGAAAAATCACCAAATTCGCCGTGAGATCCGATAAAGAGATCAGTCAGAGAGTTCTTTCACACCCTACAAGTCTCTGTTTGTTTCTCAGTCGCGGGACGGGGAAGGTCAGTTCCTCCACAGTCCTTCTGTGTCTGTCTATATCTGTGTCTCTTCTCCAGTCTGCTGTCTGTCTGGATTGGACCTACCCTGATGAGGGGGATTTTCCTGGGAAAGTCATATGGAAAGAAAAAAAAAAAAACTGAGCCTTAATAGTAAAAGCATGTTCCATTCTATTTCTCTCCCTTTGTGTGTGTGTGTGTGTGTATGTGCATTTTATGAGTGGAGCTCCTTTTCTTGCACACTGAAGGCATTGTGTTTTTCCTCTCTGGTCATCAGAAGAGCAGGCTCTCTGGAATCAGGGCTTCCTGTACACACTGGGGTAAGGCAGGGGGATCTGGAAAGAGGAGGGGCAGGGAGGAAGAGGGAGATAGAGCCAGGTGGAGGTCACCTCTAGGTTAGACGGCTGTGCTGGTTCACAGCTTTTAAAGTGTAATTTGTAAGAAATGGCCAGAATTTGAAAGGTAGCTCCTAAACTGTAGGGGGCAGCATAACCGCTTACTGCTACTTAGTGTAGTCTGATGCTGTAGCTAGGTTTAGCTATTAGCAAGTAGCTCTTTAGCCAGTGAGCTAAGTGGCCCTATTAGCTGACGGAAGTCTGCCTGGACCTCAAGAAGATGGGGGGAGTCACCACAGTCAACAAGGCTCAGTCACTAGACTGGGACTGATCGCAGCCTCTTAGACAGACAGATGCCAGTTTGAAGACGGGGGATACAGTATGGAGGTGATTTACAGCGGCTTTGATCAGGACTATGACTCCGGGGACAAGAACACATGGCAGGCACGGGAACAGGAGAGGCATTTATTTTCAGCAGCAGGCAAGAACGGCGTTTAAAGTCGAAATTTTTCATATTTTACTCAGTTAATGGAGGTTTATTTCGACTTACCCAGAGGTGATTGTGGAAAGACAAACCAAAACCACGTTTGTGACTTTAATTTTGTTGGTGTCTAGTTTGAATGATGTGAATATGAGGCAATTAAACTCATGTTAGTTCAGTAATATTGAGAATAAATGTTGGCAGTGTGCGTTCCTGCAAGCCAGACAGATATGTTGCAAATTTACTTTAGTTTGAATTTTCTATTTTATGTTGTGACGACAGTGTGCTTATGTTCTGGTTAGATTTAGGCACAAAAAACACTTGGTTATGGTTATGAGGAGAGCATGTTTTGGCTTAAAATATCTGTTTTGGTCAAACACAACAATACAAATACGGCTGGAAATTGTCCCGGAGTCTCCTTAAAAATATGCCATGGTGTCATGCTTACTGATGTTGAAAGGCTGTGGCCCCACCGCAACAATATCCAGTGGTTTCACACTTACAAATGTTGAAACACACCACCCACCCACCACCATCCCCTCCACCTCCCGATATGACTGTCAGGGTATAAACGTGTAATGTGAACATGATGTGACACGTTGCAAAATATTAAAATTATTATTATTATTATTATTATTATTATTATTATTATTATTATTATTAAGTGTATAGTAAGATTCAAGCTTTATTATTTATTGTCTTCTTGGCAGAAATTGGCTTCCATAGATTTCTCTGTGGTATAAAAGTCTCCCAGAAATGCAGCCAAGCTTGTTTTTTCCCCCACAAGGTTACTTTATTTATGTGGCATTCTGTTTATGAGCAGGATCCACGGTTGTACTTTCAAGGACACTCGTGAGATTTGAGAGTCTGCTGTTGGAAAATGTTCAGCATTAATAAGCCGAACACGTGTGAGGTTGTTCATCCAAGACACCCTGTAACAAACCGGCAACTATAGATTTGAAAACAGTTTCCGCATGCAGCTGCGTTTCCTCGTGCCGATGATGTTACTTTGACAATGAAATCAATTACCCATCTCAAATCTCCATGAGTTGACCACTCATGTACCACTGTGAAATGACACCGGCGGCTGCCTGGAAGGACGGAAATCAATCTAAAACCTGGCTATTATTGTACGCTGTGGAAGACGGTCGGCACTAATGTGAACTACATTTGCAAAATCAT
Organism: Pagrus major; assembly: GCF_040436345.1. Taxonomy (NCBI): domain Eukaryota; kingdom Metazoa; phylum Chordata; class Actinopteri; order Spariformes; family Sparidae; genus Pagrus; species Pagrus major. The sequence continues at coordinate 10,781,947 of NC_133221.1, read as the reverse complement.
GCATGCTCCCGTTTGACTTTTCATCCTGGATATGTTTCAGCTCCCTCCCCGCTCTGCTTATCGCCACAGACACTCACCGACACTCACATTCACTCACCTGATGGAGCCATAAACCATGTTGTAAATGTCTTCCTAGTCTGGCTGATTGCAGCCAACAAAAGCAGCCTGTGTTGAATTCTCCACAGTCTCTCCCCTGGGTGCCCTCCCGCGTCTCCACCCCCCCTTTGCTCTGGCCTTCTGTTGTCATTAACCATTGTCTGTCATTCTCTCCCTTTCCTCCTCCTTTCCTTTCAACCTGTATGTGTTTGTAACAGAAGAAATCCCACAGAGATAGATTTTCCTTCTGAATCCTAACCTCTGCGTCTTTTTTTAAAAACTTAAAAACACACGCAGAGTCAGTTCTTGTCGGTCAGCAGGAAACTCTTCCTCGCTCTATTCTCCTCAGCTCTTTTCCTCACCACCAGTCTTAGCCTGACACAGATTAGCTCCTTTTCAAACGGCACAGCTGTTTGAACACTCATTCATGAGGCATCGCCAGAGAGTGAAAGTTGCTTTGTTCGCAGCCTTTCTGTATTGTACGCATGCATTTTATGGTCGCCATTCGACAGTGCCTCACTGCTGTCCCCCCGAGTGAGCCTGAGTTAACATATGGCAGCACCACTGTAATTTGGTGTTTTGATGAGGAGACGCTGCTGTCAGTGGAAAAAGTTTTGTGTTATGATTTACTGCAGATTTATCGACCATGACTAAACTTTCAGCATTTTTACATAATCATAAAATGCTGACATGTTTTAAAAAAAAAAAAAAAAAAGCGGAAGAAACAGATTTCCTCTGTTTTTTATTCCCACTGTCACACATGGTGATTTTGGAGTCGCTGCTGCTCTGCTGCGTGTGCAACAGTTATTCTACCACTAGATGGCACTGTTGTGTTATTTAGTTTCTCTGTTGCACCAAGCAGCTGACAGGAGAGACAGGAGATTATGATCTTTTCTTTGGTATGGGTTTGAGCAAATAATCCCACCAGAAGTCCTGCAGGAGTGCAGTTTACCATTCTGAGGGTTGCAAAATAAATCTGAGGCATTGTTAGATGATTACGGGATAGTAATGCATGAAAACTTCCTGCCGCAGCAGTAGATTCTGTTTGTTTTCCCTGTCAACAAAACTCGGCTTTGTTCCTGTAAGGTACCCGATGATTTAACCGCTTCATCCCATACAAATACTCACAAGAACAAAGAACAGGAAAACCAATTGCAAGGAGATGTTGCCAAAATAGTTAGGAACTAGGCATGTGGGAATATGAGAGTTTCATGTCACCAATTCATGATATTTGATCATCAGCAAAATAAACAAACTGGAATCACTTATCCTTACATTTTGTTTAGAAACAAACATTTTTACTGCATCAAAGATAGGACACGTCTTTTTTAGTCAAATACAATCCAAAATAAGGTAATCATAAATCTAATCTCATGATCATAAGTCTAGAATCTGTAATAGTTCATAGTATTTGAACTTATATTTGTGGGGGACACAATGGGCAAGCTGTGCGTTTAACCGTAGTTTGGGATTTTTTGAATAACTGGAAAGATGCAGGCTCGTTCTCGTGGCGTTTCACGATAAATGAAGAAGTCAACATACAGTAGGACTGTATGTTATCACTCTACATCTTCATGTCACTGATAATTGAAATTGACCAACTTGTCCTGAGTGTCTCTATACCAATTGGATTTGGCTGATATTAGCCTATCACAGATGTATCGGCGTATATGTTTTCGATATCAACCAATATGAAAACATTTTGGTTTTAAAGAACACAGTGCAGAAAATGATGCTTAGGGTCATTTATAATTATTAAAGTGAAGTTTACTGTTCACCGATGTCATTTTAGGCAAAAAATATTGTCAAACTGTAAAATATCCAGCCTCCATCACATATTTTTGCGGGATCACTGCAAAAGATGCGTGTATATCGGCCTTTGACACCCTATTAAAGGTATCAGCATCAGCTCCAAACCTCCATATCAGTCAGGCTCTACCTCTTTCATACCCAATATTCTTAAAGGTCTTTGAAAACAGCTGCTGAAGACTAATTGTTTTTCTCTTTAAGTTTTCAGTGCTCAGGTCACCATTAGCACCCTCTGTGCTGACTTACCGCCTCACTCTCTCTGCACAGATCCGGAGCTCGGCGGCAGAGCTGCTCTCATTCTGGTTGACATCGAGGTGTTTCACACTGAAGGTCACCCTGGCAGCAGCGGGCTGACTCCTCTCCTTTCTCCTATTATAGCCTGCACTACCTGTCAGCCATTTATCATGCTATATACTGCTCTGCCTCTGTAATGACTTTGTGAAACAAGATAGCACCATTCACAGGAGCGAGATCTGGCCTTACCGCCTTAATGGCTTTACAGAAAACAACACAGTGAGATGACTTGCACTTTTCAGCATTAGTTGAGAGTCTCCGCTTACTGATAAGATGCGTCACCTGGATCCTCCTTTTGTTTTAAACAGTCACCCTGGGATTTGATCTTACGAGCCTCAATGGCCACTGCACCACCTTGCCCTCTCCCAACATGCCTTGCAGCAGCCACAGTTCTCATCACAGGACAGTCATAACACCCTGCGCCTAATGAGGAGATGAGAGCTACATCCACACAGATGGATCCTGTTCCTGTGGCCCGCTGTGGATTATCTTCCTCAAACAATCATTGCAGGCTTTCAGCGTTTTTTTTTTTTTTCTCTCATCGAGGCCCTGATTCACTAACAAGCACTTCATTAGATTTACATCGATCCTGAAAGGTCAAAATGTAATAAAACAACACACTGCCTCAGGCTGCTTGGCATCTGTGTTTTAGTGCATGCACGTGTGTGTGTGTGTCTCTGTGTCTGTGTGTGTCTGTGTGTGTGTGTGTGTGTGTGTGTGCATGCAAGCGTGTCAGCTGAATCCCTGAAATTCGCTCTCTGTCCGCTGCTTTACACGCCGGGAGCTAAATTGCTCCTTACAAAAACATCATTGAAATATGAAATGCATTTACAGTTGGTTGTTAAACTGCCATCAATCACTGCGCAGCTCCTCAAAGTTGAATGATGAGTCTCATTAAGCGAGGACACACACACACATATGCTGGCCTTCTGCGCCATGCCTCCGCCGCTATGTCTGTTTGTATTCAGCGAGCGATAAACAAAAACAAAACGGCTAGACACGCGTCATCCTCCTCTGATCGATTTGACAGCTGCGAGAGTGTGCCAGCAATACACTTATAGGTGCAGCACTCATAACCACAACTAGCTTCTTCAACCTTATTACAATAAGTAGCTTGTGGGCTTGCTTCTGTGAATGACACTCAGTAAAGGATTGCATCATTGTTGTATCCTTTCCAGTGAGAGAAATATGAGTGGAGTGCAGCTCTCAGTTTCAGTGTTTGTGATAGCTGAGCTGTCTGAGGTATGAATGTGTTGACTCATTCACAACTGGAGGCTTTGGATGTTTCGCATTCTGCCTTCGCTCTCACTGTTTATCTAGTTTTTGTTATGTTTAAAGTCCCACTTCAGTCAAAAATGTGTTTTTCTTCTTGTCCCATCAGCTGAACACTGTGTAGAGTGATGTATGTGCAGAGCTGTTTTCACATTCACTGCTCACTCTTCTCTGTGCCCAATGGAAATCGGATTTTTGGAGGTCGGGCCTACAAGCATAATTTGTGACATCACAAATTGCTTGGAGGCCAACCCTTGTCCAGTCTTACATTGAAGGAGGAGACATCTTGTGTCCAGCAGTTGCACTTGTGAAATGAAAACTATTTGATTACTCATATGATCTGAAATTTCTAACGAGGGTGAAGGAGTGGGTGCAATTTGTAAAATATGGCCAGAATTTTAATTTAAAGCATTCAAAAAATGAGCTATCACTATCAACAGAGTGTGAAGAAGCAACAGTGTTGACGTTATGTCAAAGATGTCTGCATGTACTGTGTTGCAGAGATGTCTATTGAAGTTAGCATGCTAACCAGCTAGCCTCTGACTGTCCTGTCTTGTGATACCACTTTGTACCACAAGAGGCGACAGTCTAATAACCCTCGTAGTTTCAGTTGGGGGATGTAAAAACGTAAATTAAAATGAAATAAACTCACAACATGTCGAGGAAGGAGATATTTTTACACCTATTTTCTTAACTTAACAGAACAATACAACCATACACAGCATCTGAATTCAAATTTCTCTCTTTTACTAAACTAGACTAGTTTAACTTCCTTGTTAACTCATTGAAAAATACCCTTCATTCCAACTGGACATGAACAAAATAAACAATCTTTGTTTGTCTTTCTACAATCACTTCTGGTTTGGTTGAAGATGAGAAAATATCCCGGCTCTACACGCCATTTTTTGCCCAATGCCGACGCCCAACTCTGTAGGTTCTTTGCAGTTTTAGCCTCACCTGTCCCCGCCTGCCGCGTCTTCTTGTTTGCGGAGTCTTAGTCCTTATCGGAGTCTCTGTCAATCACCTCCATACTGAATCCTTCGTCTTCAATCTGGCATCTGTCGTTCTCAGAGGCTGTGTTCAGTCCCAGTCTGGTAACCAGGTTTGACAGTCTGCTGTCGGCTAATAGTGCCACTTAGCTCCACGGCTAACTGAGCTAATTGCTAATGGCAGCTGGTCGCGACAGCCAAAAATAGCTACAGCAACTAGTAGCAAATCCAGTTCAGTGAGCATCAGTAATCGGTTATGCTTCCCCCTTTGATTTTGGAGTGACCTTTGAATTCCGCCCATTTCTAACAAATTACACCTTTAATACATGTGTGGGGATCTTTGCATTATGAACATGCAACTACAACCACCCCTTAAAGGTGACTGTAGAGTGAAAGTTGTTGATGATGATGATGATACACTTAGATAGTACATGTTGCAGTATTTTACGTGGATTAATTCATTATCAGTTGTGTCTTGAACTCATTCAAACAGATATCATTGTTGAACAGTTTCTATACATTTCCCCGCAGAGGAAGCTCTGCTAGTAAACACATCGAGAGTTAAATGATGTCTGTTCGGCGAAGCGTTGATCATTTTTCACACTGCTCTTTTGGGTGTGCTTAACTTGCCAATGTGTGATCCATCATGTCACATCGCTGCTGGTGACAAATACCCTGGTGTGTATCCCTCGCTAGAGACATTACCAGCAGACACACACACGCAGACCTTCGTCATCCATCACCTGCTAACCCCCGCACACCTTTTCTTTCTTAATCATGAATCCGTGCTTGTAATTTCATCTGCGGGTGTTCTGCATCGAAGATAAAAAGGAGACAAATAAAGTGTAAAGGATGTGTAGTGTGAAGGTTGAGTGCTTATATGCAGAGGCGGGAGTTATTTGTGAGCTTCCTCTGGCTGAATCTAGCCGCACTGCATCACCCGCGCTCCACTTCTTTGACCCCACATGTACACTCATATTTTCATTTCATTTTGTGCCAACTTTCTCCTCATTTGAACTATTTATTTTTACCCTCTGTGCTTCTCTTTCTATCTCCGCTGCCGCACAGTAATCTCTACTGAGCCGTGCATAATCACAGGCCATCTGGGCGCTGTAGGGAAAGATGAGCCTGCAGCTCATCAGATGACCAAACCCACTGTGGGTGGACACACACTCACGTGCTCACGCTCACACACACATATATATATACACACAAAGTCACACCTTTAATAGTTACAAACTGTCACAGGGATGTTCACTTTCATCACACCTTTCACGACCACGTTCCAAGGACATAAACAGCATCCAAGCGAAGAAGCACGTCGTAACACAGCGGCGATGAACGGTATCACATTTGAAAACCTATCACACCACTCTCACACCACTTAATGATGTTCGACAAGGAGAATATTGCACTCCTAAACCGGTTAAGCACAACCGAGCGGAAACACATTTTTGTTAGCTTGATCTCCAAAACCAGCAAAACCATGACAAAGAAAACATGATTGTCATTTTGCACGCTCCAGTCAGTCTTTGCTTTGCACTGAACACAATAATCTGACCTCCACACAGGGATCCAATTAAAAGAAAAACATGTCTGCTGTATTTATTTTCTCCTGTTTTTTATTATAGCTCTACTGTCTCCTCGGAGGGGCTGATTAAGATCATTACTGAACTGCTGACAGCTGGTTCTTTCTAAAACATTCCCCTCTGGTTTGATAGATGAAGCAATATGAAAAACAGATTATACAATAAAGATGTCTGAGATCCTTGTAATTATATTCTAATGATTCTACTGAGTTTTGAAACGCAGCACATCAGCAAAGCTACTCCCTACGAGCATGTAATGAATTAAAACAAAGAGGAAGTTTGAACATTTATGCCACTCGAACACACACAGTATCAAAGCTGTTTGTCCTTAAGTAGTCGTAGTGATGGTTGTTTGTCGTTTAGAAATGTGCACATGCCTTGTTTGGAGCATTGGACAGACGGAGGAAGGACAAATAAAGAATATGACATAGTAAAGGCGTTTACAGTAAGCTTACCTAGTCTGTTGGAGGCCTGATTTTGGGCATTGTCATGGCTCACAAAACTGACATCCAACTGTAGGAAGGTAGTCTCATCTCGAAGTGGACAGTCTGCAGATAAACTCAATACCCAATGTGTTATTTAGTTATGTTATGTTATGTTATGTTATGTTATGTTATGTTATGTTATAAAGCCCTTGTTTTTGTCTGGTGGGAGCTGGGAGGGGTGACATTCAAGTGATACAACATGGCCGATATGAAATCAGCATATTTTGTACGTGCAGGATTTGTATTTGTTTTTACACATGGTACCTAAAGAGGAATGGAGTATTTTTTCTTTTCACTAGTATTGTTTTAAATGTTGAAATTCTGGTATCCTGACAACCTTAGTATATGTACAGTTATTAAATATACAGTTATTCCGTCAAAAAAATCTCAATCTTAGAGAAAAAGGGGGGGAAAATGCTGCATCAATTTGTATTAAGAAGAATTTTCCTCTCAGACACTCTCTCTGCAGCTCCTCGACTTTGTTTTGCTCTTAAAGGACAAAGTGTCTCATTTTCTCCTCCCCAGCTTTATCGTCTCTCCTTTTTGCTTTCTGCTCTGCTCCCACCATCTCCTCCATGCCCCTGGGCCAGGTACCCTCACACAGCATGGGACTGGTGTAGAAATACCATTTCCAGATCTCACCACCAGCAGCCAGTGCTGCTCTAACAGAGCGGGATAGCAGGTCTAGTGCATCGTTTTTCTGTCGGGGGTAACATGGATACACGGATTATGCCAGGCTGTAGCCTCTTTGTAATTCAGATAAGACCTCTCTCTACTTCAGCAGATAGGTTTAAATATTAATAATGAATTAAAAGATTCTCCTCTGGGTGAAATATTAATGACTTCTTCTTCTTAAAAGAGAGGCGTCGACTCCTGAGAGACGGAGGATGGCAGCCTGCTTGTTAGAGTAATTCAAAACATCTCTTTGATTTTTAGCTGTTTGAGGAGTTAAGGTATGGGTGGCTGTCAGGGGCAATATTTAAGCGGGCTGATATTTGGGAATGACCATTAAAGATGCTTTTATTGAAGGACGAAAGAGGAATACCAATTCAATCTGACACCTAAGAACACCTGTCTTCATTCATAACTATCATCTAACCTTACTTCCTTCTGAAAGCTCTAATTGATCCCTCTATTGAATCCTTGAGAGTGCAGTTCCCCTCTGAGAAAGCTGATCCGCGGGCTTAGTGAGTCAACATGAATGTGTGTCAGTAAGAGAGGAAGACCCCAGCTGCCTTAACCGTGTCCTTCCTCGACCTCTGTCTTCTGCCGAGGTTCGTCTGGATGTTGTGTCTCGCTGGCACGACGGGACCTTCAGAAGACGTGCGAATGTAAACCTTATTCATTTTCCCAGCTTAGGCTTGTGTGTGTGTGTGTGTGTGTGTGTGTGTGTGTGTGTGTGTGTGTGTGTGTGTGTGTGTGTGTGCGTGCGTGTCAGCCCGGCCGCTAGTGTGTGGATTTATTCATAGGCTTGCATGCACGCCCGTGTTGTCTTTCTGTGTGAGGGCTTTTTGGAAAAATCCCAGAGTTGGGTCAACATGCTGTGGAATGTGAATTGTCTCCATGACAACAGCCCAGTGTCCTCCTTCCGGCTTTCATCCGCAGGGTGCATGCAGAGGCAGCCGAAGCGAGTGTGCCGTGGCATCGGCCTGCTGATTGATCTGAGTTATTTAAGAAAGAAAAGACTTATTTATTTATGCAGATTTCTGTACCGAGTCCCCTCTGACTCTAACTGGGCTAAGTCCACGGTGTCTCCACAGTTGAAGTCAAATTTAGCACAGTCCTCTTTGAAATCTAGTTGACAGAACTTTGGCAGGCGTTCAAACGGCGTCGATGGCAGCGTTTTGCATATTGTTGACAGCATTGTCGTGTATGTGTGTATCTTGGATGATGAGCCGTGGCGTAATATGCTTCAATTACTGGACAAAAGAAGAAGGGTAAACAGACACAAGATGTCTTGGCTATGTCTTGTCATCTGACCTTATTGTTTGCCCAAAATGGGAAAAATGGCGAAAAGACACACAATATTTCAGGTTAAAAATGAGGCAGTGAGTCTTATTTTCCATCCCTTTGTTAACTGTCTGAGTTACACATGGATGGAAGGGACTGTGTGTGTGTGTTTGTGTGTGTCTGTGTGACTGTGTGTGTTGATCCCACCGGACAGATGTGTGACAGATGCCCTCCTTAGGTCAGCAGAGCGAGGAAGATTTAGACGAGTGTTAGTCGTCAATACTGCAGTGGGTTTGTGTGCGACGGGGACGGAGAATAATCACACCAAGTTTTCTTCCGTGTGGACAGATGGAAAGAGATCATCGTTGTAATTAGTGAGAGTGGTGAAGGGTGACAGAAGGGCAGGGGAGCTGTGCCAGCGTGGTACATTTCCTCCATCCTCTAGTCGCTGTCAGTGAACGCATCTCCATCTCAGTGGGCTTATTCCAGGAAATCAGAGTCTTCCAGTTGCCCCCTCTTCAAGCAGCGATACCCGCCTTACATAAGCTAAAAACGAGCTAACAAGATGGCGAGAGGTTCGACATTCCTCTCTAACCCACAGCTCACATTCCTCGCTTTAGTGTAAAGAGGGGGCACGAGCACCATGCCTCATTAGATAACCCACAAAAGGCTCGGCTCTATTCTTATTTGAAATTGGTTTTTTCCCCCTTATTTGGATCGCCCTGCGGGGCAGCAGCAGCACAGATTCTCTATCTCGTCCTTTCCCCCATGTGAGAATATTTCACCTCGGCGTGTCTGCCGGGTTGAGCAGCCAGTGGAGAGCAGCACCTGTTTCCCCCCCGTCCAGCGTGATGCATAATTCACTGTGTTGAGAATTTCAATCAGTTCGGCAAGAGGTGCCCGGCCATAAGCTCCTGGAGATGTTGTTATTGTCGATGCTTCGAGAGGATCAATCAGGGCCCGTTTTTTAACCCACTCCCAGCCACTCTCAACGTGATTTTAAAGCTCTTGCGTTTCCTGAATCTAAATCGAACACAGCCACCCATCCCCCCCCCTTTACATTCTCCCTGTCTTCCGCCGCTCTCCTCACACCCAGCTTTAAAGCCCCGTTTCCTTTTGGAGCTGGGGATATTCTCGCAGTGTTTCCATGGTTATCGGTGGCATTCGTCTCTGGGTTCAGAGCCGGTGTCGGGAAATGTCACCCCGTCTTTCAGGCCGATGTCACTCGAACTATTGAGGGAAGGGGGGGGGGACACCAGGAGATATGGGAGAAGGGGAGGGGGGGGTTGTTGTAATTATATGTGCATATGAAGAGGGTTGTAGCAGCTTGGGCGCGTCATCCTGGCAGCTTTTGTGATCCACATGTCTGTGGGGGGAAGTGGCACAGAGACACGGATGTACTCCACAGAGACTCGTGTTAAAGTGGCTCCCCGAGGGATACAAAAACATTAATTATTTACACATCAGAAATACAAATTATTTTTAGGGAGGAACTGCCAATGAAATGATCAGTCGATTGACACAAAAAATCAACAGTAGCTTTTTTGGAGGGTGTAATCTTTTCTCAGTCATTCACACATCAAAAATCCAAATTATTTACAGGAAAGAACACAGAAAAACTATCAGCAATAATCCTGAGTTTCAGCCTCTTAAATGTGTGAGTGTTTCCTGTCTTTCTGTCTTTAACATGATCATACACGAATCAGTCAGTTTGCTGGAACTATGATGAGCACTGTTTGCTAATTTCTAGACTCAACATGACAAACATTAGCTGCATGCTTCAAAAAGACCAATGAACTTAGTAGCGTACGGTGTTTCTGAAGAATTTCCTCCGAACCGGTCCCTCCCCTCAAACTCACTCATATCCTCACACACACTCATGCAACAACTGCGCAGGCACACTCACTGATACTCACACACACTTCCCCCATCTTTCATTCAGCCACTTCTTTCCCTCTCTCCCTCCTCCACTCTTCTCTCTCTCTCACTTAACTCTCCCCTCCCTCTCCATCTCCCGTTTTTTTCCTCCCTCCCTCCCTCCCCCCCATAGCGGGCCGTCATTAGTTTCCATGGTGACAGTTGGGCGGCATTATTGCCGGCTGAGAACTGCTCCTGGGCTCCTTTCAGAGCGGCGGCGGCGGAGGCATTGTTTAGTCCGCTGCTCTGAATGGTGCAGGGATCAGGACGGGGAGAGAGAGCGCAGGACAGGAGGAGCCCTCTTTTTTTTTGGGGCAGGGACAGTGCGTTTGTAGAGGGTGAGGGGAGGAGGAAAGAGGAGGCGGGGGAGGAGGAGGAGGAACGAGGAGGAGGAGGAGAGAGAGAGAAGCAGCGTGGTGGTGGTGAGAGAGAGAGTCGATGAGGGAGCAGGAGTAGTAGCAGTAGCAGACTCGTGCCGTCTCCCTGAGAGTGCTACTAAAAAAACATCCAGGCTCCTCAGACAGCCTGCTGGACTAGATCGGACTCTGCTTTTTCTGGGCGCTTATGTTTGATGGAAGGATCTACTGAGATTTCAAACAGAGGGTGAGGACAGAAAACACCGAAAGGCAGATGGCAAACTGAGTTGAGCCGGTGAGTTAATAACGCATCATCGTCTCTAAATCCTAGATTTCTATCTGGGAATGAACATGAACATGTGGACTGCGAAGATGTCCTCTGCCTTTGCTTTATTTTAGTTTGTGTACGAGTGTGTGTAGCAGGTGCTGCTGCCTCACAAAATGCATGTGTTTTCCTACAAACCAAACCTCTGTCTGGGTTATGTTTGGGTGTGTGGGCTCGCAGCTGTCTGCTGAATGTGGGCTAATTCTCGCTTCCCTCTGAAATATAAATGCCAGGCTGCATGTTTTATTGAGGACGTACATCAGGGGCAATTTTCTGCTGCCTTGATTCCCGGATTCCCTGCAGTGTTTTTTCAGGGAATTTGTGAGTGGGACAGCGTATGTGCGCTTTTGGTTCTAGTTTGTTTGGTTTTTCCTCTTTCATCTGTACTACAGTGCGTAATTAGGAATGAGAGCTGAGCCCTCTGGCTTCTTGAACAAGTGATGTGTGGTGAGTAATGTAGTGAGAGGCGAACAGTGCCAATGTTTTTTCAGTTCATTGCCCCCTGTGCTGTCTCTCCGGTGAAACAACACTCGTGCACACTGTTTTCCTGCGACTATTTTACGACTTTAAAATCGATAAATGCTCACTAAAGGAGCGGCCGATGTGGTGTTTACTGTAACCGACACGGTGACGACCACTTCGAGCTCAATGATGTCATTACGAGGCTGCATGACCTCAATGTCGATTGAAGATTTAAAAGCACTTAACCCATCACGCAGACACTTCTGTGTTTTATCAGCGCTGGTATGTTCATGTTTGTATTCAGTGTCTTGGCGCACTATAATTTAGCTGACTAGGGAGCTGTCTTAAGGAGCGGGGAGTCTGAGTGTTTCCATGACGACCGGCAGCAGCTGTATGAGCCGAGCTGAGTGTGTGGCAGACACAGTGGCATTGCCTAGAGACTGCGAGACTCTAATCAACGACCTTTTGACCCAGATCAATGCGATGGTGCTGAGCCAAGCAGCCACAGGGTCTGGCTGACACATATATACTGTAGTACGACGCCGGTGCCGTGCAGCTGCACAGCTGCTTACATTTCCTGGATCATCGCAGGCTTCACTGGCGTCAGAGCGGTCTGATCCTCTTGGATTGGTGGGTGTATTAGTGTGTACAGCCTTCTCACATATCAACATAATCATGACCATTAGATGGATTTATTTTAAGTGTAATTAAAGTCTGACCTCCAAGCTGAAAGTATCAAGAATCAAGAAAATCCAAGCCTCTGCTGGTAGTGGGTGCCTTAATCTTGGTGTCCTTGAAGTGGGGTAGTTTTACGTGTACAGAGGATGGACATCATCAGAGAACTACCACATGAAAAGGACTGAGAACAAAGGAAAATACATTGTGAACAGCTCATACTGGCTTTAGCAGGGTCTTACAACCATTAGCTTTTACCACTTAAAGCATGCCTAATTGTCAGAGCTCAAATTACTGATGCTGTGCTGCAACAGATGCATCGTTCTTTAATTTTCTAAAGGCAGACAGTCTTTAAACAGGAAAATGGTGGTCAACATTGAAAAATGGACTGAATCAGCACCTCTGCGACACACTCTCAACACACACACTTCATCGGGAGCTGTCAGTCAAGCCATAAACACTATAAGCTGGTATTTATGTTCAGGCTGCCATATAGAGACCGCCTGTACTCAAGGTCGGCACACAAAGACTCACACAGTAACCTCGTGTGAAAGGCAAAATCTAAGAACCCCTGGGCAGTGGAAAAAGTAGTGAGTCATGTTTCACCCTTTTTCCTCCGTCTGGACAGGTTTAGTTTTAGAAAGAAAAAAAAAAGCCAAAGGAAAGGATGTGTTTAACCCACAGTGTCCACAAGTATTTAATACACGGGTGGGTCTGCAGCTGGGAGGGTTACATCTGTCTTAGAAAACTACATGAAGCTGCTGTGAATGTATTTCCATTATTTTGTCCACCCCCTGTAAATATAAACTCATCAACCTCATGCTAGTGGTTTTCTCTTCATTTCTTGGTTGAATCAAGAAGAAGGAAGTTCTTTATATCAGTCAGCGATGATGGAGAACTTGCGGTGGTAATGCAAACAGAAATACACACACACACACATGCAGATACCACGTTTAATAGTCACCCCGATTAGTGTACTCCACCACCCTGGTAATTATACCCACAGCTTCCTCTTTACCCAGGGCACCTGGGGTCTTCCTCCACTTAGAGCCGGCGATGGCGTTTCCGGTAGTGTTGGCATGATAATTGTAGTACTCAGCGAAAAAAACAAATGTCAAGTGATTAGATAATGATGGATCAGCACGCCGCTGTCTTAACCGGAAGAGACGGCGTTTGTTTTATGTGTCTTATCTCGCGGCCGTCTAAATGCAGCACAGTTCCTGTCTGAGTTTTTACGCTTTCAGTTTGAACTTTCGATTACATTCTTCAGGTTGGACGGGCAAAAGTGTTTTTGTGTTTCCTCGCGTCTCTGCGTGCATGTGCCTGTGTGTGTGTGTCCTTTTACTTCTCCATTCAGTCTGAGCAGGCAGTCAGAAAGTGTTAAGAGCTCTCTTATCTCCACTGAAGCATGTGTGTTGTCTTTGTAAGAGACTTTGGCACCAGACGGGAGGAAGAGAAAAAATCTCACGCAAACGCGCACGTTCACAACAACACCAACTCCTCTCTGACTAATATCTAACTTTTTTTTTTTTACTTCTGACCTCCTTCAGTAAGAGAGGCCGCTTGCTTCTAATTGTAGCTCCCCCGTTTTTAAAACCTCACTTCAAAAGCTTACAAGGTTTCAGTGTTAATGCTGGAGCTGTCTTTGTAGTTGTGTCCTACTGCTCCAGAGAGGATGAGGGATGGTTTCCAGAAGCCAGTAACAAGATATTTAATGAATGTCTGCTGCAGGGCATAGTGTGACTGCATGTACACGTGTGCATGTGTTTTTTTATGTCTACGTGCTTGTTTGCATGCATCTTTTAACAGTTATTTTTTTAATACATATATAAATTGTCCTTTAGGGATGTTTGACTGGATAATCCCTTCCTGCCATATTCACTTCAGGGGAGAACTTTAATGTCTCCTCGTAAAGTAGGAAGTCAGTACCTGTGCGCACATGGAGCAGCTCGCTGTAACTAGGGAGCTACCATAAATGGTAAATTTCGGGACAGTAAGCTGTTCTTGGTGATCTCACAGCTTTTATAGTTCACAAAGCTTCACTGATGTTTCCTGACAGCAAAAATGTGAAAACCTGAAAATAGGGAGAGGAAGGAAACAAATGATCACGTATGCATGTTAATATGTTATAAGTTTTACTTACATCAGGTCAACTGGTGCTTCAGGAAATATATTAATTGTTCATCAGTGTGTCACATCACCCCAATTATGTTTAGAAATTGCTCTCGCCCGGGGCTGTTTCTATGCATCCCTGGTGATGCTGACCGATAGAAGCAGCAGCAACAACCGCAGTCCTGTAATCGCACCCTCCTTGATAATACCTCAGCCTCTGGAGCCCACCCTTGAGACACAAGCTGTTGCGGGTGACACAGGTGATGGATGACAGGTGGGCAGAGCTGCCTGCTGCAGGCGATTCTGCAGCTCATTTTATAGAGATTCAACAATGGCTCTGATTTAGCCGCCGGTCATGTGAAAGACGATATGACAGCCAGTTGTGAACGAAGTAGATGCTCGAACAAGTACAAGTGACATGACAAATACCGCATGTGCTGGTGTTGTAACGGTACTGGAATTTCTAACTTCGATAAAATATTGATATTTGATACCATGTTTGATACCACAGGGAAAATCTAACGCAACATTGAGGGCAGAAAGTTTTTATTTTTATTTAAAGATGAATATAACAAGGCTTTAACATGACAACAGATGTTAGCAGAGAACTGCAGAAAGACTGTTTAAACATCACGACAACATCACACTTTTTTTCCTTTAGATTAGGCTTCTAAAAATAGTGTGTTTGTCAATTCGCTGTTGGAGAGAAGAGAGAGTGAGAAAGCGAAGCTGGTACCGGTGTGTCAATAATGCAGAAAATGAGTTTTGACACTGTTTCGACCATTTAGAATCGACAAGTGTCAACACTAATTGACAACACTAATATGTACAAAGTTTGAGTTTTGAGTTGAGAAGCAAATTTTTTTCTATTTTGTCATTTCCTTTCAACCCAGAAGTACCTAATTTTGAAAGGATCATAATCGGATGTGACAGCTGGGTAAGGAAAACGGTATTGATGGTATCAAAATGTAACCTGGTGCTCATGGAGATGTATAATTCGGCAACACGATCAGCTTAATTAACGTTCATTTGTTTATTTGCAATGATTTCTTTTCATGTGTTAGGTTAGCAAGTTAACTCGCCATCTAACCAGCTAAGTCAACTATAATTTAACGGAGTTATACTTCATCTGAGTTGTAATTTATTTCCTTGTTTTGACTTTTTCCTCAAGAAAAAACTGTGCGAGATCATCATTCAAGGCTTACCTTTATTCTGCTGAGACGATTAACTATTAAAGAAACTGTAGCAAACAACAAAGACAAGAGTATTCATTATGAGATTAGATGGGTCAGTTTCTGACTTAACTCAAGAGAGATGACAGTGATTGATCAAACTCATTGCTCATTCGTGTTAATTGATCCGAAAAGCACAACACATGTTGAGGAAAAAACAAAACAACTCAGTTAAGAGAAAGCAAAAGATCAATCATAAAGTTTAACCTCATTTACTCTTGAGTTAACTGAGCTATAAAACTGTATATCGTGTTTTACTGTGAGTGAAACCTGAGTATGGGGTCTGAAGTTATGGGACAGCTACCTTTACTTTGAAAAACAAAGACAAGAAATCTGTACCCTTGGATCCAGAGCTGAGATCATTAGTCAGTTACCAAATTTGCAGAAAATTCTGTGTGCAAAAGTGCCAAACATTACCCTGTTCCAGTTTCTCAAATTTGAGATTTTCTTTGACTTCTGTGTTGGTAAAAGGAAAATCTTTTTCGTTTTGGAGATTTTGAAGAAGCCACCTCGATCTCTTTCTGATATCAATTAATGGATTCATCGAGAGGATAATGAGCAGATGAATCAAAATGAAGATATTTGTTGGTTGTCTTGTGTGTGCATGACTTGCATGTTATGAAAAACATAATGGATTGTAATGATGATTCCCAAAGGAGAAAATCTTTTATCTCTAAATGGATGTTGGCTCAGCTGGATTACAGCACAATCACTTTTCCAATGGTTTGATCTCTCCTCTTTAGTACATGTTCTGTGGCTCTGAAGACAGCTTGCATACAGCAGCAGTAGTAGGTTAGCATCTCTATTTCAGGTTTTGAGCAACGAGATACTATATTTGACTGTAAGTGTGTATGACGCTGGCCCTGGCTGTCTCCTGTGTGGGTACACTAACGTGGCTCAGAGCGATGCAGTGTGGTGCTGTTCGGGGAAATACTGGAGCCATTAGGGAGGAAATAGGAGCCTTTATTAGTCTGTCTAGTGTACACCTGGCTTCTATAACAGGCCGCTCCTTGTACACTGATTTGTGTGTGTGTGAGTTCATGGTCCTTGGTATGTCTTGGCTTGTTTCTCTTGTGTCTTAGCTAATTCTGCTCTCCGCAAACCTCAGTTTGAAACGGCTGAATGATTTCCATTCAATTTTAGGCTTATTTTAGGCTTCCCCCTAATTCCGGATTCTCAGTTTTCAAAGCTGACTGACTCATCGGGGAAACTGCAGCCTAGGAACGAAGTGTCAAACATGTTGTGCACAAGTTTAGACAGCCTGACAGGAGCTGCTTGCCTCAGATGCTCCTCGCTGGATGGAGAGCTCCCAATGCTGACGCTGCCGTTCAGGAGCCAAGTGACATTTCGAGAGTGATTCTGACGTCAAAGAAGACGCGTCGGTGTTGAGTGCACACTGACCTTTTTGTCTGTGTGTGTTGGTAAGAGTCCAGAGAAGCAGTGACAAAGGAGGTCCTCACCCACAGCCTTTCTTTTTCACCAACCCAGCCCTTTACATCTACTCACCCTTTCTGGACTGGACCAACCAGACTGGACTGAACTGGAGTGGAACGAGCAACATATTGACCTTTACTGGGCAGGGCTGTCCCGCTCTGGGACAGTTTGACTGTCAGCAGCCACGTAGACACTCCCCTCCACATGCTGACATCCATCCTGCCGGGAACAGATGCAGGGTGGTACCTCACCTAGTGCAACCACAGAGAGAACGGAGGCTCAGTCGGGGGCCACAGGACGGAATAAAGGATAGTTTGGATGAAAGTTAGTAAAAAAGTGAATGCATGTGGTGGAAAGGTGTGGAAGGAAGTAGTACTGAAAGAGCCATCACGCAACAAGCTGATTTCACTAGAAAATCGGATTCATGACTATGGTGGGGCGATGTCCACAGCGAAGCTAAGCTAAGAAAACAAAATTAACGGCACTAATGGAAGAAGCATTCGAACAGCAGACCAATGTATCCGAGCATCTTGGGTTCACCTAACTGAGCCGGTTTGTTAAGAGAATAATAAACAAGGCCCGGAGGCGTAACAGTGGAGCATTGAGCAGCAACAAACGTCCTTTCATTGTCTCTGAAGACCAAAAATCTATCAGTGTATCAATATATTGACACAATTTTTGGATAATCCCTAAAATCTGGTTATCAAACAGTTGAGACATGTTACAGAGCAGGATATTTAACAGTTTAACGTGAAACTTTATCAGTGCACTGAAACAGTAAACTTCACTGGGAATTAAATCGTTATAAATTACCCCAAGCAACTTTTTCTGCATTATAATCTCCATTAAATAAAACAGGTTTTGTATAACACCGTAAATGAAATACAACAAGACAATTAAACAAAATAATGAACTGTAATCAAACGAAATAGCCATAGATTGTTCGATAATTACAATAATTACCGTTGTAGCCCTCGACAAATACGTACACCCATAGAAAAATATACACATCACCGCAGTGATCATGTCCGCCCTCTAATTTTCCTCTCAGAGCAAAAACAACCCCATTTCCAGCAAACGCATACATGTGTCCACTGGAAAAGCTGGATGCAGTGGACACGCTCTACATACACCACTTCCTCCTGTTATTGTGTTGGCGGAGAGGCTGGCGTTTCCAGAGGTGTAATTGTGTGGCTGGCAGAGGTGTGATTTAGCTGCCTGTGAAATGTTCTCTCACTACGGGCTGCTTTTTATTTGGGAAAAGGAACGATTTGGTCAGTCGTTTTCTGGTAGCCGCTGAATGTTTTTGTGCAGTCGCAGTGGAACACTTTGCAGCACGCTGTAAAACGTTGGCAGATCACAGTGTAATGCTACCGTGTTGACATGAGTTAAGTTTCAAAGCAATTTTGCGGTCTGTACTGCGGATGGGGTTTTGTATACAGTTGAGCAACAGGGCCCGGCGACGCAACAATGTATGCATGTGCATGCGTCGTTGTGTGGAGGTTGGTGTGTGGTCAGCTGCCGATGACTCATCAATCAGTCAGCAATTAATCAATCATGCAGTCGACCAGATGGCTGTTTTTTAACTGGTCCTGTCCGCTGTAATGATTGGTTAATCCCACTAATCAATATATGGTAAAGTAATCAATGCATTCACACGTCAGAGACCCTTGGTCAGTGTGAAGAGTGATCAAGCCTTGATCCAGAAGATTAAACTGGATAGTCCTCATTACAATATGGCCTCCTTCGGACAGGGAATGATTGAAATTTGTTTTGAAAATGGTATTTCAGGCTTCGGGTGCCTGATGACTCATGGAGCAGACCTGTGTTTGTGAAGACCTCCCCCACCCCCTGTGGGAATGGAAAGAGCTGGAGTAGATTTTTCTAGATTTTCCAGCACCAGCAGTTAGAAATCCTCCTGGCTGGTGAAGGTGTGTTAGTGTTTATCCAAATGGACTGAGAAGGAGAAGATGGACTGTCCTGCTCAGCTTTGCCCCCATTGTTGTGCAGAACGGCCAGTTGGGTTTTGACATTACGCAGTGAAAGCCGCCATTGAGAGCCGCTACAGTAGGCTTCAGTAGTTTCTGGGACAGTTGGGCAGTCATCTCCACTGGCAGGTTTGTAAACCCCCTTGTTCTCCTGTGTGTGCATTTGTGTGTGTTGCCCTAATTGCCAATCTTTTGGCTGCTTCCTCTACAGTAATGCTCTGGGCTACTGTGCTGCACTGCAGACCGACAAACAGAGGCTCACTTCTCAGCTCAGTGCCTCGTAAAAAGTCCTCTTGAAGCGGTTGTGGTTGTGGGGGTGAAGGGCTCTGAATTAGAGAGCACAGTGTGTGCAGCCATGCTCGCAAGTCACATGTCTGATGATGAATATGAAATTTTAATCAGTCCTTTGTCACGTCATCATTGTGCTGCTTACTGTAATTTCTGAGTGTGCTTCCGTGGCTTACATTGTGCATTTGACAGCTCACTTAAATGGCCTTGAGTCACATTGTATAAAAGGTCTCGGGTCAGTGACAGTGACCTGTTACCTCAACTTGCTTGTATTTTGTCGAGAGCTAAGGGATGTGCATCATCCTGCGATTGTGAATAATTTGACAGGCATTGTGATAGAGGTCATGATTTTAGTTTTTAAAAAACATATATGATATTTATGTGCTATATGCTGGGATCTATACTAAACAAGCATGTGCCCATACTACTGCAGAATATGATTTGTAGGCACCTCTGCAGCACCACGGTGTTTCATTATTTATTGGTGTGTTGTGACACATTTAGTCTTTATTAAGAAAATTGCAATTTTGATAATATTTTGACAATTGACAAAAGTATTAAAGTAGCAGTGTCATGTAGAGTACATTCAAATACAGTACAGGAAAAGACAAAAAACATAACAAAAGAAATCAACATACAGAGCATATGAACTAAACAAGACACAGAACAGCTTGGTCATATTTCACATCTTACAGTTAGCATAATATCATCAATATCTTAGCCCTTCTTAAAAAAATACAACTACTGGTTATCTTATCATTATCAGCTTTGAGAAGCAGGTTATCTCTATCGGCTGTGTTTTGTTGCAGTATTACATCTATAGCTGAGGGCTGGACCGCGTTTCTTCATCCATCTATTTTTAAGTCCACTTTTCTCAGAGCCATGTGTCTACTGACAGCACAAGTAGCTCTTTATAGCTCACCATGACCTACCTACTATATTAGCAATATAGATCAGCATAGTTGCCATGGCAATAGCCTCCTCTTTGGTTTTCTAGGAGCACATGTTGAAGGAGAATTCTTTGTGGAGCGACTTGATTTAATTTGGGACCTCCACATGCACCAAGCCGCTCTGATATTAACTCGTCAGTCTTTGTTTGTGTTTAGCTTTCCCCACTTGTTGACAGTTACAGGGTATCATTTCGGGAATCGAAACCAGATGGGCCCGTTTTGTCCACACTGTATTTTCAGCCTCGGCCGCTGTATGTTTGCTAACACGACTCATAAATATTCCTGTCTCTGTCATGCTTCTGACTTTCTAGCAAAAACCACTCAGCTGTGCTTTATCTTTACTTGTTTTGTGCATCCACGATGAGATGATGAGCTACTCCACGACTTTCTTCAACCCTTTTCCAGCCACCTGCTGCCTCCTCATCCTCACTCCAACCTCTCAGTCCCTCCCGGTCTTCCACCCGCTCGAAATCTCATGGTTTCTAATCTGTGGGAGCTGCTGAAATCCTCCCACGTAGTTTGGGAGACATGTCAGTGTGCGTGCTGTGCCCAATGACCTGATTTAGGGTGAGAGGAGAGACCTAACAAGATGACATACCTCCCCCTCTTCTGCCGCCAGCTCCTGGCAAACCATGATACTACTGAAACTTCAGGCGACACTAATTTTTAAACAAAACAAAATTTTCTCACCAGTAGTGGATGTGGAAATGGAGGGTTTGAGGAATAACAGAGCATAATGAGAAATAGATGAATATAGATTTGTAATCTGGGGCCAGATGCTGCTGTCGGTGATTGGAGCGCTGTTGATCCTCATGTGTGTTCGTGTGTGTGTGTGTGTGTTGACAAACCCCGTGGTGAAGCGGGCGCTGGAGCCTCGTTACACTATGAGGGAAATTTTCTGATTGTCAGAGATTGAGGATCTGCTCTACTGGAGATCCTGGAGCAGCTGTTATTGTACTGACACCATTATTTCCTCTCTCTCAGCTCTACTTCCGCTCTCACTTTGTGAGTTTGGACTGATCCTCTTAAAGCGATGCTCCACACAGACTCTTTTTCAAATCAAACGCGCAAACAAGGCTGCAGGCTTGAAAGGCGTCGTCAAAGGTTTGAGGATTGGTCTCTTGCTGAGCGCGTTCGCTGCAGCCAGCTTGAATTCTTGACAGCTACAGTATAGATTCTAGTAGTGGTGCCTGAAGGAAGGAGCGCTTCAACCACTTATCGTGGAATTGACAGCCCGTCTGATGCTCTCAGAGTATCCTGAAGTATGCTGGAGCCTACAGATTTAGGTTGATTCAAGGACCGACATTTCAGCGGCTTGTGCTTTAATGCTGTGTTTTCACAGCCTCAAAAAAGGGACCAAATATTATTACAGAAACAGCTCCAGCAAAACAAAACAATTCCTATTGTTGTCCATTGTTTTGTGCACTTAAAATAAAATATAAAACAAAATGTCATTTCCTTTGTCTGACTAGGGAACCTACTCAAACTAAAGCCTTTTTACCTCCGAGCAGTCCGGTTCAGTTCAGTTCAATTATCAGAAGTTGTGGATGGTACCAAAAGAACCACTCAAAAAGAGAAAGAGCCTCCTGTTTTTTTCATTATCATTCTGTTGAGGTACCTAGAACACTATTTTAAGGCTTAAAGGTGGAGTTTAAACACAGCAGAGCAGGGCTGTCAAATATCAGATTATCACTACACAGTTATTGTGGCCTAAAGAGTTCACTGTGATGATATTATCATGATGTCTGCAGAAAAAAAGTGTTTTGTCTCTGGCAAATGAATGACACTCAAAATAAAAGTGTAGGGAGGTGAAGAGAGAGTCTGTAACCATAACTGTACAAAAGTTTACCAAAAGATCAATGAGACTTGATGAAATTTTCCATTTTTATTGTCACGTACAGTTAGGAAAGTGTAAATGATTTAAGAGGCAATGTAATATTTCCAAGATATTATCATATGCATATTACAATACAGTATCAGTATTTCATATTTAAACATCCTGATTACCGTCAATAGCGATATATTGTGACAGCCCTACTGCTGTAGGACCGCTGATTGGTCAGTCGGAACAACCAGATCTGTCTCGTCTTCTGCGTTCTGGCGTAGGATTTCCCAAACTCCTGTTTTTTCCAGCAGCTTTCTGTCTTGTTTACTTGTTTGAATAAACAACCACACGTGTGCGCCGTGTGTAGCAAGTATGTGGTCGAGTGAGAGAGAGAGAGAGAGAGAGAGAGGTGGAAAAGACAGTGAAAGCAAGCGAGGCAGAGGAAGAAAAAGGTTACCAGTTTGTAAAATGTTGTAAATCCGGCAATAATGTCCATTTTAGGTCAGAGTGTGTCGGTTAATAAATGCATCAGCTTCTCGAGAGTTAAGTTTGCCTTTAGGTACAGTTACCATGGGTTACATACGAGTTCAGAAGGTACTATTACCAAAACTACTTTGGTGGAAACGCAGCTTTATATTTACATTTTTTTTTTTAATAGTATCACTTTCTCATTTCACTGTCTTGAGGTCCGTCACCTCTGTGCACTGAAGTCTTTCTGTGGATTTCTGGTAAGCAGATCAAGGTCAGAGCACTCATTAGTGTCTCCTGCTGCACAGGGAGGAAAGAGACAGGGTGTGGCGAGATGATAGGAGGAGTGGTAGATGACATGGTTTTAAAACTAATTGTGGCGTTGGACCTCTCTGTCTCTGTCACCACCTTTGCTCTCTCTTAGCTGTTGTTTTGGTTTAGCTTTCTCGACTCTTCGCTCTTTTTTGCTCTGTTTACCGTATCTTGTAGAAAACCAGTTTGAGCCACCATACCTCCTGTTCATACAGGCCATCAGAAGATCAGATAACAATGTAAAGTGACGGGGGGACAAAATCCACAGTCACCGTTCTGTGAACAGAAGGAAGGATTATAGCAAGAAAAAACATGTTTCAGTGTTTATATGGGCACCTGAGTGCTTCCTTTAAAACCTTTCATTTGAGCTCTGTAGCTCAATGAGCATTATAAATCAAAGAGCCATTACATGAGATGCTGCTTCTCTTTGAGTGTTTCAGTGTAACAGACCGGCGAAACCAGATCAATATGGTTCTGAGTGGAGAGGGAGAGAAACAGGGACGCAGACAGAAGGAGAGGAGCAGAGCAGGTGTAATGCAGGCATGCAGAGAGGCCGAGAAATTTGACATGGGAATAATGAGGTGCCATTCTTTAGAGAGGGTGTCACTGGGATTCAGGTCGGTCTTGGTGGGGAAACAGGGGTTGGTTGAAGTGATGGGAGCGGGGCTGTCAGCTCAGCCTCACCAGAGGTTGGTTTGCGGGCATGGGACCTGATTGACTGGCTCTCTGACTTGGGAGACCCTGCTGAATGTGAGTGATCAGTCTACCAGACAGCGCTGAGGCGGGAGGACTGTACTCAAGGGATGATGGGTAATAAATGACTCTGAAGGGGTCGCCTCAGGCCTGACGGTGACTGACAGCTGGCTAGGTTTGCGCAATTTTTGGAGGATGTGTGAGCCTGTGTGTCTCTTGGGTTTTCAAGGAAAAGTGAAGTTCGTTTCCAAAATGAGGCGTTCACCATATTTAAATGAAAATAACAACTTCAGTGATTAGCTACTAACATGGAAGTTAATCAGATTATTACTAATGATACTAATGATTTAGGTTGTTTTTTATGATATATTGCCTAGTTTGTTTCAGCACTGTTGTAGCATTTTTCCTCAAAATGAATAGATTATTATGAAATTGCAAAATGCTACATATACCTATTCATTGAGAAAAAAGGCTACTTTACTTTGGCTACTTTAAAGAAAAACCTACTTCTAACCTATTTTAAGTATACCTGGGTGTCGAGCATTTATACTGATTTGGTTTTGATGGAACATGTCTGTAACATTGAGCAACAGTCAAGGACTGAAAGCTAGCACTGACTCATGTCCTGTTTACTTGCACTATTATCAGATAGTTCCTGATTTACAACTTAATTCTTGAGCTGCTGCTTGTTGTTTTAACATTTTAAAACCCATCAAGTGAGCAAGAATAAGAGTTTCACAGTCTCAATATGTACAACTTTTATTTTAAAACATTCAAAAATGAACTAAAATTAATACAGAATGTGAAGAAATGAGAGTTTTGACATTATATCAAAGACATCTATGTATTGGTTTGCAGGCATATCTACTGAAGTTAGCATGCTAAGCAGTTAGCCCTAGTCCATCCTTTTTTATAATACCACTACAAGCTCCCAGTCCGGACCACTAGCTGCAAGGCTAATTGTTAACGGCAGCTACTGTCAACAGCAGTTAGCGGTTACTTTATTATAGTTTGCAGTATGAATCCGGGAGGTGGCCAACGATCGTGTTTGGGGGAAATCATTGCAGGTCATGATGTGTAATTTTATAAAGCCATAAGCTACGATAATTAAATAAATAATTGGTTATAGTGGTGCAGTTTAAACAAACCCGACTTGAACACAGCATACCTTAGTGAGGAAGCCTGCATGTAGCTTCAAATGCGTGCCAAGTGATGGGACGGAGAGAGAACGACAGCCATGCTCAAGAGGTCACATGACACATGGTATCCATATATTGCTAATATGACCAGTAAGCTAAAGAATTAAGATTTATTTTACATATATC
Source organism: Pagrus major (assembly GCF_040436345.1). Taxonomy (NCBI): domain Eukaryota; kingdom Metazoa; phylum Chordata; class Actinopteri; order Spariformes; family Sparidae; genus Pagrus; species Pagrus major. The sequence goes on along the minus strand of NC_133221.1, from coordinate 10,757,101 downwards.
AAATCAATTCAAACATATTTATTTATATAGCCCAAAATCACAATCACATTGCCTCAGTGGTCTTTAAAATCTGTATAGTATATAGGACGGCATTTCCTTAAAAGTCAAGTTCAGGGAGAGGCTCAAACTTGCACACATTGGTGTTATGTCGTGACATAAGAGGGACATTCCTTAGACTTTTCTCCTGTGACAGCATCACAGTGTCCCAGCTTTGGCAGGGCCCCTTCATGTGCTTTTCACTCTAACAGAGAGAGAGAAGGCGAGAGCGTCCCCGTCAAATACCTGAAAGTATCTGAATGTTTCGATGCGTGACGTGCACAGGAGCCCTTCACTATGTTTTAGAAATCCGCTGTAATGCAGTCTTTCAGGTTACGACCCAAATCGTTTTGCCGTGCTCTTCACCTCTGTTCGTTCTGTTCTCCTCTGAGTGAATGAAGAAGTTTGTTATATCACAGCCATGTTTGAACAGGTGAGACAGACGGGGCGCTTAGTCACCGTGTGTCACTTTAAGTAGGAGAGCCAGGTAACAAACTGTGGCTGGAATTGCTTCTGCAGGGAAAGGTTTGGTGGTAACCCACAGCTGACAGGGTGTGGTGATGATAATGTCTTTGAATGCGTAATCGTCTTACTCATCCAGCCCTCAGCTGAGCAGATGAAATTAATGAGCTCAGATCAGCGCTCTCCTGTGTGTTTTCACTAAAGCCTCCTTAAAATTACACAATTACAATATTAATCTCATCTCTCGGATCCCTCGGAGTCCAAATCAATTAGGTGGCTGACACGTAGCTTCAAGCATTGTTTTGGTTTTGGATAAACAGTGCAATTCAATCAGTTATATGTTTTGGCTCAGCTGTAGGAGTATGCTGGAATCACTGGGCTCCACGGTGACTCGCATGCACTTCACGTCTTCGGCCCCAGGAGGAGGTGCTTGGATCAGGTTTGGCAGGTGAAAGGACAGGTGCAGCTCCTCAAATACACCTGGGAATGGATAGGTGAATGTGTGTGTCCGGGCATAAAGAAGGACTTAGCTTTGAAGGACTTTTCAGGGTGTGTGCATGTGTTTGTTTACAACAAAGAGCCGTCTCGGTTGCACATGCGGACTTTGGCAAACTGGGAGGGCAGGATATGTTTTGGTTTTGACTTTGTTGTGTGGGGGTTTTCCGTTCAGTTGCTCTTTGGACTTTGGATATGTGAAACTGAGCGGTTGGAGGCGAGGTAATGTTTCTTTAACCGGCTCCTATGTGATTGTATTTTCTACTTAAAGCTTTGATTGTTGAATGTTTTAGAGATCATTGTGATATAACTTTGAAATGTACTTGTTCATCGCATTTCACTCTGTGTTTCTTGGGAACTGGTGAAGGATGATGTGTCGTGTAGTCTTATTCTTTGGTTTGTGAGGTTTTAATTAAGACGAAACTGTGAGTGTCAGCTCTTCTGTCTGAGTTTCCATAGGTACCGGCCCCTATGCCTCCATCTTCTGTCTCTGTTTGCTTTTCCCAGGAGTGACCCAAGCCAGCCTGGGTCATTGAGTTCTTCACTAGGCAGTCGTTCGGCTAAAGGACGTGCTTGCTCACTTGATCATAGGTCAAGCTTTTTTCCTCTGACTCAGCCTACGAGTCATCTCTGATTTAGAGACAGTACAAGCAGAAAGAGTCTCACAGTATTTCTGTTGCCAGGGACTGAGTTGAAGGAGCGAATATAAAGCCTACCTACTGTAGTTTGTGACACAATTTCACATTCAAGCCTCATCTTTTCCCCCTGCCTGCTCTTATTCCGCTGCGGTGGAGAGATGGTGGGAAAGCCTGCAGTGTGCCACATGGGGCAGACAGCGTAACAGGACTCATTACCGACTGATTTCTCCTCCTTCCACTGCCTGCAGCATGGCTGAAAATCACCAAATTAGATGTGCCAGGGCTCTAGCGGGGGCTCGGTGCAATTTCAGGCTGTAATCCAGTTGAGAAAGAGTTGTGGTGACTAGATCGAATCCATGAGCCCCGAAGGAACAGAGACGTGTGGCTGCATAGTTTGCACAGTTATTAACTAAATCTACTGAGGGACATTGCTTTGGTGTAACAGACAGACACATCAGATAACAGCTAAAACTGTAACAGTAAGACACACTCAGAGACGATTGTTAGCTGGCTTATCACTTCACAGGACTTGTGTCTAGCCGTCTACTACATATTATAACCTCTATCCTGCATTTTGTCTGTCTGTCTGGATATATATATATTATGCCAGTTGGATTGTGTGTACAGGACAAAACATTTTTAGTCTTTATTTCCATGCCCTTAAAAATCTTCAGTTTTTATTCGTGTTGACAGTCAGATAAGAAATAATTAAATCCAAAAACGTGGCTTGAAGTCAAATTGGAACAAGCATTAGTGGTTTAATTGTTGCTTGTTTTTTTTATGACTTACTGTCGATGAATTTTGCTGCATAATTCGCACCTCACTTCTGTTTTCAACCACTTTTCACATTACTTCCTCTAACAGAAGATTTTCTGAGCCCTTTTCATCGCAGCCATAATGACAGCGAGGCGTGCACAGTGCATGTGGACATAAAATTCTGATGCAAAAAACTGCATTAAGCATTCAATTCGAAGAAGAGACCAAAACTAACAATGCATTGATCCTGCTAACAATAATTGCCTGTGTAGCTGAGGCCTTATATATCTTAAATCTTTTTTTTTCCATATACAGTACCTCCATTGTTGTCCAGAAGCTATTCAAAGACGTCAATGAACCACACTGTTGCACTGTTCCTTTGCTAACATGAACTATCACCATTGCTGTCCTGCACATCAACACTGCAGCTAAAAACTAGTCCCCTCAGTTTGAGTAACGCTTTATAAAGCTACAGTGCCTAGCCATTTGAGGACTATATTTAGTAGGGATGTACAATAATATTGCCCTGTTATCAGTATTGGCCATTAAAGGCTTTAAAATTCAAAAGAAATATATTAGTATTGGCCCGAAAAGGAAAATTTCTGCTGATAGGATGATGTTTTAATTCAGCCCAAGCAACTTTAAAGCGCTTGAAGTGTTTTGCATTGTATGTCTGATTCCACTGGTGGGCCATCACAATAATAACAATATGGATGGATGGATGGATGGATGGATGGATGGATGGATGGATAGATGGATAGATGGATAGATAGATAGATAGATAGATAGATAGATAGATAGATAGATAGATAGATAGATTTTCTTCTTCAGTAGGAACAAACAAGCTTTGTGCTTGGGGTTGGTTTTGTTCTTTGTGTGGGATTTGTTGACAATAGCCTAACACTTCAAACCAAACCAATTGTGTATTTTTAGGGATAAATCAGCAAAAATAAATCCGACCAAACACAGTAAAGTTTAGACTGATCGCATCTAAATCGGGCGTTTCAAAGCACACAATCGGAGCCAGAGAAACTTTGTCATCCAGAGGACAATGTGGCTCGCACACAACTACATTATCGAGCTTCTTTCTCTCACTCACACATAGTCTATTTAGAAGATTAGATGTAGTCAATCAGACACAGTCCCATCACAGAGTGTGAGAGAAACCAATATGCAGCCTGTGCAGCTCTATGTCTGCCGCCTCGGGCCTGGTGTTACAATCGATGCTGCAGAGGTTTTTCTTCTCCACTGTGGTCCCTCTGCTCTCTGTCCGAGGGCGACATCCTGAAACACACACTGAGCTCAAGGTCATTCACCTACACTGCACAGCACTGCATCGCTGTAGCAGGATTACGCTGGGTTGTAGATGTGTATTTAGATGAATCTCGTTATTTTGATCGATACCCTGATCTTCTCTTTATTTTTTTCTCTTCTCTCCAGACCTCCCTGCTTCCTCCCTGCAGTACCAGTGTGGATCAGGGGACTACCTGCGCTCTCCACGGCTGGTGAAGAAAGGTCCGACCCCCAGACCATGTCACGACAGGCCTGCCATCAAACCCCGGCCCCAGCCATCCACCTCACCCAGACCGCCAACCGCACAGAAACCTCAAGGTAAGATACGGTGACACAGTGTGGCCCCGTCAAGGTCAGTTTCGACATCAGAGCTGTCTTTATAATTGAAAGGAGCAGCGAGATCTGACCCCTGCTATTGAGCTGCCATTCATTCTGCTCTGACAAACACCCCTCTATAACACGGTTCGTGTCGGCTGCTCGGCCTCACTGTGTCACTCACAGCTCAGTGGGTCACCCCTGAAAGAGCTGCTGCTTTTAAAGCAGGCCAGTGATTCCCAAGTGTTTGTGTGTGGGCGTCAATGAAGAATGCTAAATATGAACAACATGTGTTGTATTTTGGGAATTACTGAAAAACATTAGAGGACATTACACCACAGACTCAGCCTCAATATTTAAGTGGCTCACAGCTTTTCAGAATTAAGTGGAGGATTATAGAAGAGAATGATCAGCCCTATTCTTTTACCATATATGGTCAGGATTGTTAGTCATAATTTGATTATGGTTGCAGAATATTTGGTTTTAGTTAGTTTTATTTGACCAACAGTCAAACCCAACGAGCAGCAAATCCTCAAATTGGAAGTAGGCCTGTCACGAAGATTTCGTTAATGACTCATCTTACATATATTTCCCGATCATACATACTGAATCTCATCGACTTATTGACGTATGTACACGACCTCTATCATTTTTGCTGACCTCCATATTGCCCGTTGTGTTTAAATGAGGATTCTTTTCGCCAACATGATGTCAGAATAATGCTGCGTTCACGTGCTCCTCGGATGATCCCATCTGCCGAGTTAGGAAGTCGTTCTTCTGACTTCGGTGTGTTTTCATGTGCATCATGTCAGGATGTGAGAGCAACATGGATGTCAGAAAGAAGTTGTTTTGCTTTTTATCGCGTTTAAACAACACGTTGACTGCTGTTTCCAGTGTTTGAGAGACAAGGAGGAGCAAAGGAAACAGTACAATGACTATACAATACAATACAGTATATGACTTTGGTAAAAGTTTCTTTACATCAACCCAGTGTTTACTTTTTGCACATCAGCATACAGTAACTATCAGTGTTTTCTCTGTCATTAGCATTAGCATTATTTTCACATTGTGTGTTTTTATTATATTTATATTTCATATTATTTAGGATAGGATAGTATTTTTATCACAATCCAGGTTATCGGCCTGAATATTGATTTAATGTTCATTGCTCTTTGAAAGGGTGTTCTTGCTTTATTGTGCTATTATATTATCATTATATTAATGGCATAAAATGGTTTGACAGTATGCAGTAATATTGTTTATCACAATAACATCACAACATAAGGACAAACAATAGGTAGTTACAGTGACAGGGCTAGTTGGAAAAGCTGTGCTACAGCCTGATAGTTCCTGGCCCCTACTGGGCAGAAAACGCTTAGCACATTTCTACTAATGGTGTAGCGTATTTTGATACATACAGGATTTTATTCCATATGTAGCTCATCCTGAGAGAGCAGTAACTCAGAGTTACTCCGGTCAGAATGCAGGTGTTGTAATACAAGTTCCCTCAAAAGGTTCCTGGAAAAGTTCCTGTGGTTAGAAAATGTTGAAGCATGAATCTGCCCAATTGTGTGACAACAAAGGACCTTGTGACAGATTTCCATGTACCTTTTGTTGCAGTCTTTTTTAAAATCTTGTCTGGGTATGATCATACCAAATGTATTGTGATGACTACAGTACTTTCACAAAATATTAACACAATGAGAATTTCGATAAATGATCATCAGTTACGTGGATATAATGACTAAGTGGGTAAAGGCAAGTATAAGAACAATTAGAAGTGTTCAGCCTTAAAAACCAGGAAAAGACAACACAACGATATATTTCTGTAAAGTCAAAATGTGAAAGAAAACGGCAAGTCAACTATAAAATCCTCATTCTAACCCTGATTGAACCCAGATGCTAAAATGCATATTACAAAATTGAATTCGGTTTCGGGAATCTCATATTTAAGCCTTCTGGTTTAAACAGTCTTTCCAAATTACAGATGAATATTCAAAAACTAAAACATCTTTCCTTTTCATTCACTCATCTCAGTAGAAATGGGACCAGTCCTGTCATTAGCACGTCGTTTATCATCACATCTTTGTTGAGGAAAGTCTCCTCAGCCTCTCTTTGTCTGTCTGTGACGCACGCAGACACAGAGGAAGTGCTCAAATTAACAAGTGTAACATATCGGCACATTTCCTGGTTTCATTTACGTTTTTCCGGAAAAATATAATAGATGCAGATGCTCAGACTTAACTGTGAAATGGTGTGGCCATACTGTGCAGGCATGCGTGAGTGCAGTGTGCGTTTAAAAGACAGCCATGTCACTCGTCAGACTGACTGTCTGTGCTTTTTTTCTTTTTTTTGTATCTAACTGTGACCGCGGTGACTTACACACACACACACACACTCATCTCAGCATCCTGTTCTGAAATAAGGAAGTTGGTGGATAGTTGAGGCTCAGTGCTGATCTGGCTCTGCACCGCTACTATATGTTTCTATCTGATGTTTTCTTCCCTTTGGAGTTTTATCTTGAGTTTTTTCTTTTTTTATATATATATACACAAGGATACAAGCAGGCTTCACACATGACTCAGCCATGGAGGTTTTCTCGCTCGGATTTATACATGTTACCTGATGGTTTTTGTTAGTGTCAGCAGCCTCATGCTTCTCTCTTCCTCTGCTGTTTTTGCCTCGTCTGGATTCCTGCATCTGTAGTGCCCCCTAAACCTGCGCACCTGCTCGCCCTCGGGCAAGACAAGAAACCTAAGAGGATCCCTCCAGCGCCCTCCAGGCCTCTGCCGGCTCCCCCTCCTCCGCCCAAGCCAAAGCCCAGTCCAACTTCACCTGGCTCGGGTGCACAGCCGCAGAAAGAGGCCCAGAAAGTGGGGCTTCTCATCGAGAGGTTTGAGAATTCAAGGTAAGAACGTCAGAAGGGAATTTCCTGAGAAATCTTGCTAGTCTTGCTTATCAGATTCATTTTTTGCTCTGTAAGTTTCATTAAAGGTTCACCCAAAAATGAAAATTCAGTCATTATCTCCACCCAATGCTGATGGAAAGTCGTATGAAGTTTCGAAGTCCACAAAACATTTTAGGAGCTTCACAGCAGAACAGCTTTGAAGTATTCTCTTTAACTACTGAAGTAGATGGGGACATAAAAAAGCCCAAAACAAAAGAACACGAAAAAAAACATAAAATGGCTCCATACTGCTCATCCAACATAATCCAAGTCTCCGGAAAAGTCGCATTGAAACAATTATTTACTTATTTTTAAAGCAGAAATCTTCACTGTAGCTGCTAAGATAAATGTGTTGGCACGAAACTCGTCTGAAGTGGGTGTCTTTTCAAATCAATTTGGGATGTTGGGGCTTTGAGAGAGTTTGATGGAGCCATTTCATAGGTTTTTGTTTTTGTTTTTTTTTTTTAACATTTTTAAACAAGTCCCCCATCTTCACCCAACTTTCCATTGGCATGAGGGTGACCAGATAATGACTGAATTTTCATTTTTGGGTGAACTTATCCTTTAAATTAAATACTCATGTGGTGAATCGTATTGGCCTATGATAAAATTTAATCAAACCTAAAAACACTTCTCATTATTTTCCATCTATAAAGTGTCCTGATTCTTCATTTGGCTTTCTTTGACGATGCACATTTTTCAGTAAAGCAGATGTGACGGTGTCTTTTATTTTCCCAGGGTCCCCATCCTGGGGGTGCACCCACGGTCCCAGCTGCAACTGTGTCTGAGAATGGAACCTGCGTCTGACATCACCTCCTCCTGCGGCCAGGAGACCACGGTGAAGGTTGCAGGAGACTCCTCCCCTGACAAACTTGCACTTGTCACCTCCGAACGGACCGACGATGTCTCTGAACTTTCCCGTCTGGCCTCCGTGCACATCGATGGCTCGGAGGACGCCCCGCTGGATGACTGTGTTGAGGTTGACATCTCGCACGGTATTGGTTGCCTTGACGGCGTGGAGCGGGAGGAAGGCTCCTCCCAAGAGCTCCTGGACAATCCCGATTCCTCGGAGCAGAATGGAAAGATCCCCAACCGCGACAGCGGCATCGACAGCCCGTCCTGCACTGCAGAAGGGGAGGTGTTCCCCAACGAGGACGCCATCGATGAGGAGGACCATTATGACAGTGTGACTGAAACAGAGAGTGTGTCCTGCTGCGTTACCCTTGGCAACAAGCGAGACTCAACACAGGATGAGGACAGTGACTTGGATGAGGGGAGCAGTGGAGAGATACACTCTCTGACGGACACACAGACTGGGTTTTTGACAGATGCAAACTCAGAGGCGCACAAAGTGAGTACCTCGCATGCTTCAGCTTCATCCAGTCATATCCACAAACCTGAATGACCCCAACATCAGGCCGAGGTGGTCATTAATGTCTCCCCTTCACTTTATAATTTATATTCCATGTTACATCATACTTTTCAGGAATCAAGCTCCTCTGAGAGTATAAAAGCTTCACCTCAGACAGTCAGACTGACTTTCATGTAGTGGAAAAAGTAGCTTGTGTCTATTATTATCTCAGGCTGAGTGAACGATTTCAAAGAGTACTTCTGCATGAAACGTTAGACACTGTTACAGCATCAGTTCGCCGGTCACAAGCGACTGACTCGAATCTAAAAGCAGCTCTGCCGATACATAAAAGGACAAAAACCTGCCAAAAAGCTGTAACAGGAGCTCGGGATGGCTGCTGGATAAAAGAGTCCAGAGACAGATATGTCAGTGCAGCTGAGCTAAAGTTTCACTTTTCTGTTGTCCTTCATTTTGACTATTGATTGTAAACAACACTGATACCTCTAACAGTGCGCATTTTGTTGCTGGTGGCCTATTTGTGCGTCGTTGTTTCCTGTATTGTAGACCCACAGCATCAGGGTAAAGCCTTAAAGGGACATTTCACCCCCAAATCAAAAATATATCTTTTACCTCTTACCTGTAGTGCTGTTTATCTATCTAGAGTTGCTGAGTTTTGCCCTCTCTTGAATATAATGGAACTAGACGGATGCTTGGTGCTCAAAGCTCCAAAACATACATTTTAGTGCAGGATGTAAACATTAATGTTGTCCTCCTCAGCTGAGCTGTAAAGTTTGTTAGATTAGTTAGCTAGAGAACAGACATCGCCACAGCTCGGCCACTCACACCGAACTAATACAGATGGATAAATAGCACTATGGGTAAGAAGAAAAATATGTTTTTTTGATTTTGGGATGAAGTATCTCTCTAAAACAAAAAATGAAAAACAAAGAGAGAAAGAAATATGCAGCTTCCTAAACAAGACTAACAAACTAGAGCCATGCTAGCTGCTCTGTCAGCCTGTACTGAGGTAGAGTGATGCTTTGAGCTAAATCGAGCCAGCATCAGCTAGGTTGGTGGGTGTAGTTTGTAGTAGAAAAAAAATAGCTCCTACATGAAACTGCTTACAACAAGGTCTGTGAGGTAGGAAGAAAAATATGTACTTCTGATTTTGAGTCCAGCTGTACCTTTGGCATACAGAACAAAAAGGGAAATTCTTGAGTCGATGACTCAAAGATGGAACCATGTGAAATGGTCACTGTGAGGATTTTAAGACACTCAGACAAACAGACAAAATGTTAGACAGCAGATACTCAGCGCATTGCTATCGTTGTTGTCAGCAGGAGACGTCTCACTCAGCACTGGTTTTAACACTTTAAACACGCCCAAACCTCACACAAATGTCACATGAATAGACATACTGCCTCTGCTGACCGCCCACACCCACAGGGGAGGGGAGGTATCGGTGCTCTCCAGCGCTTCCTGATCCCAACACGGCCGTGCAGAGGAAGGGTGTGTTGCGTTTCTGTGTGTGTCTGCATGAATGTTTGTGACACTACAGCTGACATGTTGATGGCTGCATAATGACAAACCTTGTCACAGAGGATGTGGGTTTTTAGTGATGCGCCTTGCAAGAAGATAATAGACTAAACTATTTTTTCTGTGTGCACCACTTTACACGCAGTTGTCAGCGTGGTAATAGTACTAGCTGGTAATAATAGATAAAGAAGTACTTCATCTGCGTTGAATGTTTCAGTCACATCTCTGCTATACGTTCATGCGTGTGTGTGTAAGAGTGCAAGTGTGTGTCTATTAGTGTCGGAGAAAGCGCTTGTGAAACCCACATTTTTGCAGTAGTCTAAATGTTCCATGACCCAGATGCGTGTTCTGTGTCATCGGGATGAACTTTATTAACAGTGTCATTTCTGATGTTTACTCATACATTATTGAATGTCATCTCAGCTTTAACACATCGTAATGAGAGGAAGAAGCAGGTCTTTATTTTCACCGCATCATCTCATTATAGTTCATATCACTTTGATAGCTGACCACCACTGAACCAAAGCACACAGCACATGCAATAAAGGATAAGTCTGCTGATATTTTATGTTATATGACCAAAACTAATAATGAATTGATCTTATTAACAAGTATTGTCCTGTAGACGACACCTGATATGTTTCTTCTTATCAGCTACATTGTAGGATTTAGTGACATTTAGCGGTGCGGTTGCAGATTGCAACAAACACATATGCCTCATCTCACCCTCCTCTACAATGGCTGCTAAAAGTGCGATAGGCCCTCTTTAGCGCCTGTGTGTGGTTTGTCTATTTAGGGCTACTATAGAAACATGTCGGTACAACATGGCCGACTCTGTGGAAGAGGACCTGCTCCCTCGTGGGTACCTGATCTGATCCTGAAATGTTTATATTTTCAACAACTGAATAAACAAGCTGTCCTCAGAGGAAAATAAGATCCCCAGAAGACTGTTTGAAGCTAGAAAGGTGGCAGGGTCCGCCAAATTTAAACATGAAATGGTGTTTGTTAATTTAGTTTGTTTAGGCATAAAAAAAATCAGTAAATGAAGATCTTTGTCTTCTGATCAAAATGTCTTCCCTAAAACTACACAGTGCACCTTTAAGTGACGTGTTGACGTGCTTTCAAGTTTTTTAAATGAAAATATGGTGTAAAAATAAATAGACCGTGTAAAAATACGTACTAAGTGATATTAAGTGATAACTAAAACACCGACTGTCTGTGTTAGGACTATTAATCCTGTTAAGTGCGGGGGTTTGTTTTGTCGCTTTAAACGCAGCACAGAGGCTATTTGTTACTTTCCAGGCGACAAACATTCATGTGGGACAGAAACTCACACAGACTCAATCCTTTAGCTTCCAGAACGCCTGTCGAGTTCGAGTCGGGCTCAGTCACTCCTCTCTCAGACTCGGACAGAAAAATCCGCCTCTGCTGTCGTTATTAAAAGCTAATTCATTGAATACACAGCTTAGTTTCAGTTTATTATACACTAATGAAAGCATAATTAGGAGTATTATATTATATTTCTGCCAGTAGGTCGCCCTAAATCTTACACACTGGCCCTTTAAAGTTAACCTCCGTTTTTCAATTTGAAGACACATCATGACCTCCATCGTCGTTTGTAAAAATCAGGGAGAGCAGTCAGCAAGTTTTGTTGATTTAACAAGTATAACAAACCTATGTAATCCTTGTTTCACACTGATGAATCAAAACAATCATTAAAAATTTGTTAAACAACCCAATTAATTTCATTTTAAAAAGACTTTCCTGTTGAAAATGGACGTAACTTTCTGACTTTGCTGCAAATGTGTCTCATATACTGAAGAACTGCAGGGTTTCCTTTGTAATATGATGGAGTATCTGCTCACATGTTTATACTTTCTTTGTTTAAATGAAGCCCCAGACGTAATCCTCTGTGTCTTGTCTTTCTCCCTCAGTGCTCAGAAGCTCAGAAGCTCCTGAACATCGCCAAAGAGCTTCTCCACACTGAAGAGGCCTACGTCAAAAGACTCAACCTCCTCGACCAGGTAACGTCGTGCCTCTGTGTGCTTGCCGTGTGAGTGTGAGAGTGTGTCTGGATGCCTGCGGTCCAAATTTCAATCTCCTAAATGTGCCAGTGGTCTTAGTGATTGAGATCAGAGCTGAGCTGGATTAAATCCACCACTGGTCAACAACCCTTCCTCTGTTGACTGGATTACTCAGAGCAGTGTAAGCAGGATCATGTGAGGAACTGCTCCTGTGCGTGTGTGTCTGTGTATCTGTTTTATATTTATACATGTGCAGCATAAATTTGGCTTCGTCACCACAAACCCGAGCGTGTGAATACAGTTTGTGTGTCTCTAATGAAGCACATATTGCTGTGTGTGTGTTGCAGTGTCATGCCCTCACAGCGCTCTTTAGCGACTTGTATGTAAATCCTGTGGATTAAAGACGTGTTTCCTGACTCTTAGCTGGGTTTATAATTGGAAAGCTCTTTAAAATAACAGTCTGGGCTCGATGATGCGGCCCAGCTTTGGCTGACTGAGCAGACGTCTGTCTACAATCACATTCTCAAACTCAACTTCACATTTCTGCACCGAATATTAAAAATAGCACTTTAAACGACATGCAAACACCACAGTAAAGTTTGGGGAAGCACTTCTGTCAAGTTTACTTTGTGTTAATCCCTCCTGAAGGATATGAGATCAAATTGTGGTGGCAGCTGTTCAAAGGAATTCTTATGTTCTTATGTTTGGAGCCTCCAGGTTATGAACAGTTGAACTGTTTTGAGCAAGTTGACGTATTCGATTTCTTTGTTTTGATCTGATCAACAGTCCAAACCCAAAGATATTCAGCTCACTATCGTTGAAACCAAAAAATAGCAGCAAGTATACACAGTTGAGCTGCTGGAGCAAATTCCTTGATCATCAAAGTTGTCACCTGTTTACTAATCCACTACTCGTTTCAGCTCTAAATCTGATGCATTCCCTTCTGTAAAAACTCTTTTCATCGCTTTAGTATCTGATTTCTCTCAAAAGTCATTGCATCCTCCCGTATTCTGCTCTGTAAATTGGTTATCGTATTTCTTTTTGGCCTCTATTTGTGTTCACTCATGTTCGTGTGATGAGAACCGACTCCCGGTGGTTCAGTCCTCTTCCTCTTTGCGAAGTTCATGTGGTGGAGGAGATGCTCGCTGCCCTATCACAGCGCAGCTATGGTTTATTTTGCCACTGAGGGCAGAGAGTCCTCTCAGTTAACTTCCTGTTTTCGTCTCACTACTTTCACACACGACCGTGGTTTCCATGGAAACAGTAGTGGCAGTCTCGTATTGCTGTGGCTGGTAGGGAAGCAAAAGGTGATGGAAGTGAAAGGTGAAGCAATGCATCCTTTTCAGTTCTGATGCATCGCTGTGTCTGGTTTCATAGCTGAAGCTGAACATTTATGAAGTTACATTTTATCCCCCGCTGACATTTACTTGTAATAGTGCTGAAAATTAAAAAAAACACATTTGATAGAGAGTAAATCATTTAAATTGGTTATCCAGTGATTTTGTATTGAACTTAAGAAGCGTTGGAGAAGAGAAAAACTTGACGCAACAGAGGCTGAGATATCCTGGCCTTTAGTTCTGGGTATGGGTCAGAAACACTGGATCCTACATTTCCCATAATGCAATTCATATCATCTTTCAATAGAGCCTCCTGCTATGTTGTTTAGACTCCACACCTCCAGTTTGTTATGCACTATGTTTGTCATGCATTTGTTTTAGGGATACACAAGTAATTGAAATATTGCAAGAAGCTAATTTTTTGAGAAAGGTCAAATGTGCGACAAAACAACATATTAATGAAGTACTGTGGTGCCGCAGAGATGTCATGGTCGACTGTTTGGTACAGACCCAAGCACATGTCACATCATCATTTTTTTGTCCATATCCTGCAGCCCTAATTTGTTTTTTGTTGTTGTTGCTGTTGTTTTTCTTCTTTATTTCACTTCTTAGAAAGTGATGATACAAACAGTCATCAGAGAACACAGTTAAAGAGAAATATAATTATACAAGCAAGCAGATAAAGGATAAGCAAATAAATAAAGTAAGATAATAACAATAATACTCAAAATAATCCAAAATAATAGTACCAATAAAAAGAAAAAGAAAAGAAAGGAAAATAACCAGAGGAAACATGCCAGGAGTCGACTTAAATATGTAAAATTAACGGTGATATTTTCTCAGACTTGTTTATGAAACAAAAATGCCAAACATTTGTGAGCTCTAGCTTATTAGATTCTGCTTTTAACTGTTTCATATCTCTGTGAGTTGAATATCTTTTGGTTTTGGACTATTGGGTCAGACACAGAGAACTATTGGAAGACGTCACCTTGGGCTCCAGGCAGCTGCGATGGGCACGTTTCATAAATCGAAAGTGTTCTATCAGTGGTTTGCCTGGGGTCATGAAATTATCATCTGAATGCTGAACTAAACTCAAAGTGATTCATCCATCAAGTGTACAGTTGATGTAGTTTAGGGCAGATGAGCAGTTGTAGTTGTAGTTGACTCACACTGTCACACTTGAGAAGCCAAATCTGGAGAAAATAAATATATTTGCGTGGATAAACAAAAACACGGACATTTTTCCATCTATGTTTACATTCCTGCTCCTCGAGTCAGAGCCCAAACCGGGGGTGTTTGGAAGCAGTTGCACAAGTCTTTGTATACAAACACTATGTTGTGTGTTTTTTTTAAATCTCTGCAGGTATTTTGCACTAAGCTCACAGAGGCTGGAATCCCTCAGGACGTCATTACAGGGATCTTCTCCAACATCTCCTCCATCTACTGCTTCCACGACAAGTTCCTGCTCCCTGAGCTCAAGACACGCATCACTGGAGAATGGTGAGGAATGAGAGCGATGTCGTTCTACGGATGATTTGGCTCTGTAGTGGTCAGTTAGGCTGTAAAGGCAGACTGCAGGGTGCCAGTGGAGGGCGTTATAGTCAGGTTTTCAGTGGTTTCAGGTTTCTAGGCTATGTGGTTTTTGTGTGTGTGTGTGTGTCAGAGTTTTTTTTTTCCACTGTCAGCAGGAAATTTACCTCCAGTGTGTGTTATTGTGCCAACATCAGCCACCTTTGGTAGATAATGACTCCTCTAGAGGGCTTTGTTTAGGGAAATAACCTGTCACATGATGGTTCCCCTCGCATTATTTTCTGGAACTCATTAAAATGTATTGGCTCGGATAGAGAGACTTAAAAACTACACACACACACACACACAAACTCACACGAGAGACATCCACACAGCAAGTCAGAAAAGTGCACCGTAGGAAGAAATTTCCTAAGAAGGATTCATTTGTTCCATTCTCCAATAATGTTCATGAGATTAGACTCATTTTGTCTTATGAGCCTCCAGTTGTTTCTTACGTCTGATGGATGAAGTCAGCGCTTCCTGTCTTATGTTAGTGTCAAGACGCTCATCCGTGCGTGTGAAATGTCAGGAGGAAAGATGTAATTGAATCAGCTAAAGCAAACCTTTAACTACCAATGGCACCTCACTAAGTGGAAAAAATATATCTACTGAGGACTATTCTCCCAGCAGCATCTATAAAATACTGACTACACAAACAAGTAAGCTAATGTTCAGGGACAGGCTGATTCATCTGTCGATAAAGGCTTATAAAAATAAGAACATTGACAAGCTGAACTTACGACGCAATAAGTCAAAAAAAGCAGAAAGTCGCCCTTATTGCCCAGCCGGAGCAGGGAAATGGGCTCTGGTCTCACCCAGGAAACTACAAACACAAACATGTCCCCAAGATCACAAACAGAAACAAGAAACAACACATCAGTAAAACAAAGATCTCTCAGCAACAGTCAGTGCATTCACGCCCAAGGTGCTCAGCTTACACTCTCATATTTAAGTTTCCTGTGGTTGGTTAAATGCATTTGGGATAAAAGAGCCCTTGTAGATCTTTTTCTTTGGTATTCTATGTCATCACTCTGAGGGAAGTAGCTCAAACTCAGTGCAGAGGCGGTGTGTTTTGTCATTTAGGATCGACAGGACTTTTCCTGTGTACAGCTGTGCTCATCAGGCTTTAAAGGTTCTGTAAGGTCACCTTTGCATGAATCTGTTTGGGTGTTGTGTTTGCTGTAGGGACTCCAACCCTCGTATCGGAGACATCCTCCAGAAACTGGCTCCGTTCATGAAGATGTACGGAGAATATGTGAAGAACTTTGACCGAGCCATGGACCTGGTCAACACCTGGACGCAGCGCTCGTCGCAGTTCAAGAGCGTCGTCCAGAATATACAAGTAGGTCTTCTGTGTTTGTCTCCTCCCCTGTTTGTTTATGAGTCTATTTTTGCTCAGTTACCATGTTTAGAGAATTGCAGCGGGGGTGTGCCCTCTCTTAACTCCACATTACGAAACCCTTAGTCACAATTAATCAGGTCAGATGTTTGTTTTTGTGTTGTAACCTTCAGAAACAGGATGTGTGTGGGAACCTGACGTTGCAGCACCACATGCTGGAGCCAGTCCAAAGGATTCCTCGCTATGAGCTGCTGCTCAGAGACTACCTGAAGAAGCTGCCTGAAGATGCTCTGGACAGAAAAGACGCAGAGAGTGAGACATTTGAAAACCTCAACAATTTTTTACTGCAACACACCCGCTGCTCAGTCAGAGAAATCTTCTAGATCCAGTTTTCTGTCTTCCCGTCAGCCTGTTTTACCTCAGCTTCCGCTCATGTGTCATTTCATTTAAACAGCAAAACCACTGATCTCGTTTTACGAGCCAATCTTTTAAATCTATATTAAACTAAACAGAGGAATAAGACGTGTTGAGATGGCAGTGTCCTTGTTGAGATAAAGAATGAATGTCTGAACTTGGTCGGACTGAATCTCCATTGCAAATGCTGCCATACAGCCAAAAGTGATGCTGTAATTAGAGGTGGCATGTACACAAAGAAGGTCGAAGAAAAGAGCTGAAAGAAGGTGAACTGATGCAGATTCACATTCCAAGTGCTGGTGAGCCACTTGAGTTGAAAATGCAACAAATGAACATGTGGTTTTCCTGCAGTGTGCGGCTCCGTGGCTGTACAAGGGCGGGAGGAGAAGGAGTAGAAAGTAGCTGAAGTCGATATCTTTTTTCTCACTTATTCCGCCGAAAAGTTCATGTTACCTTGTTTTATGTGAACGCGTCTTTCTTAAGAATGCTTAACCCTCTGCGGATGTCGCTCCTTGTTACTTTGCATTGCTCAAACCTTGTTTGGGAACCAGTTGATGAGATTCAGCCTACATGATACTGTGATTCATTGTTTCGCTCCATGATGCACATCATCATATTTTTGAATCTGTAAAGTGGATGTAGAGACTTGGCAGTGCGGTATGTGACATCATGATGGGTGCGGGGGTCTTCCATTTAAATCAATTTATTCAATTAATTTTTTTCGAGTAAATCAAATATGTATCAGAGTCTTGGCTGTATGAGGAGGCTTAACTAACCTTTTAAATCCAAGGAGACTCGAGTTTTTTGCACACAAGGTAAGATCATCCTTTATTGATCAACCACATGAGGAATTTGGGTCTTTGAGCAGCACAAAGACAGAAACTTAAAAGACAAGTAATTCTCAGTTTATAGGATGAAAACAATAAGAATAGATTAAACAGGAACTAAAGCATTTAAACAAAAATCTATTTTGTATTGTTGGAAACATACGGCAAGAAAAATTTATATGATTATGCGTACGACAAATAAAAAATGAATACATATTTTAAGATTAAAAGGTCTGACGTTGTGTGGAGACACAATAATTCAGTCTCAGTAATGACCTCACTGGGATAAACCATTCATTTAATCTATCATGAAGGTGATGGCAGGACATTTGGTTGCTTCTTATTACACAGTGGTGAGGATGACGCCAGATGCTTCAGATAAAGTCTTAAGTGCTCTGTGTGTGGATTCATCTGCTGCCTGACACAGACAGATTACACACTTCACATCGGTGTGTCACTCTTTGGACACGATCTGAAGTCCTCCCACATCCCTGTGTCCGTTTACCTGAGTATTAACTTCAGCACACTGTGTTGTTTGGAGTCGGCATGGAAGGTTTTTTCACATCCACTCCAGTCGAAAAGCAGTTCATCACAGTTGTTTTGGCCTCATTTCCCCTGGCTGCGTGTCTCCTCTGTTTATGTAGGCCATGATTAAGATGGCTGACTCAGGTGCTCGCAGGCTTTAGTGCAAGGCTCTCTGCTGGCTCAAAGCCAGCCCGAGGCATGCAGTGTGTTTAATGTTAGGACACACTGGATTTGTAAAATATATCTTGTGTGACACCTCTGACGATTTCATAGTGATTTCATATAGCAGTCTGCAGTTCGACTCGAACGTGATTTTTTTGTTGTTAAGTCTGGATTTTATGCTAACACGCTCTCATTTGTGAATGTGAATCCTTGTTACAGAGGCACTGGAGCTAATCTCTACTGCAGCTAACCACTCCAATGCAGCAATCAGGAAAATGGTAAGACTTTGCTCGACAGTTCACTCTTCTGTACTGTTTTTGTTTTGTCATCTGTCTCTAAACTCTTCGCAACACTCTGTCACTGTCTCGTTGAGCTCTCTAAAAAAAAACAGCTAACATATTACACAATTAAATGGTTGCTGATGCTGTTCTGTCAGTCAGCAACATTGCTGCAAGTGCACTCTCAAGGAGTGAACGAGTTGAATTAGTACAGACAGGAAGTTGCTGTTTCCTGCCTCGAGTTGCACAGCTTGAGGAAGCCCGACTGACTTTTTAACATTCATCCTCCTCATCTATTTCCTCTGTCTGGCCGTGTTACTTGTGTATCACACAACCTTCAAACAGCTCGAGCAGACTAATGTGTTTCTGAATCAATAAAGAAATATAATATCTATTTTCCGGCTTACTGGCAAACCCATGAATGAATGAGAGTCTTGTTTGAGTGTTTATCTTTTCTGCCTCCTCACCCTCTTGTTGTCTGATGTTTCCAGGAGAAGATGCACAAGTTGCTGGAGGTTTACGAGAGGCTCGGAGGAGAAGAGGACATAGTTAACCCGGCCAATGAGCTCATCAAAGAAGGACATATCAAGAAGATGTCAGCCAAAAACGGAACAGCACAAGACCGATACCTCTACTTGGTGAGAGGACTGTTAAAGTAGAAAAATATCTCACTGCTGGAGGATCTTTGTATATGTGCTCATGTGATGTTTCTCTCTGTCTCTCGATCATATAGTTCAACAATATGGTGCTTTACTGCGTGCCTAAACTCAGACTGATGGGACAGAAGTTCAGTGTCAGAGAGAGGATTGACATCGCTGGCATGGAGGTGCAGATCTGCTTCTAGTTCTGATGATTTTATTTTGTTTTCTGCTCGAGCCTTTTGTTTATTTGTTCTGGTGCGTCCAAATCGAAATTTGCCCTCTTTCTTGATCTCAGGTGCAGCAGAATGTGAAGCAGAACCTTCCTCACACGTTTGCCATCATCGGCAAGCAGCGTTCACTGGAGCTGCAAGCCAGGTAAAGAGAAAAACCACAGACCCCGAAGTAAAAACTGTGTATACACCCAAAATGTTCAGTATTAAAATCAAATAACACCAGAAATATAGTCTCTCAGCCTCATTTTCATGAAGCTTGATCCATAGTCAGTTTCTTTTCATTTTCAAGGGATGGCTATGAAAAAAGAGACCTAACATAACTATATACAACAGAGAGGAAGAGGTAAAGGGTAAAACTTAATAATAAAATAAATGTAAAATGTTGCAGCAGTTGGGCATCATTCATTTTCATACATAGTAATATATTTGGATACCCAGGATGATACAGTAAGAAGGAAATGTGGATGTTCCTTCACGTCATTATCTTGACAAAATCAGGTGTCAGTGGTTTGACAAACTGCACCTATTTTTCCCACTGATGTGTGAGAATAACCTTTTCCATCCTGTAAATATACTTCCAACATGCATCATCCATATTTTGATCAGAACATTTTTCCCTGCTGCTAGCGATGCACCTATTTGATATTCATCAATACCCTTTGCTTCTGGGAAGATATAGCCTCAGTATATTGGTTTGAAATCAAATGGTTATTTTATTATTTTTATACTGTGTTCATATTTATTTCATGAATTGACGTCAATAGTCTGTTTTAAGAAAAAGCTGACCATAACATCCCAGAATGCCATTTAAAGGATTGAAACTACAATGTGTTTTTGCTCTTTATAGTTGTCTGAGAAACACATTTAAAATCAAAACACTGCAAAAGTAACTCTGAATTAATAACCAGTAAACTACTCACAAACCAACTTAGCCAGTTGGCTGACTCCTAGCAGGCTCACCCATGGCTCACTACAGCAAGCTAGCTAAGCAGCTAGCCCCTGTTGGCTAGGGAAACTACAATGTGTTTTTGCTCTTTCAAGTTGTCTGAGAAACATATAGAAAATCAGAACACTGCAACAGTAACTCTGAATTAACTAGTCGACTGCCACAAACCAACAGTTAGCTTCCTCCTAGCAGGCTCACCCATGGCTCACCAACTGCAGGCCAGCTAACCAGCTAGCTCCTGTTGACCAGAGAAACCACTGTGTGTTTTTGCACTTCAGAGTTGTCTTCAAAACATATTTAAAATCAAAACATTGCTGAAGTAACTCTGAATTAAACAAATTAACTGCTGGCTAACAAACCAGCTTCCCTTCAGCTTAGCTTAGCTGTCTAGTTAGGTAGCATGTCCAGCAAGCTGAACAACTGCTACCAGATGTAGCCAGTTAGCTTCTGTGAGCTGTTACCAACTGGTTGCTGCTCTAAACAGACAAACAGAGTAACAAATCTGTCTTTGACTGAATGATTTATTTCAGAAGTGGGGCTACACACACTTCACTGCGGACTGACTATTGTGACATTGTGATGATCTGTATTTTTTGTTCAGATAGAAGAATCTCATGATCTTTCCTTTGCTTTTCAGGACGGCCGAGGAGAAAGAGGACTGGATCCAGGTGAGGATCGCGCTCGTGCTCACATGTAGTGCAGCCACGCACACGTCATGCACACTTTCTCTGGTCGTTGTGTTTTTATTAAAGAATGGAATTAGCAAAGATTTCCTGCCCACACTCATTCAGTGTGTTTGGGAATTAAATTCTCTAATAAAGCCTCTCATTATTGCTCATTTAGCCCATTACAGCAGAGAAAAGCCGATTAAAACATTTCGCAGGCTGGGAGAGGGTGTGGGCGTATAACAGAGGCGGTCTGGGAGGTATTGTTTTTAAGTCTATGTGAGCATGCGCAATCAGGTAGGGAAAGGAGCTAAGTAACAGACTCTGTAGGAAACATAACATAAGATCAAGCACTTTAACATCATGCCGTGATTCTGCGGTTTCGTCTCATGACAAATGCCGATGTGTCTGATCAGTAATCAATCTCTTCTTGTTGTTTTTCCTTCACTTTCCTCTGCGATCTCTCCATCACTCCTCCTTCCTCTGTCCCTCTAAATCTCTTCTGACTCTCAGGTGATCCTGGCCACGATCGAACGGCACAAGCAAAACAGCGAAACATTCAACAAAGCGTTCAACAGCTCCTTCTCCCGGGAAGATGACCACGTCCCAGAGTCACCGGTCAGTCTCACTCAATCAGTCAGTTCATTGATCCGTCAATTAGTGGTGTCATCTCGTGCAGTGAATCACGACAGGCTAGTGGGACACCAAACAAGTTCGTCATAGTCTGGTCTTTGTCCGGCCTGCAGAGCTCTCCATCTATGGATGTGGTACTAACACACATACACATAAAGAGGCTCTTTCTTTTCATCCCTGACAGTTGCTCACGTAGCGTCTGTGAGTCTCTTCCCCCCAAGAACTCTCTCATGACCTAATAGGGAAAGCCCAAGTCAAAGTGTATACAAAACTCTTATGGATCTGCTTTGACCCACTTTTGGGCTGGCTGGAGCTGGACGCTGGCCAAACGTAACTTGACAGAGGGACTTCGATCACAAGGTCCAGACTGACACCTAGTGGTAGAGATATGCGACTGCAGGCAGAAGCTGCTGGTGCTCAATATGCCGTTTATTTCTCCTCAGGGTCCCTGGTGCAACACATCCATCGATTCAGATGGTGAAAGACTGCATGAAAGGGTAAGAAAAAATTACATATGTGAAGAAATAACACTTGATCTCGCCTGACATGCCTTGTAGGAGTGCTGGTGTACACAGTGTGTTATTAGATTATAACCACTGTGCAAAACATTTCCAATCCACGGACGTCTATTGAGGCGCCAGAATGAAGGACATCTTTTTGACAAGTTTGCTTATTGACGTCCAAACCATAGCATTCAATAAAACAGATTCTAGTCAAGGCAGCTTGCTTGCTCGTGAGCACCTGTGCCAAATTGTGACATTCAGCTTTATTGATATTTTACACAGCATCCTAACTTCTTTAGAATCCGTTTTCTAATAACGTCTCGAATCTGATGGCATGTTTTGATCATCCAACCTTGGAGCAATAGGCTACCCAATGAAGTTTGACGACCAAAACATTGTATTCAATAAAGCTGATAGTAAATCAAGACAGGATGCAACTCTGGGTACCCTGTTAGCACACCTTGTTGAGTGTCTGGCCCATGAACTGAGGGTGAGGCTGGAGGTTTTTATTCCATCCTGTAACTTTTGCTGGAGCGAGTCCAAGAATGAAGTTATAAAAACTTAATTTTGAATCACAAGCAGCTGTCCTTGGGACGTCTGTTATTGAACTTGGAAAAGATGTCGGAAACTACGTCGTAAAAACCTTCATTTTGAACACTGTGAGGGTCTTTGACATCAACCGTGAAGGTTTAGAAGATGTCTAAAATAGAAAACTTCTACTCTGGCTCCTCAGTAAAAGGAGCCAGAACACGTCTACATGTTCTGAACCATCGACAAAGTCGTTGTATTGACGTCTTTTTTGGATATGTTTTGCTCAGTGGGTGCCCTTGAGCAGAAACTTGCTGTGGGCTACTATTGACTCCCCTCTCCCTCTGTGTCTATTGTGTATGTATCAGGTATTAGTAGCTCGTGACCTGAATAAGCACAACATGAATGCAATTTAAACTGAAATAATATTCCTTCCTTAAAACTAGATATTTATTCTGAAGGATCGTGTGATAAATCACATTAAGGCTCCTGTGAACTTAGTCACATTGTACTTTTAATTGTGCACACAGTCGTACCAAACTAGACTGTTAATTAATCAAATTACCACAAACAAATTGGCACATATTGAACTCGAGGCCTTCAGGTCTCCTGAGGGGTCTGGAGCTCAGGGTATTCGCCTGCTTTGCCTAATTGGTAATGTAATTGTGAGACCTTGAGACTCATTATTTTGTGGTTTATTTAATGAATAGAAAATCTGTGAGTTTATTTGTTTGTTTTAATCTCCGATTAAATGTGTTTTCACTGGAAGCACTTAACTTGCTTCAACAGCTTATTTGCATTTAAAAGTTAAAAGAATCCCTTTTATATAATTACAAGGTTAGTGTCTGCTTGCAGAGGGTCTATGTAAGAGGAGAGTTTCTAAAAAAAAAAAAGGCATTGTTGCAGTTTCAAGCTTTGCTGTTACTCAAAAAAAATCATCACCAGCAAGTAAAAGTGTCAGAAAACGACAGCTAACGATTACCAAGCCTGCCAGCTGATTGCTCAGTGTTGTTTGCAGGATGTTGCTTTTACTCGTCTCTCCGACAACCTGCACTGCGGTGAAAGCCTCCATCTGATCTCCATTTTTAGTGTTAGAGAAGGACAGCGTGTCTGTCTTTGTCTGTGTTAATAAATGGGAGAAATGGAAGACTGGATGAAGCAAGACAAGCTGTCAGACATTCCTTTTGGTTCAGTCGTGCTGAAACTGAACAGACCGAAGACCTTGACACATGACTCTGTGTTTTTTTCTTAATATATTTTCCAGAAGAGTTCCAGGAAAAAGGAGAAAGAAAAGCAGACGTGTAAAGGCTGCAACGAGAGCTTCAATTTCACCAAGCGCAAACACCACTGCAAGTCCTGTGGAGCGGTGAGCACAGATGGAACAAGAGAGAAATTTGGGGCATTGTTTGATATGATGTAGAAATGAAGGGATCCTGTAGAGAGAAGTCAAGGGAACAAGTGAAAATGTCCGGAAAATAAATGTTAACAACCGAGCAGCCTCTGAACACAGCCTCTCTTTCCCTCTGTGTGTCCTTCTGCAGGCCATCTGTGCGAAGTGTTCGAAGACCTTGGACAACAAAACTAGCCGAGTTTGCCCAGAGTGTTACGAAGCCAGCCTCAGCCTGGAGAGTCTAGGCGTTAGTGAACAGAAGAGGAAAGCTGCGCCTGAGGTGAGACGGACAAAAAACAAGAACACAAACACACTGAGAAGCAACACGTGCATACTAGTTTATTTTTCTGCCTTAATTTGTGCCAGTCCGATGAGATCCAAGTCTCCCCAGTGTACCAACATTCAATGTCAACCACAGTTTAGCAGCCAGGCTGCACTGCAGGCAGCAGACGGACAGAAAGAAGCACAGTGGTGTACTTACTGAGTCCAGTACACCATCTCTGCTGAATACTAAAGTCACTACTGTTTTGTCTAAACACACATTAAATACATGTGCATTTATGAATTAGCTCGGATTCACATTGAAAGATCAACTTGTCCGTCTTTGGTGACTCACATTATAATCAGATCTCAGCTTAGGAGAACCAGCCGTCTCAGCTGACTCAACAGTCTGGCTGCTTCAGGTGTCTGTCTGGGAGGTTGTGGATGGACTTACAGGCTGTACTGAAAAGAAGAAAACCATGCTGTCTGTATATAATTTTTATGTTTTATCTTTGGATTCTGACAAATTATTCAGGCCATTGTTTTAGCGACTAGATCCCGGGGGTGGAAAAAAGCTCATCTGCAGGGAAACGAGTCACCACATGGGGGAGCTGTAGGCCAAACAAGGGTTAGACAAGGGCTAGCAGGAGCTTAAACACCTGTCCATGTGCAAATCTCTCTGTGTCCTACATTGTTGTTACATAACGGTGAGCAGTGGAAGACCTGTCACTGTCAGTTGCTCATCAAATCCCCAAAAATATGATGCAGATGGATTTTAGAAGCTAATTCAAATCAATAACAGTTATGACGATAATTGTTGAGCCCTTTACAAAATGATTCACCAGGGAAAATTAAGATTAAACTGTTTCGAGACCCAGTTCTCTATGCACTCGGGTGTTTTATATATTTATTACAATTATGAGGCTCTTCATATATATTTCTTTGCTACCGTATCTCTTTAGAGACAGACATCTTTATCGGGGGAGAACTGCCTGCTGTGTGGCCACCTTCAAGTGCAGGAGAAAGGGAAGAACTGGACCAAGATGTGGGTGGCTGTGACCAAGGCTGAGCCAATGGTGCTGTACTTGCAGATCAGTGGACAGGTAAGAGTTCAATACACACACCTGGGAGGTAGATGTGTGTGTTTCCATGTGTTCAGCTAATACACCACACTTTCTGTAGTTTCAGTTATTGTACTCTTGTATCTTACATATTATAATCAATATAATAAAGTATTTATATACTCTACCCTTTATTTCTTTTACTCAGTAGTCATACATGTATTTTAATACATGTGGTTGGCCTGTTAAGCTAAGCATTGTACGATAAAAAGGACAACAAACAATGCACACGTTGTCCTCACATGGCCACATCAGTCATCTCTTCTATCCCCCGCTGATCCTCTTGTTGCACCCGTCTGGCCTTTCTGTACGTCCTGCCCGCTTCCTCCTTTTGAAGCAGGACATCTGCACAGTGTAGCGCCTGTGCACATCAGTGAGGATGTGTGAATCAGATCTGTCCAATCCTGCCTGTGCCAGGCTGTCTGTGCACTGTAGATTTGGGCCAGGAGGATTTGGTTGTCCTGAATCTGACCTCAGGTATAGCTGCTGCCGTCGGTGACACCTCTCTGCCGTGTGACAAGGTTTAAGTTCGCACTGCCCAGATGAAGCAACTCTTTGGATTCCTTGAAATCTTGGCTCTGTATGTAGCAATAAATCTGCTGAGAACATCCCGAGGAGTTGCATCCAAACAGTGGTTAACATGGTTGCTTAAAAAAAAGATTCCCATGTTTGGAAAGCTTTTCGCCAGAGATTGTGATTCTCTGTCATTCACAGTGGATGGCACAGAAGGGAAGTCAGCCTGTTAATGCCTCCCCTGGTTTCATTTCCAGTACTAATATCCCAATCCCACTGCAGAGAGCTGCCACTCCAAAGATTAGGATTAATAGGAGTTGGACGAGCATTTCCTGATTATACAGAAAGAAAGAGGGGGAGGGGAGATGGTTTACTATACATGCCTGGTGGAGTATATTCCCCTTCAACTGAGGAGACAAGCTGTCACTAGCTGTACAGTATCCTTCCTCTTCCCTCAAAACAGAAACCCAATGTAAAATACTACTCCTGACTTGACTTATTTTTCATATTTCTGTAGGACTCCAAAGGGGCGCGGGTGATTCCTCTCCCTGGCTTCGAGGTGAGCGCGGCTCCGCCGTCAGCAGGCGAGAAGCCGGAGGTCAAACACGCGCTGCGGCTCAGTCACACCCAGCAAACTTTGCTCTTAAGTGCCCAAGATGCAGAACTTCAGGCCAAGTGGTTGGACGTCCTCTCCAAAGCTGCCCGCGGAGAAACGCCCGTGGATGCATCGACGAGCCTGACTGAACACAGGAAGAGCCAGTAGTGGCCATGTTGGAGCCGCAGGACTCGCTCCCTCCTCCTCCCTCCCTCTCCTGTGTATAGAGCACACATTACTTGAATTCACTTTATCTTGGCACTTTTATTTTCCCTTTGAAAGGACCACTCAATCCTTCCTATGCCACTTCAATCTTATCCTCATGACCACACGGCTTCTTCTTCTTCCCGTCTCCATCTCTTCTTCGTCTCTCTGGAACACAACAAAAACAAGAAGGACTCTCAAGCCACCAATGCCACTGAACGTCTGTGTGGTTAGGATATTTTATTTCTGTCAGTGTTTTCAACAGCCGGAGAGGACTAAATGTTTTATTTGTAATATAGCTGAAGGTTCCTGTATGATGTTTTTTTTTGTTTTGTTTTTTTTAAGAAAAAGATGAAGTTTCTTGTACATTATGAGACTGTGTTGTGAAGCATTAAATCTTATGTGTCTCCATTCGTTTTCAAAAGTATGTATGTGTTTTGAGTGTGAGCCCCCCTCCCGTGTTTATTAAGTATTGAATGTTAGTGTAAGAAACCCGCGCTGGCCCACCTCTCTGTTCTCTTCACTCCTGCTGGGGACACAGGGGCAGCTCAGTGGGTATTGTACAGTATGTATACTATAGTGCGATGTAAGGAAACAAAGAAAGAAAAAGACATTTTAACTTAAAGAAGACACAGAGATGTGTGTACGCTTGTGGCTGGCCACCTGATGCTCCCACTGTCAGCTCCCATCTTACAGACCCTCTCCTCATACTTCTCTCTGCTATATTGGAAATAACTCCCTCCCCATTATTGTCTGTGGACTCTGAGACCTCTAATCTGAGTCTGATCCACCACATCTCCACTCTCTCATTATTGTGACTCGTCCAGATGAGAGTACACAGCCAGAATGGGATCACGTGGCCTCAACTCTGACCCTTCGGTCTCTCAATATCACCACTTGTACACATACAAAATAAATCCTTCTCTCACTCTCTCTCTCTCTCGCTCTCTCTCTCTCGCTCGCTCGCTCAGCATAGCGACCGTTTGCCTGCTTCTCTCCCTTTGGTGATGTGATGGAAACCAAGTACTGTACTGTAAAACTGTTTATTCTGCCTTGCCCCCCGATACCCCGCTCCTCTCAGCACCAGCCTTTAAGCAAAAGTAGCAAAAAAAAGATAAAACTCGTCATTGGATCTCTTTGTGCATGTAAACTCACTCATATTTATGTACCGTGCTATGAAATCTTAGCCCCCCTCTCCCTCTTTTTATGCCCCAGAATTCATTCTTGTCGTACTGTAAGTGAGCAGAGGCAGCAGTGAGTGTTTTTAAACATGGTTTGTGCACAGTGGAAAAAGCAGTCAAAAGCATATCATCAATAAACAAGACGTTGTGATTCATTCAGCGCCACGCTGTCCAACAAGATCTTCACGTGTCATGAGTTTCTGTCCGTTATTGTGTTTCTCCTTGTCTTTTCCTGTTATTGAATGTAAGCAGGCCACAGATTTGTATGTTAAGGGAAAGATTGATGTTCATTCACTCCAGCCATTGATCTAGCACTGATATCACACACAAAAAACAGCGGGTCGAATAATGCCAGCAGATATTTATTTTAATATGATGATGGGATGTAAGAGGATTAACGAGCATGTAGCGTACACTGTATGTGTGCGGTTTCTGTGTACAGGTCATTTAGGGTTACTACACTGTTCATCCAGTTAGTCACAATAACTGAAAATTGTGTTATGATGGGTTTGGTGTTCACAATCCCTGTGCTTTGACCCGCAAAAGCAGAGGGCAAAAAATAAAGGCACAGTCACCTAAAAAATGAAAAATACATATTTTTCCTCACAGCTGCATCCATTTAGATTGCCTTGGTGCAGGTTGGTGGGTTTTGGTAATATCAGCCTCTTCTCGAATACAAAGGAACTAGATGGTACTCAGCTTGTTTTGCTAAAAGCGCCAAAAATAGCATTTGAAAAACTCAACAGTGAGTTCCCTGTCCAGAAAAAATGACACGGTTGCTCATGCTAAACCAAAGACCTTGTTGAGAATAGTTTCATCTAGGAACTACTTTCTTTCTACCCAGTACACCCGCAGAAACATGCATCTACAAGGTACAAGGTCTATTTATTGTCATTTTTTTAAAAAAGGGTTTGAAAAACAAAATATTGATTGTGTCCTTGAGTCCTGCTACATGTATTTTAGAGAGTGGAGTGAGTCTCACTGAGAAGTCTCACAGCCTGGGGAATGAAGCTGCTCCGTGGTCTGGCGTTACGGCAGTGGATACTTCTGTATATTTTGTCAGATGGCAGCAGGGTGAACAGACTGTGGCTGGGGTGGGTGTTGTCATTGAGTATCCGTTAGGCTCTGTGCAGACATCTTACTTCACTGATGCTCTGCAGATGGGTACCAGTGATGTTATGGGCCGTGCACGAACCATGGCAGTTTGTGATGTTTCCAGTCGGGATGCTTTCTGTTGCTCTTCTGTAAAAGGTGAGCAGAATCTTGCTCTGGAATTTAGCTTTTTACAGTTTTACAGTAACCTATCTTGAAGATGTAAAGATATTTTACAGGACAATTGAAAACTTTGTCCTGCTGGTGGTGCTAGATCATCCTCTGGGGATCATGAGGACTGTAAAAAATACCCAACAGTTGTTGAGATATGTCAGGTTGGACAAAAAGTGGACCGAACAACAGACAGACTTTTACCGCTAGTGTGGAAAATGAAAAATAATATCATCAGTTTAGATTTCAGGCTCCCTCTTTACTTTTTGTACATGCTGTGTTCCTGTCAGCTGTGATTCAGTTGCTTTGGCTCGGTGCATTTTCTCGTTGGCGTGTGAGTGTTTTGATATGGATTCAAGCTGCTGAGCACAAATCTATAGCAACTGTGGGAACAAAAGCCTTCATCGACATGAAGTCAAGTACACCGCGTTTTTTCAAAAGACACTCTGCCTGCTGGGCAGCAGTACTGTATAGGCAGCTGTCACCATGAGAACAGCACTGAACGCGCTGCACTGGGGTGACTTAAAACATCCATCTCAAAAAGTAACACGGGCAGCGAACATCTCATTGCTCATTAGAGGATTTCAGAGAGCCACAGCTGTATGGTAAATCTCCTGCTTGTGTGCGTCCCCCAGTGAGCAGTTTTAATATCCAGAAATGTGCCGTTCCAGACTTTCCTTTATGCTGGTGATCTGCATGTTTTCAGACTGTGCAGTGGTTGGATTATTCACACCTCAACTTGTGCAAGTTATGACTCATTTATTTATGCAGTTCTTAAAAGAGAGAGAAATGAAACTACGAGGGGAAAGAGAAAGACAATAGAAAATGTGATTCACCTAAAGGGTTGGGTACTTAAACTAATGCTGATTTCAGCTCTCAGATATGTATGTATATCAAACAAAATGTAGAAAGGGTGTTTTTCTCTACATCTTGATTTAATTCAGCTTCATCCTCCCTCCCTTCCTGTGTTTTGTCTCAGCTTTGCGGTCTTGTTCTTGCAGTTTTTGTGGGCGTATACCTATCGATGTACATTTATAAGAGAAAGGAGATAGGACAGCTATTGATAAGTGGTGTGAACCATAACTTCTTTATTTAGCGAGTCAACACTAAGGATCAAAATGATGAATTGGAAGGCTGGAGTCTCTGTGGGGCTGTGAGCTGTGGTGCAGAGATAGAGAGCAAACTGCTGACTGCCTCCTTCTGTCATAGTTTTACATGCTGTACATCTCGAACAGAGTGGAGCAGGGTGGGTACTGTGTCTGCTGCAGGACGGAGACCACGCTGAGATAAGCCTCTCATCATCTCTCCTGAGTCCTCTCCTTGAAAACTCAAGTCTCTGTGTTGTTGTTTTTCTTTCCAACTAATCTTTGACTTTTTTCCACCTTTGAAAATACATCTGAGCAGCTCTTTCCCCCACAGTAGAATAGGAAGTTTAGTCTGTTGAAAAACCTGAGTTCGTGACAGGAAGTTTGTCTTCTTCCTAATTGTTTATGAGGGCGGGTGTCTCATTGGTTAAAGCGTCACACCTCTCTTTCTTGCTTTCGGTTACTTTATTACTGCGTTTGCCAGTAACAGCTGACTTTACCAAGGTTGTAGCGGAACTGTCCTCTCAGAGGCCTCAAGGCTTCCTTTAATGACTCTATTCATCAAGGATGCAAACATCTTTGAACGAGCACAAAAGGCAGGGTTGGTTGAACCGAGCCAGAAATGTCGTAGTACAGTTGTAGCCAAGCCAAGCAGAACATTGCGAATGATGATGTTTCTTCAGGGTTTTCAGGTTTTGGCCACGGTTGTGTGAGGCTTGCTCCTCTCCCACAGCAGCTGAGGAGAATGGTTTTAATGGGAAAGCTGTCATATGCCACCAGAGCATAAGCCTCTTACCAGCTGTTCATGCGTGTGTTTGTGCATGTGCAAGTGTGTGTGTGTGTGCTTGCGTTTGTGTGGCCCAGAAACATTTGCATTTGCGCATTCCCAAATCTCTGAGTAAACACCACTGCTGACCTACCTATTTGGGGAAAGAATAAATTACCACCTGCGTTTTACACACAGAGTACCTCCAATTTCTCCTCTCTCGTCTCTATTAAGCTCTCTTATGGGCCACACGAGCAGCATCTTCAGATGATCCGTTGGTCCAACACATTGGTCCACAGCGACATATCACAATAACTGAAGGATCATCTTCAGGTCAAATAACACATTTTCTTATCCTTCCAACAATTTTATTTAATTTTAGTGTTTCTGTTTGGATTTGTTTTCCACTCAGACCATTCACCCTTGATGCACTAGATAAAGGGTCATGCATACAGTACAGTCAGGATGTGTTGCATCATGGTCATGTCCTTTGCCCTCATATCTGCAGCAACACCCACAGCTAAATGCAAATGATGAAACCTTCATTTTTCATCTTGTAGTAAAGAAAGTAGACACTTCTCCATTCCTTTAAAGGAAGTGGTTGCAACGGCTTCCTGCCCATCTCTGCACATGAGATTAGGGTTCGTTCCATTGCATGTTTATGCAACTTCCCCAACAAATTACAGTCTGGAAGGGAGGTCAGACAGACGAAGTTTCCAAACCATTGTTCTTGTTCGAATCAGTCACTCCCTGACCTCCGCCCGAATCTCTGGGGAAATGTCCAACATTTAATCACAGAATCTGAAGGTAGATGATTCAGGTTTACTCCATGATGACGAATTGTTGTAACAGTAACAGTACATCACCTGAGAAAACGTCATTCACATCTTTTTCTCTCATTCACATCCTGAGTGGAGGTGGGATAAAAAAGAAACCTCATTCAGATTCACGGCCACTGGAGAGGGTTGGTCATTCTATCGTTATGTGATAATTAGAAATCGTTAAGCCGGATTTGATGATGATGATTTGAGGTCTATTTAAGTGAGTGGCTAAAATTGCATCAGAAGAGATATATCATCTGTGGTGCGCTCGCTTGATCCTCCCTGACTCTGCCTCTCCCCAAATCCTCCTAGGGTCATCCTTACACCTTTCCACAAGACAAAACAGCATTATTTTATAGAATAATGGAGTGTTTGTCAATTCACTCCTGAATAAACCTAATATCTCATTTATTCCCCAGAGCTTCACATCTGTTTTTATTCTGACGGATGTGTAAACGCACGCACTTCCACTAAAATAAAATTACACTGCAGCCTAAATGAGCACCTCTAATGACAATAACCACCATCCATAACTGAACACTGTCCACTCTGGGCCATTGAACACAACACCAGACCTGAATACCTTATTATAAAGAACATCTATCATCTCATCAGCTTGTATGGAGCATTGGGTAGCACTTTATAATACTGCCAATGACTTAAAGTGTAATTTCATAGTGTTTTTACCACAATTTTTCCTAAGTATTGGGTACCTACGTGGCGTTTCAGAGGAAACGAGAAGTAAATCATACCTTTTTTTCTATAGTACTGGATAGCTACTGGGTATTTCAGAGGAAAGGAGAAATAAATTATATTGAAAATATTTCGCAAGTACTGGTTACCTACTAGGGACTCACACAATGTCCCGCCTACGACAATATCTGATTGGTAACACTTCACAATGAATAGCCTATAAGCATTAAATAACATGAAATCTGCAAAGTAACTAGTGAGATGTATCAAATACATGTAGTGGAGAGGAAGTATAAAGTTGCAGAAAATAGAGTGGTGCCATAACTTAATTATGTAAAAACGTACCCCATACTTAGGTTGTACTTTCCGGGGCGCGGGTTGGATTTTAAAGTATCTACTGTTCTCCCTTTGTTACCCTGTACTTGAATAGTACTTTGGGTGTAGCTTGCCTGCTGTAAAACTGTTTATTCACAGTATAAGTTGTTTCTCGTATCTCTAAAATGTACCCACTACTTACAAAATACTTACAGTACTGCTTTTCAATAAAATTTCCAAGTGTTACTCCCTCATTCCCAGTACCTACATTTAAGCACCAGCAGGAACCCGTGAGTATTGTATATGTACTTAATCATGCAATGACATTATCTCAGTAAGTCGTGACACATAACATGGTAAATATGGGGCTGTATTATAAAGTGCAACCCTAAAATTTTGTGGAGCAACATGGCAGCATCATGAGCTCACTGAGAGAAACAAAGAGTGATTCTGAATAACAGCACTGATGACAGAATGAGTCATTTGGCAGTAGCATTTGAACAAAAAGTCAAGTGAGATGCGGCTAAATAAAACAAACATAACGCCGTTAAATGAGATAGACAATGTTTTATTATAGAGCTGCATCAAGCCACTATGTGTCTATGTTGTCAGTGTGAAGAGGTATTCAGAAAGCTCTACTGGACCCAGAAACAATGTTAAAAAGTTCAGTTTAGAAATCTCTGTGAACATTATGTTCTGTAAAACAATCTTTGCTGAGGCTGTGTTCTTCAAATGTCCTCAATAATAAGGCACAGCTGTCCTGTGAATTGGAGGAAGATGAACGTCGAGAGAAGATAAGTAGTTCATGAACTTCACAGTGGAGCCACCGGACCGTGAAAAGCAGATTTCTGTTTTGAGTGACTTGTCTTTTCTTTTCTGGCGTGTCACTCATTTGTAAAGCTCTAAAAATGAACACTTAACCTTGAGAGATGTCCATTTTCCACAATCTCGCCCTCCTCCCACCTTCTACTTTCAGGTCGACCTTATCACTTAACTTCCTCTCCTGTTTTCTTTCAGAACATCCCTCTCTGCCGCCCTCCACACTCTCTCATCTTTGATTTGTTATCTCCTGCACTGTCGGGTTAGTGGCCCTGCTGTTAGCTCTCTGTCAATACCTCAGTGGGACTCGTCCCCTGTGGCTCGGCACACATGGACGTCCAAGTGTTTAAGAAACCTGGAGGATAACTTTGACACAGTGAAGCTGATGCAATTCCCTTGCGGTGTTTCGTGTTTTCCTTCATCTTCTCCATCTTTGCTTATGTATCTTGTTTTTTCATTTCTCTTCCTTTCTGTTGAACGGATGTGGGCCTCTGGGTGAAGGGATGTAGTAGGTTGTGTTTATCTGGAAGTATTGCAGCAATGTCACATAATACTGACTGGTCACTCTTAACTTCCTATGAAGGGTGTCAAAAAATGAGATTTTCTCCTCAGTGTTCAATAAAGCCATGACTAATTTACTGTATTAAGATTTTTAGCTATTTTTAGAGGAAATGATGGGCTGTCCACACTGAAATAGCTCAAGGTATACTGGATAAAAAATGCCATGCGTTATGGTCTCGACTTTAATGGCTGCATCTTACTCACTTTTGTGACCCCCTGACTTTTTCTCTTGCCACATTAAATGCCACGTAAAATTCCTTGATAACTTTTGTATTACCATGAAATGTGGTACAAATAAAAAGTAAAATAAAGTAAAAAATAGTGGATTGGGCCATGGTGACGCCACCCATCGGTTTCTGAATAGCCAAAATTAAGCTCAAAGTGAGCGGCACCATCGGTTGCCGTCTTGGCAGTACATCACTCCGCCTAACTCCCAGCTAATTGAAATTGGGTGTGGGTGGAGCTGAAGGTAGCCTAGTTAGCCCATGTAGCTGTAAGCTATCAAGCTGGCTAAGGCTCACAAGTTGTCTGTGTTCACACATAAGAGTGGATTTCGGCTCCTCTGTGGCTTGTTGATGCAGACAGGTTGCGAGAGTTGAGATAAATCACATTTTTAAAAACTAACTCTGTGCTCTCTGCTGTTCCACATTGGCTTCCTTTTTCAGCCTCTGAGGTTGGCGGTTGTTTATGACCAAATACCTGCAAAGCGAACAACCCACCCATCATCACCTGCAGCTGTGTTTTGTGCTACCTTTAGCGGGTAGCTACAGGTAGCATGCTAGCATGCTCAACTAAAATGGCGAACATCGTAAAAAAATTAGCCTACAATCTACGAATTAGCATGTAAACATTGTCACTGTTGGCATGATAACTACAGCCTCATATTAAGTAGTATGACTGTTTTCCTTGTGTGTTTGTACCAGTAAAGACAGATTCAGGTCAACAACTCTGTTTCAGTTTCTCAAAAGGTTATTTATTTTAGTGCCTGTGAGATTTAATGCTTTAAAATTTCTGACAAAAAAAGTGTGTCTACCTGACTCCTTTTTGTCCTCACAGCCTCACCACAGTAACTTTCTCTCATCCTCTGCGGTATCTGAGAAAAGCTGTGCATCTGCAACCCCATGCCTTGCAAGCTGTGCACCCCCGAGGAAGCACTGTGGCAAAGAAATGCTTGATCAACTCAATTTCCTCCTAAAGTCTCATTCTTCTTACCTGCCACCCGTTTTCTATCTCCTCTTTCTTTTCTTTTTTTTCTTTTTTTTTCTCGCTCTCTCCCTGCGAGTGTATGGAGGTTCAGATTTATGGAGCGGC
The DNA here is from genome assembly GCF_040436345.1 of Pagrus major. NCBI lineage: Eukaryota > Metazoa > Chordata > Actinopteri > Spariformes > Sparidae > Pagrus > Pagrus major. Next base: position 10,721,749 of record NC_133221.1, on the reverse strand, counting down.
CCAGTCGCTGGTGGCCTGAACAAGTGATTTGTTCAGAGATTACAGGCACAGAAGACAGAAAAAGGAGCATTAATGGTGTTACGAACAGATCACCAGGTGTGAGACAGAGAGAAAGAAAGAGAATGTGGGTGCTTGGAAATGGTCTCTACTTGACGAGGGTTGTCAGCCATATGCATCCCTCAGCAGTACAGAGACAGATCATCCTCAGTGAGACTACTGAAGTTAATTTGAAAAAGTTTCATGTTTCAGTTGTGTTATGATGACTCATACTTGTTCACTGTGGGCTTTATTTGCAATCAGCAATCACTCAAACACACTCTTCATCCCCTTCAAAGAAGAGGCCTTTGAATAAAATAATTGCCTCATGCCTGGGTAGTCAAGCAAATAACATGAACATCTCTCTGGGTGTTTGTTTAATCACTCTAAGAACTAACCAAGGACGCTTTGGAGAGGGCACCTTCAGCCTCCTCCACCCAGACCTCCTGCCATATGTGTCCTGAATCGAGCAGCAGCACTGACGGGGCCGCTGGCAGTGGGAGATGGTGCCCCTCCTGCTCTGCTTAATTACCTTCGTGATGGAGTGGTTACCCTCCCCCCCCTCCAGCAGAGCCACTGTGCCACACTGTGTCAGGGGCAGTGCGGACACACGGAGCTGGCCAGTCTCACCTGCCTCACCTTTCTCTGTCTCTTTTGTCAGATCATTAATAATAAAATAGCACCAGCGAACAAAGAGTAATATCCTTTTCGTCAAGTGAATAGTTCAGTGTCTCTTTCTGCTTTTCTCCCATCTTCTTCGCCTCTTTTCTGGTGGTGGCGGTAAGCAAAATACTCAATATCAGCTTTATTCCCTTTAAATACAGCAAAAGAGACATTATTGACCGTCCCAGCCTTCATTAGCAAGCCTCCTGGTTTATTGAATTGCACAAAGCATGGAGCACACAAGCCTGGGCAGAGAATAAAGTGGAAGGCACTGAGTGTCCAAACTGTACCCGCGGAGACTATGCCAGACCACATTTACTGTTGCTGTAGCAACTGTCTCCAAATTAGAAAGAAAAGTCAAACACTATGAGCAGAATTTCTCAAAATGTCCTCATTCACTCTGTCTCTACCTTCATCCTGCTGGTCTACCTCTAAAGGTAATTCAAAATATTATTAAACACTTAATTCATATAATCAAAAGTGGTTTAACCTCATTACTAAAAGTTAATAAAGGGAGAGGCGCAAATTCTGAGATGTGGCTTGCTTTTAAGTATATCTTCATTAAAATTCAATACATGCCTCATAAAAGCAGAGCGACATTGCAGGATGACCTCCAGCCTCTCTCCCAGAGCCGCACAGATTTAGACATTTTTAGGAGACTTGTTTTACGCCTTCTGACTAATGAAGAGTCCAGTGGAAACAATCAGCGGCGGAAGAAGAAATCAGATCCTTTACTCAAAACTTCTGCGAGGAACTTTCATTTTTTTGTTGATTCCGACAAAAGATGACGAGGGCGAAACAAAACGGGCTTTTAGTGCCAAAAGGACAACAGAGCAGCTTCTTTCCTCATTCCTCCATTCATCATCAGCACTCAGCCATGAAGAATAGTTTTAATTTTATGACTGACAGGCATCAAGAACAACCATAATAATTACACAGAAATAGCCAATCTTCTCAAGGTGGTCTTGCTTGCTTGCTCAGAAGGATCAGTGTTAAAATGAGACTCATAGTCATCACTAACTCTGGAGATACATAGTTTTCACTGGAAAGGTAGGTTTAAAATTGTAATGCGAGATTTAATCGAGTACAAATCAAGCATATGTACCTCAAATTTGTACTTAAAGGATAAGTTCACCCAAAAATGAACAGTCATTATCTACTCACCCCCACGCTGATGGATAGTCGGACGAAGTTTCAAAGTCCATAAAAACTTTCTGGAGCTTCACAGCAAGACAGTGTTGCAGCATTCTTCTAAACAACTGAAGTAGAAGGGGACTTGTTTTAAATATGAATAAAAACAACCGAAAAATAACATTAAATGGCTCTATGAAGCTTGTCCAGGTTAATCCACATCCCTGGAAGACCCGGGATCCCAAATTGATTTAGGAAGACGCAATTAACACCCTCGACATGCGGTTGAGCTCGTGCACCCACTTCAAACAAGTTGCACGCTAACACTTTTAGCTCTGCAGCTAAAGTGAAGATTTCAGCTTTAGAAAATGTGTAAATAACATTTTTTCAAGTCAGTTTTGGATCTCGGGGGGTTTACGTTGTGAGATCACACCAGGCAAGCTATATGGAGCCATTTCAGCCTTTGTCCTGAAGAAAAGTGTCACTCCATGACATGAAGTGCACAACAAACAGCATATCTCAGGACACTTATGAACACAACTCTTGAGAATTTACATAGTCCTTAAGTCTCGAGTGGGAGCCCTTTTAATCAGCCATGCTAATATATTCATGAATGATGAGGCATGCAGCTGTCTGAACAGAGGCTCCCAGTGTGTCTCAGTTGGTGTGAGGGGTTTGCTCAGGTGAACAGGGCTGCGCCTTTGGAGACACTTATCACCCACAGCAGAAACAGTCTCATGCATGCCCAGAATCCTCAATGACATCACACCGACGTCTGTGAATGAGTATGAACAAAAGGAAAGTGCAGATGGGAGTGAAGAGTGAAAACAGTAACCTTCATACTATCAGTGAAGAGTTCATATGTCTTCTTCTGTTCTTTGATGTGTGTGTGTGGATACATATTTTCCATGTTAAAGCACTGAAGACTCATCAGGTGTTTTTTTTTTAATTGCTTGTGTTCATTTATAACCCCATGCATATCATCATCATAACATTTCCACGTAGCAACCAACCATGGTTACCCCTCTCATGATGAAGACCCGGTTTGAGCTGTTTACTTATCTCTCATGCCGCAAACACGTTGAAGTCGGCTGACTCAATTCTGTTGAAATGATTAATGGCATTCAGGTCAGCAGTTAGCACTTCGACCGCAAGCCTAACCGACCTGTGACACAGTTAGACGGAGAAGAGGGAAGTGAAAGCGTTCTGTCTGAGACACACAGGTGTAGTCGCATGAAAAAACAATTTGGTTTGGTGGTTTCAAACAGACACCAACATGCAGACAGTGTAGAGTCAAATGTAGTCCATGCACAGTTCTCTTCACTGAAAATGAGTTGTGTAACAGCACTGAAAGCTCTCTCCCTCTCACATCTTTTGTAAGACCCTCCTCCATTACCTCTCTGATTTCTCTCCACTCTGTATTCAGCATTACTTTTGTTGCGACTTGTTATTCAACTGAATTTCCTGCATGTCGAGCATCATTTTTATGAATGTAAAGTCCCCTGTGATGGTCCTCCGCTGCCAAAAAAAACTAATTATAAACCACCTCTTTCTGATTTGAAAAAACCTCTTACCTTTCACCCAAAAATTGAAAATTCAGTCATTATCGGCTCACCCTCCTGCCTCTGGAAAACCAGGCGATGTTTTGTAGTCCACGAAACCTTTCAGGAGCTTCACAGCAGAACAGTGTTGCCGCCTTCTCCTAAACAACTGAAGTAGATGGGAACTTGTTCTAAAATGTAAAAAAAAAACAACCAAAAAGAAAAACATAAAATGGCTCCACAAAGCTCGTACGGAGTAATCCAAGTCTCCGGAAGCCCAAAGATCCCAATTTACATCCCTAGTCACCAATCAAGCTCGTGCACCCAGTTCAGATGGCGTGCGCGCTAACACTTTTAGCTCATCAGCTAATGTGAAGATTTTGGCTTTAAAAAGGGTGTAAATACTGTCTTTCCAAATTAATTCAAGATCTCGGTGCTTCCAGAGACTTTGATTAAGCTAGACAAGCTGTATGGAGCCATATTATGACTTAATTTTTGTTTTTTGTCGTTTTTATAGTCAGTGCAAACCCCGAGATCCAAAATTGACTTGATGAAATGTTATTTACACATTTTCTAAAGCTGAAATCTTCACTTTAGCTGCAGCGCTAAAAGTGTTAGCGAGCACCTCGTCTGAAGTTGGCGCACGAGCTCAACCGCCTGTCGAGGGTGTTAATTGCATCTTCTCAAATCAATTTGGGATCTCAGGGCTTCCAGGGATGTGGATTAACCCGGACTAGATGTATAGAGCCTTTTTAATTATTTTTTCTGTTGTTATATTTAAAACTAGTCCCCATCTACTTCAGTTGCTTAGGAGAATGCTGCAACACTTTCCACCTGCATGAGGAGTGAGCAGATAATGACTGAATTTTCATTTTTGGGTGAACTTCTCCTTTAAGTACAAATGTAAGGCGCTTATACTTAGATGAATGTTTACATTTTTATGCAAAGACAGTTTTTGCACTCATTACCCTGCTACATGTGTCTGACAGCTTTGGTTACTTTCTGGCTATGATGTTGTCCCCTTCCTTTCCAGTGAAAGCCATGTATCTTCGGATTTGGTGAATTTGGATCATTCTGTAAACTGATGGATTAAGTGTTCCTTTATGGGTTGAGAAACTTCTCCCACTTCTTGAGCAAATAAACTATTCAAACCCCCTCTGTATTTTGAGTAATGAGACGATAATGACTGAATTTTCATTGTTTTTGGTGAACTTATCCTTTAAGCTTCTGGACTGTATCTGGAAATCTGTTGTGATGTTACTGTAAGCTGCACGTCACTAATTTAGTGTTTCGCACATTTTCAGCCCCTGTCTAAAAACACCACATCCTGATAGGCTCAACCAGAACGACGGTGCGACATCCTGCCAGCAAAGAGCGCTTCACTGCTGATGTAGTTTCTCGTCCAGCCCACAAAGCGCAGCTCTTACATACGCAACTTGACCTGACCTGGTATAATCCAGAAAGTCATCCTTGCCTCGGTCGACAAGGTCTTGACCGATCGCTTCATCTGTCTCCGACCTCTCGAAAGGCTCATCCGCCTGCGCGACGGCAGCCACGGCGCACTGTCCAAACCGCGCATAAGGAGAAGTGAATGATGCGTTGAGAGAGCGTTGTGGGTGCACTCTGTGGAGGCTGTTCGCAAGGAGGCAGAGAGGATCGAGGCTCACGCTACGGAATCCTGACTTGTTTACCCTGTACCGGGCACAGAGGAGCACCGTTGCGCAGTCTTTACGCACAACCAAGGAGCGGACTGGGCGGGCGTCCGTCTGTCACCACCATGTCAGCGGCAACAGCTTCAATAGCAGATGTGTCCAGGACTGATTTTACAAACACAGATGATGGCCGTGACCGGAATAAATCAGGTGAGACATTGAAAAATAGCGAACTAAATGGTGTCCACTTCATACTCGAGTTGAACGTGTAGGATATGTGTGGGACGGAGGTTTGTTCATGGCACTTGGCACTTAATACACTTCTGTTATTAACTTAAAGGCTTTCATGTTAGAATTTTACAATTGAATCCAAACACTAACCCGAATAAAAGCTCACTGCAACATTTCGAGAGATTATTTGTGTGCGTTACCTTTATGATAAACCTGTGTTTCCGCTGGTGCGACATCCCTTCAGGGACTTATGTTACTGGCAGTGATAGCAGTTTCCTAAAAAAATTGCTCTAGGATGCATTTACAGATGACTTTTATTGATGGGTGTGTGATCATTTCGGATACATATAAATTGCATTAATAAATACACTTTACATCATACGATGAGGTGGTGTGGGGTTGTTGAACTCCATGCGCACCTTTCATCCTGATCAAAAAAAAAAAATTTAAATAAATGAATCGAAAACAATGAAGAGGAAGTAAAGAGGGGAGGCAACGCCTGTAGTTTTAACATCAGAAACTCACTGCACAGCTATGCATGAAAGGCCATGCACAGCTGGGCGTCTCTCACGCAGCTCACGCAGCCCCACACGTTATGTAAAAGTGATGCTGTCTACTTATCGGCAATGAAGTGCGTCCTTGTGTTACATAAAGTCGACTATGGTGAGCTGATGCTAATGGACCTGAGGGAAGTGTTCATCCCAGTTGAATTTGACCTTTTCTTTCTTTCTTTCTTTCTTTCTTTCTTTCTTTCTTTCTGTCTGTCTGTCTGTCTGTCTCTGTCTATGACACCACCACCGTTTTCTCATACTGTCCAGTGCTGCAGCTCTGGTTTTTCCCCTCTGTCTGAAAGGGTCTGTTTTAGCTTCCGTCTCTCTGTCTCCTCTGATTGGTCAGCTCTCACACGCCTGACCCAGCACCGGTAACATCAACAGAGCAGCTGTGCTAAATCAAGTCTTACTGCCAAACTAGCAGCTAGGCATAAATTATGCAATTATGATGACGCAAGGTGATGTCACTAAATCACAAAATTACATGTGGGATTACTGACGAGGCGTTTCAGGAGCAGTGTTTTCTTCGGGAAAGAGGAGCTTTTTTGACCTTTTAAACTTTCAAGATCTTTTACATGCACAAGAACCTCAAACACTCTGAAGGAAAGAACAAAAATGAATGAGCATAATATGTCTCCTTTGATGGTTACAAAGATAAATATTACAAAATCTATTCAATGTCACATCCTGTTGTGTTTTCAAGTGAAAAACAGAAGTAAGCTCCCCCCAGTAAACAAGTTGTTTTTGACTTTTCTTGCGCCTGATCTGTTTCTCCTTCCCAGTTCTGCTGGAAATCACTGAGCTGATGTCATTGTGTTTATTTGCATTCCAACAGCTTGTGTCATGATGAAGTGATACCCTTATGTTTTAGGTTCATTGTGCCAGACTGCTGGCGTACTGAGATGACACAGTGAGGAGCCTCTCCTCCTGTAATACGCTGTGCAGTGCAGTGCAGTGCTGTATGATAAGCGGTTGTTTAGCATGGCTCCAGATGGCCTGTGTGTTTCCACCATCCTCGCAGGCCTTTTGTTTAATGATTTATCACATTTCCTGTTTCGATACTGTTAAAATTCGATGCAGCGCAGCACCGGGCTGTTTCGAGGGGGGGTAGTGTTTTGTCACGCAGTGTTGTGCAGCCCTACAGGGGTTCAGTGCTGATAGCTGTGGAATGACTGTCCCATTCCACAATGAATCTCATCTGCAGTGCTCCACTCGTCTCTCCTTTGTTGTTCACACTGCTCTCCCTAAATTGTTGTTGTGCTACTTTAAGAATCGGAGATGTCTGATATCTCTGAGAAAATATATTTCTTCTGAAGATGCATGAATTATACATGTGTTCAAACTTTGGGTGAACTTCTGGTGATCTATGCACATCTAACATCTGCAACATAATTCAATCACTGCAAGTGTTTTTGATGCACGCACTCTTTCTTTTAGGTCAGGCCCAGGCTCAGTGCACACCCATGCCCCTGCCAGCCCTGGGTACCCAGAGGATCATCCAGGGCAACGGTACCAATGTGGGCACGGTCATTTCCCTGCAGTGCCCAGCCAAACACAAACTAATCGGAAGTCAGCTGATGTGCATCATGGACACCAACAGCACCCACTGGGTGGGGGAGCCCTACTGTAAACGTAAGTATAAACTTAGACTTAGACACGATAGTTATAATATCGAAAGAATGGCCCTCAGTGCAGGAGGTGGCTGCTCTTCATGAATCTAATTATTCCTACACTGAAATGTGTTTTGTGTGCAGATTAAATGTTTCCAATACTATTACTGGGAGAATTGCAGCGACGGCAAAACTTCCCCCCGAATTGTCTGTCAGCTCATTATTCTGAAGAGACGGAATATATATTAAACATTATGTGATGGGCATTGTGGCTATGGACAATCTTACATGAAGGCGATTAAGGTATTAGTTGACTTGCGCTAATTAATGCTCTAAATTATGTAAGAGTACATTCTAGAGAAAATAATATGTTACCCGGGGATGAAACTCATTTAAGAGGAATATTAATGCAGGTAGAGAGGAATAAATTCAAGCAGGTGCACAGTTAGTCATTATTTTGGTGAGTGAGTGGAAAAAGTGAGAGCACAATCTTAATAATGTTCCAGGGTCAATCATCACGGGAGAGAAGAAGCAGTCTGATGTGAAACTGAAAAAAAGTGAAATGTTTTTTGGGTTTTTCCGATCTCCTCTGATTAAATGATAATGACAGACTGGTTATACAGCAGTCAACGTGCCGGGCTTGCATCTGCATGGTGTTTGGTGTGGTATTCTGGTCCGATCAGGAATTGTTATACATGAATTCTGCAGCGTGATGAGTGGAGGTGTCTAATACGTGGAGTGCATGATGTGGACATGAAGTCGATGAATCAGTCAATAGTCTTTTTCCTCTCGCACTCCAGCTCTGTCTCCCTTTGAGGACCATGGTTTCCGCGTGGCTGTGCTGGCATCCATTGTCAGCTCGGCCATCATCTTCATCATGTCCGTGGCCTTCATCACCTGCTGTTTGCTCGACTGCATCAAAGAGGACAAGAGGAAACAGGAGGAGAGGTGAGTGAAAGGGAAACATCCTGCTAAAAGTGCCGTGTGTGCGTCCTTTAAGTATTTTAATTCCAGCATTATTAACATCCATCTTTACTAGCTCGTACTCTCCTTCATCGCTGCCTTTGCTGGCACATTTCTGCCCATCTTGGCGTGTTTCTGCCACCTGTAGATCTGCGGCAACAGATGGGGTTAGTCACAGAGACTAATCGAAGTCAAAAACACCACAGGGAACCTTTAAGTTAAAGTAAAGCAAAAGGACCTACTTGTCAAGGAACTAAAAAGGTTCCTTCAGCCAATTGTTAAATGCATTTCCATAACAGCCTAGAGATTTGTGAAAGATAAGGCAAATTAGTCTGCTGATGCATGAAAAAAAAGACATCTGTTTTAGAAGACAAATTTTTGACATTGTTATGGTTGACCGTACAGGAACGACAGACGTCAGTCCATCTGCTGTATGCTTTCCTCTGTAGCTCCATGTTGATGTGTTGAAGCACAATAAACAAAACACAAACTGTTCTTCAGCTGCAGATTTTTTTTTAAAATGGTGGCTGAAATAAAATGCTGCAGTAGGGAACCTGTTAGAGGGTTCCTCGTCACTTGGTAGAGAAATTATACAAAGGTGAAAGTGCAGGAAAATGGTCTCTGTGACTGACATATATTACCTTACATTATTAGAATGTTAATAATGATGCATCATGCATAAGTGACATTTGAGGGCAAGGTGGAGCTGGTTTTTGAAAGTAAGCTAGTTTATTCCTGTGGTTCCCAATTTGGATCCCTCCAAAGTGTCACAAGATAAATCTGTGGGGTTAACAGATGAATAATGGGGTCCAAAAGTAGAAAGAAAATTAGTTTTGTGGCAGATATTTCTTTGCTTTCTTTCCACTATTGACATAAGTATTTACTGTTCATGGAACCATCTGGGAGTTTCAGAGGATAATGTCGCTTTGATGGAACGAACAACTCATAGACATCTGAAACATGACAAGGACATGTGACTAATTAACACTTCAACAATATATAAACAAATGGAGTGAAGTAGAAGTATTAAGTAACATGAAATGAAAATACTCAAGACAAGTACCTCAATATTGTAATTAAGTACAGTACTAGGGTAAATGTATTTAGTGACTTTCATCATTGGAAGATAAAGGAAAGAGGAAAACAAAGAAGAGACATATCAGTCAGTTCCCTGTAATGTATTTACAAACTGAAAAACCAACCCAACTGTGTGCTTATGCTCTAGTTAGGTTAGGAAAAGATCACGTCTCGGCTTAAATGACCTGTTTTGCTCGCCACAAACACGACTGGAAATATTTCTGAGGTCTCCGTAAAAAATATCCATGTCATGCTTACCAATGTTGAACACAGTCTTGAACTGAGGTCACTGGCTTTAAAGCCTTGCAGCCTGTAACTCAGCCACCACCTCCTGTCATAAAAAGAGTCAGATCATAAACATGTAATGTGAATGTGATGTGACATATGACATGACATTGATGACATTGATGTCAATTTGACATGTACATCTTGGCGACTGGGCTGGAAATACTGACATTCAAGTTTAAATTAATTTTTTTAAACAGGGATGCAGAAGTGTGGCAGTGGGAGGAGCAGGCCCAACATCGGGAAGACAACAGGTCTCGGTACAGCCATAATTGCAGGAACAACAACAACAACAACACCCAGGAGAAGGTGCTTTCACTGTGGGACACTGGAAACCCAGCTATGTGTGAGAACATGCGAGCCTGCAGGTGAGATGCGTGCTGAAACAATCAAAAGGGAGAAAAAACTTTAAATTTCCCTCAACCAGCGGAAACATTAAAAAAACTTCCTGTCTTTTCCTCCACAGATATCATCAGCAGTACACCTATGGTCCTGGCCACACATACAGCCCTACTCCTCAGCTTTCTGCTCTCCCCGGCAACGGCTATGACCAGCCTCTCTTACCCCAATACGCAGAGTCCTCACAGATCTCCGGTCCGCCACCTCAGTACTTTGGACCTCCTCAGTCCTCCAGTCAACCTACGAGCCCAGGCATGGTGCAGATCTCAGCCACGGGGCCCGGTGTGGTGTGGCAGTACGGAGGACAGCAGAGCAGTTTGTCAACCACAGATGAGTCTAACTCGAGGAACATAAACCCTGCCAAAGAATTTTCCATACGGATTATATCAGTATGAATCAAGAACTTGCTTGCTGACCACATATGTCAGTGTCGACTGTATCAATGAGGACTACGGGAAATATTAACTGAACATTCCTGATCTTGTTGAAATGTTTATGTCTGCAGTTCTACACAGTATGAGGGCTCTGTAGGCATACTGATCTGACAGACTTATGTGCCTTTTGTAAACTGTAATGGCACACTGCCCTCTGTCTGAAAAGAGAAGCTACTGCACTTTCAGGACACCAGCCTTGTTGGACGACTCCCTGTAATTGAGCTTTCCAGGAACAAACTTAACTGTTATGTTGAGGTTAAAGTTAACAATTGAGGTTTTTGTGTGGGCATGGCTCACAGTACATTGTAGGCAGCTGAGGAAGTTGGTGGAAGAGAGCAGCTGGAAACCACTGGCCAGTATGTAAATACAATTTTTAAAGAATGTAAATAAATTAAACACTTCTGGTAACGATGGAAGGAGTGTGATGGTGTAAGTTTCTCTCTCAGGCAGATGTTTACAAGCCGACATGATTGTGCAGATTTTAAAGGAGACCTATTATGCTTTTCTTTTTTTTTTTCGTTTTCCTTTCCTTCAATGAAAGTTTAAAAGTATAAAATCTGCATCAGCAGAAGCTCCTCTCTCCCACAGAAAACACTGCTGCTGAAACGCCTCGTCAGTAGTCCCGCCTTGGCTTCAATTATTATTTGTATTATTATTATATATATATATTTATTCAATTAAGTGGCTTCATGGTGGCTAATTTGGCATGGAAGAATCGAGTTAGCACAGCCTGGGTCAGGCTTGTGCAAGCTGACCAATCAGAGGAGACTGAGGTATTTGGTATTATTGGGCCTTAAAGAGGCAGGAGCTAAAACAGAGCCTTTCAGACAGAGGGGGAATACAGTATGGGGAAACTGAGGTGTTTTTGAGCACTAAAGCATGTAAACCTATTTTAGTAGTAACCCAAAATAAAATGATGAAAATGAGCATAATATGTCTCCTTTAACTGTCTGTTCAACACACAAAGTGACATGGCAACGAATGTATCACTGACAAAAGTATTCTTATTATTATTATTATTATTATTATTATTACTATTAATATTATTATTGCCTGGTCTAATTGGCCCAGTGCAGTCACTATAACTGGAGGAAGGGACTGAAATAAAGTGATAGACAACACCTCTGTGGCTCATTGTTTGCAACAGATATCTTAATCAGATCCTGGTAATCAGCTCAGTCTACCGCACTGATAATGATCATGTGGCCCTGAGGTCAGACACGTGGGCCCCTGGGCGGCACAGCGTGCTGATGTAACTGGACAGCAGGGACCGTCACACCGGGGAGAACAGGAAGTTTCACCGGGAGGCTGTCGGTCGAAGCGAGCAAGACCCACGCTCGGTGTGTTTGTCAGTATGACAGGTTTGTGACTGAAGGGTAAGATGTTTTGATGATTTACAGTAATCCCCGCGCAGTGACTTGAAGGATACACAGGCTGGATGACCGCCTGAAGTGAAGAGTGTGTGTGTGAGTGTGAGTGTGCCACTTGTTGCATAGAGTTAGTTCGAAGTGTGGTCGTTGTTATTGATTTAATACATTCATCTTGGCTTTATGTGAATACATATTTGAGCCTGAATGTTGTGAGCAAATATCCAGCCTATAAATAAAACATGAGCAGTTTGATGGGCAGGTCTTTGCATTCATTCAATAAATTCTGCTTATGGAGCAATCCAGACCTTTATTAAAAAATAAGAATGATGGTTTGGTCCAAGGATTGTTTTTTTTAATAACGAACTGGCATAAGTCTGACACTGTGATGAGGCAGTTTTATTGAATTTAATCTATTTTAATTCAGTTTATACCAGGATATTCTGCTTTCACTTGTTTGATGGTGCACTATGTAGTTTTGGAAAATAAATACTAAGGTAATAATACAAATTGAAAGTATGTATTTTTCTCCATGATTGAATAAACAATCTGTTCTCAGAGAAGAATAAGGTCCCCGCAACCATGTGTGAAGCTAGAAAATATAAATAAAGCAAAACAGTATGAAACTCATTGTTTATTCAGTCATCAAAATCTATTTTTCTCTTCTAATTAAAACATGTTTTTTCCCCAAAACTGCATAATGCACCTTTTTAAAGATGTAAGCAGTTGGATCGAAAAAAAGAAAAACTAAAAAAGCATGCTGCAGAAAAACTGTGCAGATGTTGAGAGATAAACTGGAGGATAAAATCAGTAATCACAAGAACATTTTTTCATAAATCCTAATGACTAGAGCCTGGCAATGATATCATTTTGCTGATATTGGCCCATCACAGACATATTGGTATGTGCATATATGTTGTCCAACATGCTGCGGTATAAAACCAACAACTTGTAGACAAATGTTTTTGAGAAAATCATGCAGAAAAAGATGATGGGGTAATTTATAATTATTAAAATCTTGGTAAAATATATCGGTTCAGTGCGGTGATGTCATTGTGGACGATAAAGTTTTTTGTTAAACTGTAAAATATCCTGCCTCCATTACGTACAGTACGTATCCGTGTCTAGTGTGTGGTAGCTACATTGGAGGGATCATTCCAAAAATGTGTGTTTATGTAAATATTCTGTGTATATAAGAATATATTGATATTGGAATTTTTTAGACCCCAGTATCGGCATCAATCCCAGAAATCCAGTATCGGTCGGGCTATACTAATGACTACAAATGTCAAACACATAACTGCACAGGCAAAATTCAATGGTCACGGGTTAGCCACCACCAAGACTTCCTAACGGACACTTCCTCTGCTTCTATACAGCACACCACCTTTTTTTGTTATATGTCCCCTCGTTTTCTCTCTTCTCACACCATCTTCTTCCATCAAAGTGAGCGAGGGGCTGAAACCAACAGTGAGTTGGCAGGAAAATTTGCAGATTTGGCGGTGCTATATAGGAACTAAAACAAAATCAGGGACTGTATCTTTTTAAAAGCCTCAGCTGAAAATGAGCATCAAGTTGATCCAACACCTTTAACAATCAGCAAAAACACTCCACTGTAACTACTGTGTTCTGTTATCTATGAACACCCTAACTCAGACATGTTATTCATTATAGTCAAATGATTTTGTTTATTTTCAAGTGTTGCCAGAAAGCAAGTGTATTTACCTTTCTAAACATGAGAATTAACCTCTCAGTCATTTATTCTCAGAGCAGGACTGCTGCCAAGACCAGCTTACTAGGAAACTACTTAAGACTAGACATAAATCTGCACGCCTTCAACTGGAGCTCTGTGCCCTTTATTGCTCAGGGTCACAACCTCTTTCTCACCTGGTGTCCACACTACAACACAGATAAGTGTAGGACGGGGGTTCATTTTATTTAACATGCATTTAACATTTTATCTCTTGCTCGTCTTTGACTAGACATTGACGATCACCATCAGCAGCTCCAGAGGGACGCTCACTTCCTGTGCTCAGACCAGAGGATGGACACTGAACTGGTTGACAGACTGGTGCTGCAGCTCAACAGGATCTACCCCCAGATACTCAGTGACAAGGAAGCACACAAGGTCACTACAGATAATATACGACACTGCTCCAACAAAAATAAAACATCCTGTTTTCAGTCACTTGAATCTGCTAAACTGAATTTGAACTCTGGCTGCCGGTTTACAGTGATTCAATTCAGCATGTGTCTCCCTGCAGTTCAGGAACCTGAGCGTGCCCACCAAGGTGCGGTTAGCTGAGCTGCTGAAGCACCTGCATGGGAAGGGAGAGGAGGCATGTCATGAATTCTACAGAGGACTTCACATTCACGCTGAGGATGTTTACTCCAGTCTGCCCACCAGAGTCATACAGAGAGGTGAGAGGTTTCATTGGATGAAGATTTCCAAGTAGCGCTGCAGATAGGTGAGAACACTCTCTTCTTAAAGATGTGGCCCTGCAGACTCACATCTGAGTATGTTTTTGATATGCAACTTAGTGCAGAAATGCCTTGCCTTGCTTAAACTAGTAGAGACTGTGATCTCACTAGCAACTTCCCCAGTGTCCTCTAATGGTGGATCCCCTGCTGTGTAGTTGCCTTGTCTGGCCTTAAGTAAGCTCATCCTATTTAAGATGCAGAGTGTAGCCTGGGCTGCAGTTAAAGTAGTGGATCTGACATTACACAGGCTGTTATTTAAAGTGTGCGGTTTACCCGTTAACCAGTAACCATTTTTACCCTCTGTTCTAGAGATGGAAGATCCAAAATGGACGTACAATGTGGAAATCTTCCCAGAGCGATATGTGCCTAATGACAGAGGTAAATCTAATTAACATCACAAACTACTGTCTTGTGCTTCGTGTTTTTGATTTAGATTTTTATATTAATTTCCAAAGAGACATCTACTATCTGAGTCGAATGTAAAGTGCCACATTTAATGCACAGTTTTTTTTTATCATGTTGAGTCAATGTGAATAAATTAAATAACCTAGTCTGATAAAATGTGTATACTTAATACATTAACCTTATGTGTTTATTCAATTATTACATAGTCATGGGGAACTTCCATTTTATTACACCTAAAAGTTACGCATTTCAGATCAGTTATTCTGTCTCCTGTAAGAAATCACACATCTTGTTAGTTAATTTATACACAATCACTCAACTTTTGGATTAAATGTGACTTTACATCGAATATATGTAATAACATTAGAAGGAATTTTACATGTCACAGTTTGAGGTTAATAATTTTTTGTGTACATGGTTTTTATTTTTTTTCTATTTTAGAAAAATCACCTCGGAGGGATTTTAAGCTTAACTGAATGAGCGGTCAGTCAGTTTATATTATCGTCATGTAGAGATGCAGGTGTGAGCTGGATCTGATATGAAAACATTTCCTCTTTGGTGCATCAGTCTGACATCTGAGATGTAATTATTGTCTACCAAAACAATCGTTTTTAATCCAAGAAACTGGGGCAGGGACTCACAGAGTAGCTCACAACACAATACGATACAATTCACAATATGTTGCCCATGATGACGATAGTATCACGATACAGTGATTCTGTAATAAAAGTACAGGAATTATTCCCTGAATTGCATTTTTTCCTACAGAATTTGACATTAACTAAGATGAAACAATGTATTAAAAGGCATAGTCTTAGAACTTTGTGCCTCTATATCACACACACTGACTGCAACTCGTCCATGTCCTTCTGTGCCACCATTTTAATGTAAACTAGCCATAAACTAAATTATTTTTAATCTGTGTAGCTTAAGAGAAAGCAAGAGAAAGGGATGTGATATATACCCGAATGTCCCTGCACAGAACTGCATTAAAATGTGACAATACACTTTGAAATGAGAGGAAGATTTTTGTGTTTGTATGAGGTGATAGAGGCTTTAATAATGAGAGAAAGTAACACATAACAGGGACAGTGAATGCATATCTAATCCATAGATCTAATCTGTTACTATTAATTCATTTATTTTGTTTTATGTTCTTTTTCAAAAAGCATTAGTCAAACAAAATGGGTATCATGGATTAGCTGTTTAAAGGTGTCTAAACTTACGAAATGGTGGACAGTAATGTAATGTAATAATAATTTGTGGTTTGATTCTAAAATACGGTGGTCTTACAGTTTGTGTGTCAGTCAGGGTGCCTCTGTCCCCCCTCACTGATCCTCCGATAAGCCCCCTTAAGCCCAACCAAGCTTTGTTCTTCAGCACATGTAGTTGTCTGCTGAACCTTTTAACCCCTGGCATCAGAATGTGGGCCCCACTGTTCTGCACTGCTTCACCATTCATCATCCCATCGCATCCAGAGCTTTGGCTTTGTGGGTCAGTTAAGCTCACGTGTAAACCCCCCCACCACCGTCCAAAACAGTTTCCTCTGTCCTGCATTCCTCTGAACAGTCAGGGGGCACATCCACTGGGTCAAAGGTGTGTCAGCAGGGAAATGGGTCATCAGTGATGAAGTGAAACACTGACTTCAAATCACGAGTCATACAAAGAAATGATGGCGTGTTTAGACCGTGAAAAACAAGACAAGCGTCTTTTCACAGAGCAGTTTTCGACTCTTGACTCTTGCCACATACTGGTTTTCATTCTAGTGTGTCTTATTTATTTTTTAGTATATCTGATTTATTAGTGAGACACTGACCCACTATGCACATTTAGTATGCCCACCTGCTGATCAGATATTCATTTGTTTATTATTGGTCTACTTTATCTTTTTTTTTCTCTCTGTTTCTGCAGGACCAATGTTCTTCCTGAGCTGTTTCAGTTTTGTAGTTTGTATTGCAATGCTCTACTATTACAGAGGTGAGTCATACAGAATGATGGAGAGCTCTTCAGACTTATTTGTCATGGAGATTTGAAATTACTTTTGAATATCAACGTACAAAAGCATCCAAAGCCCCTCTTTTCATATTCAAAACTCGCTTTCCAATCTGTTTGTGTTTATACAATCCTCTCTCGCCACTCTTTTCTGCCCACAGAGGGTGAGACATTGAGATGCACCGGCCCGTTTCTTCACGGCTCTGCAGCAAGACTTAGTAAAGATGTTTTAATTTCCTATGCTGAGGTTGGAAAGCAGTAAAAGTGGGGCTGGTAAGGTGCTTCAATGCTGAAGAACAAGCCCCGCTAGAAGGACAAGCCATGACATTTGCCACGTTGCTGTGCCATACTCCTATTCTCCTTGAGAGCTAGAATTTTTTTTCTAAAATGTAAGCACTAATTGACTTGTTTTTTAACCCCTGAGAAGCTGACATGTATGTAATGTTCTACCATAATTCTTGTATGTATGAGTCTTACATGGATTCATTGTGTGTGCTGAACCTGTAGAGAGTACAGAGAGAGTCAACGGAAGTACAAAATGCTGATTGTCAGGTGATTCACTGAGACTTCAGATAGTTCCAGGGAGTTCTAAGTGGGCAATTTATAAAGACACAGAAGTACAATGTTTGGCAGTTTGCAGTTACAACATGATTTACTGAGTGATTGATTTAAGGTACTGGGCTGCTAGTATTTGCAGCTAACTTCTGGGATGTGTTGTGAGGCTCCACAATCCGCCATTGCTTTAAAAAAAGGTTAGTTGGAGTAAATGGAGATGACACGACTCTCTCTACTCAAGGGCTCTGAACAAAACCAACAGAAAGTGGAGGGAACTGTCAATCAAGTGCAGTTTGTACACACCCACTCTATCCTGAGAAGAAGTCTAATTGGGCAACGGAAGTGAAAGCACCTGTGTTGGTGTGCAGGGACATGGGCTGCGGTCCAATTTTCAAAAACACTGCATCCTATATCTTTTCCTTTATGCTTTTCCTTGATCTTGATGAGGTCAAGACAACTGCAACTGACTGCACTTAAAGCAGGACTGCAAGGAATAGTGGCTGGCATTATCTCCTTTCCTTTAGTAAAAGGATGGTCCAGCGTACCATGTGCTAACGGAGGTTAGGAAAGACATCTGCTGCGTCCCGGTCAGCGTTGGAGGCACAAACTTACTAGTTGATTTTTCCAACTCCCATCCTCCAAGTGTTCCGGGTGCAAGATGCCAACAGTTAACAAAAAGTCTTGGCTCACTGTAAGAAAATAATGTCTTACATACAATTACACCCTCAGCAGTGCAGCCTCTTTGCATATATAAACATAACAGAGGAAGGAAAACAACACACAAGGTAATAGACACCAGTATATATTTTATTTTACTGCACTTTCATATTTGGAAACATATCTAAATATTCCTTTCGCTAGCCTAACACAAAAAGGCTACTGTACACCTACTAATACGTCCTACCCACTCTCCCATGGTCGCTGCGTTGTAGAGAGGTCAAACAAGGGGTAGATGGATTTGCTGCAAGATTACACGTAAGAATTCTTGGAGTGGCGTTCCCTTGGGAGTCCTGAGTTGTCTTGAACGCAGCATTGGATAGTTTGTCATTTCACTCTGTTAGGAACCTTCCTAAACAATAAAGACTATCCGACTGCAGCCCTGGTCACTTGAATTTGACTTTTTGAGTAACGATGTTCAACTTTTGCTCAATAAAGCACAAAACATTTTGGCATCACCTGGAGTTGCATCTTATTTTAATCTACCAGAGAAAAGATATGCATAGACATGTGTACATTTAATCAGCATCAAATACTGTATGGTCTTTAGGAATATCACAGTGAGCAGTAGGTTGGTTAGCTTTTCCAGGTTTGTATCTGGCGCGTCTGCTGTGAGCATGAAATGGAGATGATGATTACACATGTATCTCATCTATCTGAAAGTTACACTAGAGGGCACTGCTCCCTCATTCAGTGCACCAAAGTGGGCAACAAGGATGATGGAAAATGTTCTGGAGTGCTCTTACAATGACAAATCGAGGGCAGCCCGCATTAATTAATAATGACATCAAATTGATTGAAAGATTGAAGTCAACTTAATTAAATGCTACATTAAACGCTGTTGACTGCTTAAGAAAGACTTGTGTGCAGGGGCGGATGCATTTCATACTCACTTAAGGCCCTTTCAAGTACTTCTTATTTGAGTGAATCAGCAGGAAAATGGCTGCATCAAAGATGGTACATATACAGTACAGGTGTCAGGTGTCGGATCTCTGGAGATTTGCGTCACTGAGCGTCACTTTTCCGCCTCTGTATTCCCTACAAAGAAGGAGCAACAGATGAGAGAGAGAAAGGGGAGTGAGAGAAAGAAAGAGGGATGGGGATGTGGGTGTTAAAGGGGGTTGGAAGTGTCACCAGGGTGCTTGTCCAGTTTGAAATCTGGCATCCACGTTCCCACGAGAGCGCTATTAATAGTCCCACTTCACACAACCCAAAAATCTCCTCGTTGCTCATCAGCATCCTCTGATGTCGTACCCCCCGTGGAGTCAGCTTCCACAGAGCCAGAAGAGTAGGAGCCACGGACATACATTATGTATATATTTATCAGTCTACAGATCTGCCTTGAGTGGAGCCGTGTGTGTCATGAATCTGGCTCGCGGCTCGTCTGGCAGTTTCCACGGTTACCAGTGATAGTTGTGGAGGAGGAAGAGGATCAGATAGTGACGTTGGTTTGTCATCTCGAAGGTGCTCTGTCACAGTCACGTTGAGAAAATGACAGATGCAAGCATGTATATTCTTCTGGTGTTTAGCGGACGATTATGTGAAACAGGCTTGAAACGTTTGTGTTAAACCACTCAAGTGTATAAACTGAGCATTTGCATGGGCTCTAATTAGGGTTTCAGTGACACTGCTGAAATACAGACTAATTAAAGCTTCCATTTTAACAAGCAGTTCTGCTGGGCTCTGTGCTGTGTTGACTCTGACTCACCAGCTGCCGGACCAGAGAACCACAGACACTCTCCAGCTTTTCTCATAGCACGGAGAGTCAAACATTGTTATAATTGAATGTTAGACATGACGCCTGCGGTCGGGGACATGTGTCGGTAAGGTTGTAGCCGTAAAGGTGTGTCGGAGCTTTGAGTCACATGAGGCACGCCCTCCTCTGCTGCGCATATATTTACTCAACAGATTCATCAGCTGTCTGGAAAGGAACCATGACATCTTGCCTGTACGTCATCATTGTGATTAAAAATTGAAGCCCGTGAAGCTTTCGTGTAACTGTGGTTGCGTGTCTGGCCGATCCTCGAGGTCACTCTCGGGCAGCAAAGGAGACAGACAGCGTGAGGTCACATGTGCCTGTCTCCACTTTCCTGTTTGTCCAAGAGGAACAATTGTTGTGTTGTTTGTGTACCAGACCCCTTTGTCCCCCTTTGCTGTTTCTCTCTTGTTTTCTGCAGCGCAGGACAATGATTTTCTGGTAAATGAACAGTGGTTGGATTTTGTTCTTGAGTTGTTTTCCGCTGGAAATTTCTCTGAGAGCCTAGAGACGTCAGTGTGTTTGTAGGTCAGGTAGGGAGGATTGTGAAGGTCGGGGTCAGGAGGTCAGGAGAGGAGAGGACCAAAAACATGCTGACTACATGGATGTCTATTGGGGCAAACTGCACAGTAAAAGGCAGGAGAGAAAAGAAACTGTTTGTATAGAGAGAGGGGGGCAGAGAAAGAGGATGAACATAAAGAATATATGTGATTAGCAGAAAAAGAAAGAATACCTGCGTGCGTTCTTGGTCAGTCGCTGCGGTTCGGCCTGTGGACTCCAAATGCCGTGATGAAGACATTGACGACCACTATCATAAAAACCAGGCCTGTGGTTAAGTTTTCCAAAAAGTTCAGCCTCCAGTGCTTTTGTTCATCATTCAGGTTCCATCGAACTGTGGACAAAACCAGGAAATACAATTTAATAACAAAAACACACAGTCAATGAACATTCACTCAAACATCAGCATTCTACATTATTCTGGGAAACAAGCCAACTCATTATACAAAGATTTACAGTCAGCTATGAGTCAATATATATTTAATTCAGGGCGCAGGAAGTTCACATGTTCATGAGTGATCCCACAGCAATGCAGTGAATCCAATATTCAAGACCTTATGAGGAGAAAGGGGTCATATGAGCTATCAGCTTTTCTCTACACACAAAAGAGTAGGACTAACAAAAACTTTTGCATAGTTGGTCCTTTCCAAATTAAAATTGGAAACTCTTTGAAAATATGTTCACTTTTACATGAGCACACACTATGATTAGTATTGGGATGAAACCTGTGTTACTTCACAAATAATTTAATTGTGTTTTTTATAAATAGCTACAAAAGACTGTCGTATGTAAATCCATTTTCATTTGTGTATTAAACATATCACAAGGGAAATAACAACAGATATTTTACATAGCTGTGTCTGTGAATACTAATTTCCAGTTTGGTCTCCTGGAGACCCTGGGGTCCTCTTTAATAACTCGGAAAATATGCTGAACATAGTTTTATCAACTTGATACTTCACAACTTTCTTTATCCTACACTCCTAGAAAAAAGGTACTTACTAGAACAATATAAGGTTATTTGGCTTGTCTCAATAGGAGAACCCTTTGGGGGTTTAAGTAGATCATTCTATAACCCTTTAGAGGGTTCTACCTAGAACCCAACATAAAGGGTTATACCTTAAACCATTTATGGTGTTATGACCTTATGTCCAGAACCTTTTCACCCTTTAAGGGTGCTAATAAGGACCCACCAAAGTGGTTCTACTGGAAACCCTTTTATATTCCAAGGGTTTCATGTAGAACCTAATGTTTAAATTGATAAAACATTCACACACTTTTTAATAAGTCAAACATTTGGATGGAAATGGTTCTTAATGAAACCCTCAGTCTTACAAAGAACCATTGAAATTGAAAACCCCTTCTTTTTTTAAAATGTTCTCCAGAAGCAAATGGTGCAACTACACTGCGGTGGAGTGTAAGAAAATTGCTTATAAACATGATTTTGACCTGATGACATGACTGTTGACTGATAAGAAAATGATGCATTACTTCTGTGTAAAACTTGGTTGAATACATTAATCTTCTATTTATATCTGTGATAGGCGTTGACAGAAATGTTTACTCAGCAGTACTTTACCATTTCACTCAATGATGTCATTTAGAGGACAGATTGGTTAATTTTGTAACATCCCAATACTTACTACACTACTACACTACTATTTTTAGGCATGAGTCTATCATTAAGGCAAAGACAGAGAACTTCTGGGTCAAAGCACACAGAAACAAACAGTAAAAACAATACAGGGAAGAGCGACCTGGTCAAGGGAAGCTTTTATTTCCTTATCACTGCTTCATTTTATTTGTGCTTTGTTAAAACGTTGATCCAAACAAAACAACAAAAACAACTTCTAATCTATGTGATAATGACATAACAACTAACAAATGTTGTCATCTTCATCATCACAGGGACTGACTTACGAATAATGTCAAAATTGAGGTGTGTGAGTGGGGAGTGACCGGTGACTCTACAAGCACATGCTATGTGTACGTGTGTGTGTGTGTGTGTGTGTTTGAGGGTCATAACCAAAGGTTAAACGGTGTAAGGACCCCTCCTGACTGTGTATGTGTGTGTCTGATCAGCCTGGGGTGGAGTGGACTGGGGTTGTGGGGAGGGTGGTGGTGGTGATGGTATGTAGGCCACTCACATTACGCATCACTGGCTCCATTAGACAGAGCTGGATCCAGTGGAGAGGGAGGGAGGGGAGGACGGAGGGGGGAGAACAGAGAGGGCAGCGGGGCTCAGAACAGTCAAAGAAAACGAAGGAATGAAAAGAGCGATGAGAATGAGATGTTTTTGATATTCTGGTGGAGACGAGGGGGGCTGTTGGGGGGCCGGTGGAGTCAGAGGATTTGGTGTTCAAAGGGGGGGGGGGCTTAATGAATGTGTGATGACTCGAACATGCTGACTGACCTTCTTTCTGACACGTGATGCTTCAGAAAAAACTTTAGAAAACATTAATTAATTACAGATATTGTGATTTATTCAACCGGTAAAAAATTATTTCAGAAATAAAAAGAAAAAAGGGTCAAGTAAGAGTCAAAGTATACCAAACATTCATGGAGGATATGGCCAAAAAACCTAATCAAAATGTATTGTTTTTATATTATTAAGATTATAGATTACTATGGAAAGAGGAGCACAAGAGAGATATGTTTGTATACACCAGTTTAGTTATATTTCAGATAAACTGACAAACAGTTAGTCCTCCTGCAAGAGCTGAGATGAGTCAGTGTGATCTGGCTAAAGTTCACTCCGTCAGAGGAAAATTACCTTCAGTCTAACCTGTGCCGGTACATCTCATCTTAACTCGTCTTCCCATGGACCTGTTTCTTTTCCCACCCACAGATGCAGCTGTTAAACACAGACATCGTCAAAATCTCTGAATGTGTGAACAGATGGCACCTTTATATTTAGTGGTTTGTTTTATTTCTTCCTATTTACTCCAAGACATGCGTACACGTGCACAATGACTCATACTGACACATTTTCACACACATAGGGGAGACTGGGGGCAATTGTAACAAGGGGTGATTGTATCAACTCAAATTTCACCAACCAGAAACAAGACAGAACAATGAGATTACGCACATACTCTGTGGGGATCCCTCTCTGCCTGCAAACAGACAAACCGATGTCTCATACTTGTCCAGGTTCTTCTGGCGAGACTTTTTTTTGCACTTGTATAATAGTACTATTAATTGTACTGCTTGGTAAGATTGGTTGGTTGGTAAGACTGTAGAAACCACCTCCAGAGCCACTTCTCCTTAATAAATGAACATGCACTGCCTTACTACAGACAATGCCCCGTAACTGTCACTGGCCAGCAGGAGGATGTGTTTGCTACATTCAACAAGATTTCTTAGCTTTATCAGGCTAATAAATACATAAATAAACAACTCTGTTAAAT
The DNA here is from genome assembly GCF_040436345.1 of Pagrus major. Taxonomy (NCBI): domain Eukaryota; kingdom Metazoa; phylum Chordata; class Actinopteri; order Spariformes; family Sparidae; genus Pagrus; species Pagrus major. Next base: position 10,697,935 of record NC_133221.1, on the reverse strand, counting down.
ACCAAAATGCCACAATCCTAAAAACACAAGCAAAATAGAATGCACCTCAGTCAAAAAAGGCTACCCTGCGCGAGAGTTACTTCTTACTACTGTAGGTTTGTGCTTTGTGCTGTGTTAGCATGGCTCAGGGGCTGTGTGCTTTGTGCTAACTTTAGCTGCTGACATAGGCTGTTGCTGCCGCTGCGGCTCTGTTCCAGGGGTCTGGGGTTGTGTGCTTTGTGCTACTAAATTAGCTAGCTGCTGAACAACAAGCTCAGAGGCTGTGTACTGTGAGTGCAGTGCATCATAATTGCTAACCATGTCCAACTAGCTTGTGTCTCCCTCGCATGTAATAACATTATCATAATGAACATAAACAATGGACAGGGCTATTGTTCTTGGTATTCATATGAAGGCATTCCATATGTTACAATTGCCCCTGCACATTAGGGCAGATGTAGCTAACACTGACTGATGTTTCAATCAATATTTTGACTCTAACATTGCTTGTTAAAACCTTTGATGACCTACATAAAACTTGTATCCCGTTAGTTCAAAAGGTTTTTAAGTAATGACACTGAAACCAAAACAAACACGGTCTCTCCCACACAGCAGAGAAATAACCTCCCTCCCTGGACTCCCAGGAGCAGTCTAACCTAGTGACCTCTGACCCGCTGTCAGGTCTGGTTGCCATGCTTACCGCTAGTCTGACTGGTAATGGGTTGTTTGTCAGGGATCAGTGGACTTGACATTGGTGCATCTTGCTGAGGGACAGGGTGGAGGGGATGTTAAACAAAGGGCACATCAAGGTTGTGAAGCTTGTCTTTTAAAGGGCTTGGGCTGTTTATTCTCTCACCTGTGAAGATGAGCAGGACCCCGACTGTGACCTGCAGACAGAGGGAGATGCTGATGAGGGTGATGATGGTGGTGTAAAGGGAGAAGTTTGGCCCCTGCTCCAGCACAGCCTTCAGCTGTGAGGCGTTGGCCATCAGCAGAGCCACATCCAGCATGCTCTCAGCTGCGCTCTTCTTGTTGGCATAGTGGTTCATGTTCAGAGGGGCTGGACTGCCGGGCCAAGCATCTGGATGGGAGGCCTGGAGAGAGAGGAAAGTAACTGGCACAGAGATAATGTTTATGGCTTCGGGATAACGCCTGAAAAAAGAATGCCTGGAAGTAAACAGAGAAGCATGCTCTGTCCTCCTGCGTTTTGTTCTCCCCACAGAGCAACGAGGCAGCATGATGATGAGGCAAGCAGTAATTTTGTGCTTCCTGTGCGTTGATGGTGAGGATCTGGTTGTCATTCTGACCCAATTAGCACAACACGCAGCCATTACAAAGAGTGACCTTTGGAAACAGAGCCATTAGTACAGCAAAGAGATACTGACACACTGGCAACAGACCCATTAAAACATGGTGAACGTGATCCAGTCAGCAAGCACAGTGTCCGAGGCTTTTTACGCTAGCTCCGGTCTGCACTCTGTCTGCACATTTTCATGTTCTCCGAGCATTTTATACCATATGCGTTGCAGAGAGACCTCTTTAACACTATTTGCTGACTTTTAAAATCAAAGCAGTGTGTCTGTTTTGTGTTAGGTGTGTGACACTGTGACCCTTCGTTCATATCCTGCTCATATATCCCCGTCCCCCCAAGCGGGCTAACAGAGTTAACAGGATATCTGCACTGAGTAAAACCCAGAACAGCTCTTTTTATGACAGCAGCCATTAATCCTGCTTTTCTGAGACAGGCTCTTTTTCTGAGCATCAACATTTGTACTGCATACTGTATATGCAGCAGATAACAAAATACACATTTTTTCATTTATTATTTTACATTACTTTATAAAGGGAAGAGAGTAAATCAAGTTGCATCCCTTCTATCAACGGTGATCAAAGGTGATAACAGAAAGCATGAAAGAAAAGATAGATCTCAGTTTATAGTTGAATCCTATAAGCTATTGATTCTTGTGTGGGTGATGATTATGCAACAGAAGCTAAGCTAGGTTGTGCGTTTGTGTGTCTACTCCATCCCCGTGGACTCTGCACCATAAAGCGAAAAACATGCTCTGGGTCAGCAGGTACTGGATAAACAGTCTGCTTGTTGATAAATAAGAAATCCCTCTTTTCAAATGCCGAAAATACATCCTGAACTTGGAGCACTGCTGCTGAATGAACATCCACTTGGACCTTCTGTTCAGCAATGCCTTGCAAACACCTGAGCACCATCACTGAAGATTTAGTCGTGTCAAGGCCAAAGCCTGCACGCTAGCATACTCTCTGCTGCGAACAGGAAATAATCAGCAGTGCTCGCAGCCTCTTCCTCGACAGTGAAGCCTTCCTTTTTTTCTCACAACACTCCCCTGAAACTGCAGGGAGCATAGCTTGTCAGGGATTAACCAAACCACAGTGCTGCTACAAACTGTCTTCCCTCTGCTCCGGGGATAGAGACGAAAAAAGAGGGAGAAGAGGAGCTGCACCCTCTAATTTGCCACAGGGTAGGCTACAGCTGAATTACAATGTCTTTAGGAGATTCACAACAATCAGCTGGCGTGGTTAACTTGATGTATGAGGGGGAAGTACAAGCTGCAGAAGGTGTGGTCATGAGGGTTGGAGAAGAGCACGTACTCTGGTTGCAGTACTCGTCTTGGTAAGTTTCTTTGCAATCCTGTGATAACTACGGGACAAGCCATGTTTAATTCTTTTAATAAGCTTTTTGGGAGATGGATTACACATGTAGCTGGCTCCTTCATCTGGCAGCATACCTCGAATTTATAATTCGTCGCTTCATGTGAACACTGCAGATGCATCCCAGCAACATCCAGCAAAACCTTCAAAAAAAGTCTCCACGGGCTTTCTCCAAATCTTTTTCACCCGGAGCCATAACACCCCGTGGTAAGACTCATAACAAGGAATTAAACAGCTCTTTAAAACATGTTTCGTTACATTCCTTGGGAAAAAGAAGGCAGTGTGGTGCCCTTGTGACTGTTACTTGTGCCAAATGCCACAAAATGGCACACTGTCATGACTTGTCATGGTCACCCATTCTGCTCTCAAACACTGACACAGGCTTTTCAAAGACAGCCCTTTATCCCCAAGTCAACACACCGCAGTGAGATAATGCTTGTTGTGAGATTACAGGTTGGAAAGGTGCAGTCAGTCTAGAAACAGCCGATTCATTTTCTCCAGAATTCACCAGCAAATGAAGAACTCCTGAGTGTTGTTTGTAGGCTAGGACAAGACTAAAACCACATACTCAGTCAGTCCTATCTGCTCATATCATATGGCTGAGAACAATTAATCACAGTAGAGGAGATGATGTACTGTAGAAGATAGAGAATATAGGCCATGGTATCTCACATTGTCCTATCATGGGGGCTGGGGGATGGGGTGGCAAGCAAGAACCCATATTACAGGATGCATCAGATCCAGGCTTTCATTAAGACAACACTTCAAATTAAGAAACCACAGAAGACAACCCACATGTGCATATTTCTTCCGCCATTTGAGAAACAAAGCCCTCGCCAGTCAAACAGCCATCACAGATCTATTGTTATTTTGCACAATCTAAAACGAAAGGCTCTCATTAAGTCAACCACTCCTTGCTGGTCCTAGGTTTCAATGCTTATTTTTTTGATGAATTATTCACACTTCATTCCTTGACTGAAATAGATTCAGGGGACATGCCGAGGACAGAGGAAGGGAGGAGGATGTGGGAGACAGAGAGAGACAGAAAAGTTGTTTGAAACTGTATAAACTCTCAGTTATGCGTCACTGCGGAATAGCAGAAAGAAGATTCGTTCACTATTTTACATATTCTGCTTACTGCAGAATCTTTCTTTTTCTTTCTACTATTGGTTCGCACAGATTCAACTGGCAAAAATTAATATACACATGAGCAACAGAAGATGTAATGGAGAGAGGTGTTAACAATTGTCAGAGTACTAATATTAAAGTATAAGAGAACATATTTCAAAGGAAATCAGATGGTCGAGTCATTTATCTACAAAAGTGCTATAATGAAAGGTTCAGATACATTTTTAAGACTTGATGAATTAATTGATAGAAGAATAAATAAATACCACCCAAACAACCAGGACTATCTGTACAGTGACAAGGAAATTAAAGCCCATCACCCCGATCAAAAAAGTGTTTTTCTTCTTGTTTCCACAGCTCAATGTTTGAGCTTCACTGTGTTAAACGATGTATATACAGGGTTTGAAACTATAAGGATGCTTTCAAATTCATTGCCGAAAGTGTAAATTTTCTCTGTGGTCATTAAAATTCTGAATTTAAGGGGCGGGCCTACCAGCATGATCTGTGACATCACAAATATTTTGGAAGCCAATCATGGTCCACTATTCAGCATACACAATTTGGAAACTTGAAGCCTCCAGTGCACATACAGAGCTCAACAGTGAAGTAGGAAGCCTCTTGTTTTCGAGCAGTTAAACTTAATTTAAAATACCTGCATATCAGTAGATTATGGAATTTTAATGAGGGAGTAGGAATCGAGGCCTTTTGAAGGATTTTGGCAAGATAATTAACCATTTTATGGAAAAAAACAAACATGTAGTATTTTATATTCATCTTAAAACACATCTGTAGGGGATCTTTAGAATAATGTTTGAATAGAATATGACTGATATATACATGCAATGCAAAAACACAGTACAACACATTAAACAGATCAAATGAAGACGCTCATAGTCACGTAACATTTACATAGACTGAGTAATAAAATAGATCTTCTAAATTGGATATTAAAAGTAAAGTGTGGGTTGTTAATTGTTCCCCGGTCTTGGGAAAGAATTGAGAATACATTTTCGCTGCTACACTGTACCTGAACAGTCAAACTGAGAGGTGTAATTGGGCTGAAAAACTAAAGGGCCTGGAGGAAATTTAGGGAGAGATCAGGCGAAGCGTGATTCAAACGGATGCCAAATTGTGCCGTGTTTTTAAACAGCTTCTTTACTACCTCATCTGTGAATAAAGACGTGTCCCATCATTAACAAGTATCTTTCTGTGTTTCTCAGAGCTGGTTAGAGTGCAGCCTCTGATATCCGAATCCGCATCGGCTTTACATTGGTTTACATTGCTCTCACTGTACTACACACAGACATACCACGAGGGAAAAGAAACATCCACTACTGCAGTGAGTAGAGGGGCTGACTGTGACAACAAGTCTGCAATTTCTAAATTCCTGATATTGAACTTGAACCTTAAACCTAATTGAACCATTAAAATGTTTTTCATCATGTATTGAAAGGCCCAAGTAAAGTTTTGGCTTACTTCCAAGCAAACTAAATGAACTCATTCAACTCCCACACCTAATCCTAAACTGTCCCCCATTTCCCACATGGTCACACTAACTGATTACAGCTAAGCTAAATACCTGCATGTCAGTTAGGGTGGGAGTATGTCATGACTATTGCTTTGTAACTGTTGGATGGCTCTTTGCAGGAATAATACAAGACACCATTTAAGACACAGAGAGCAGCATTTATTATTTAGCTAATTGAACTCAGCAACGTGATGAAAGAGCAAATGAGGTTGCATCTGTAACTGCATGGGTGTGTGGGTGTTTCCCCTCCTTTTGTTTTTTTTCTTATACATCAGCACTTTTCTTTGCTTTCAATCCATCATGTCCTATCAGCAAGATCCCTCTCTCACTCACCTCAAACTCTGGCGCTCGTCCAGATGAGGATCGACCCAACTGTAAATCTAATTTCCATGATTCTCTGTAGGGCTTTTAGTTTTTACAGCCTCGCTCAGGGCAAAGCAAACATGGCCGTCAGAGCACGGAGAAGGAAACGCTTTCTCTGTCTTACATCTGCAATGTAAAACCTTCTGATTTAAAAAAAAAAAAAAAAAGACAAAAGGACGTGCTGGAGAATGTGCTGGTGCTGCGCTGAAATCTGATCCAGAATCTAATTGGTCTAAAATTTCAGGCCCAGATATTAAAAGCCTGTGGAAAGTCTGCATAAAAGATCTTCACTCCACAAAACAACCAAGGATTGATTCCATTCTCATTGACTCACACCGGTCAGAGACACATTGTAAATGAGACCAATTGCTCATTTTATTGAGCGTAAGGGTATTACATTGTGCATCTGTTGGCTGAGCTCAGTCACAAGGAAGTACCTCTGGCTGCCAGGGTATCGCTCTTCCTCCTCCCTTCTTCCTCAAACACACACACACACGAACACATTAATCTGAAATTAAATTGCGCTATTAAGACAGTGCCTATGGAGATGACATACAGCAGTGAAGCCCATTACCTTGCCTTGTAAAACTGGATGCAGCTCTGAAATACAATATTGTAATTACTTGTCAAATGGCAACTTAAATCGCCACATAAAGCACAATAAACAGTCCTCGCCCAGGCCGCAACAATCTAGCTGTGGCATGAAGGAGGATGACATTATGTAAAAGTAACACTGTTCATGTGTTTGTGTGTAAGCATTTTGGCCAGTCAAGTGGAAACAAAGGAGCGCATTGATTATTTATGAGGTCACTCAGGTGCCAACAATGCTTCAGTCGTCAGACTGTCACCTGACCCAGCATGCCTCAAACAGACATGGAAATCTCTGTGTAAATGTTATCTTTCTCATTTACTTGTTTCTGTGTGAACATGCAATACATCCCATTCAGAGGCATTTCTGTTCTGCAAAGATTTTATTTGGTTTTATCCCCCCTCGTAAAGATGACATGTAATATGAGAAGAAGCCAGACGTGGCATGAAAATGCAGAAACAGCACGGGGGTGGATATAACATGATCTCCACATATAGAAATGTGACAACGCCACAAACTATGGTTTCAGAAATAGCTGCAAAGGTCAATCAACAGCTCTTTGACAAATTCCAGACAAAATTTTTTAAATGTAGCCTCAACAATTGTAGGATTTATTGCGTGACCGCTGCACTGAATTCCATTCAATTATTGCTGCAGAGATGGCTTACAAATTGTTCTCCAAAAGAAAGAAAGAAAACATGTTTGTGGGCCCCAGCAAATGTCACATCATCATGATTTTAAAATACTTTTTCAGGAAAGAATTAAAATTGTGATGCAAAAATGGTCATTCCCACTAATCCAGAAAAATATGACTATTACATTATCTATCAAAAATAATCGCTATAATATTTTTTGCCCATATCGTGCAGTAGCCCTAGTTGGATTTGGATACAGCCAGTTTGAAGAAAGAAACAATAAAAAAAAACGTTTGCAGTTGCAAAATGTATCAGATCCAATCTGTTGTACTTCAAAATCATTCAAATATACAGCCTAGTATGGTACAATGCACATAATCTTATCTGGACAATCAAACTGCTCTATTAAAGGAGCAAAACTTAGGAACTGTCTTCCCAGTGAGATGAAAAAGACTTTAATGGTTTTAACATAGGTCTTAAAACATATTAAAACACACACACACACACATCTGTACTGTATATATACTATATAGTAGGGGTAGACCGATTATATGTTGGGCCAATTATTGGGGCCGATATTCAGCTCTGTTAGTGGTGACCACTCTGTGCTCTCAGTGTCCACACTATCCAATGTCACGAGCACCAGCCGATCAGCTCTGAATATTCTGAATTTGCTTGCTGAAGTTATCAAATAAATGAAGTGGAGTGAAAGTATTAAGTAGCAGAAGATGGAAAAAAACATATCATCATACAGCATCATTTTCTTCTTTCCTGCTTCACCCACTTAGTGCAGTGCATCTGGGGCTTGTGTTTAGTTTTATGTTGCAGCACGTGTTACTGTTATGTATATCTCGAAAAAATAAACAAAACTAAACGCAGAATCGACCTGCTTCTAAATCATATACAAAAAGTGGCTTCATATAACTTACCTCAGTCTCTCTCCCCCTGTTGCTGCTGCTGATGTTCATTATCCTCCCATGCGTATTCTCCACTGCACCTGAGCTGCGGGGTGCAGCTCTGAGAAACTGAGCTGCTTGGTGTCATGTTGTAGGAGAGGAGAAGACTGGACCTGCGAGCATACAGCCTGCTTAACAGAGCAGCAGACACACCTGCAGTCATTCTCTCTATTTTTATTGTGTGCAACAAAAAACAGTCCATGTTATTTTATTTTTTTGGTTCAATGATGTGCAGCAAGCTGTTGAGCAGTGAGTGAGGAGCAGGGAGAGAGACATGTGATTGGATGAGTTGTTGAAGGGCGTGAAAGAAAATTTCACAGACGATAATAAGCGAGGGATTGTGTCTTAACCGCTTTGTCTTTGATGCCAGACAGTCTTTGTTGGTCTTTTCGTGTCAGATATGTGTCACACTCGGACGGTACAGCAGCAGCAGCAGCAGCAGCATAGGCTCACCGCGGTGCCCCAGCGTGCTGCGTTATTGGCCGGTCCCTCCAGTCGCTACCAGGGGCGTGGAACCGAGCGAGCTGAATGGGAAACACATTGGCGTGCCTCACCGCTGCCGTACTAACCTAAAGGTGGGAGAGACGATGACAAGCGAAAACAGTTGTCCTCGTCAATTGGCGTTGACTGCCGAGGGGACGACAGGAGAGCTAAAATCTCCCTCGTTTTAAAGCGGTCCGACTGGTCTTTAACTACACGCCCCGCATTCAGCAGGCACGAAGCAGCAGCAGCAGCAGCAGCAGCAGCCGCGGGGAGACGCGGCATCGTTAGCTACAGTATCCGCAACCGACAGGAGGGATGCGAGGACTTGAAAGGAGATAAATACGTTTTTTTTTTTTTTTTTTACCCCCTTCTCCCGTCAGGATGGGTTCTGTGTTCGTTTAGCAAAGGACCGAGTTGAATTTGGATTTCTTTGGGTAGCGCGAAAATGAGGATAAAATGCAGACAGGGCGTTTTAAAGTCCACCTTTCAGCCGTTGACACTCGGCTAACGTTAGCGAGGTTCTTCTAACACTGGACCCGGCGGGTCCGCCCGGGTCGCTCACGTGAGTTTAGCCGAGGTTTAGTCGGTTTTCTCCGGGGTTTTTTTTTCTTTTCTTAAAAAAAGACAAGGTAAGTCCCATTTTGCTTCACTGTAACTGTGATAAAATGTTTTTTTCAACACTAGCAAACCTTTTCAAACCGTCCAAACGTCAGTTCTGAATTAGCGAACTTAACGTCAACTTGTGTCGTCAAAGCCAGTTTGCTAGTTTCTCGATAATGGCTTCTGCTAACAATGTGTTTTTTAAACTCCTGGGCTCGTCTGTTCATCCACCTGCTTTCACTGACATCAACTAACTCAAACTCCGTCGTGACTCACGCCCATTAAACCAATGTTATAGCTTCAGCTTTGCCCTCCAGAGCTGGAAATGCTGTGTTTTGTTTCACTAACTGGCAACATTTCTTTTGCAGCTCTTGATATCGGATGAAATCTCGTCTGTGTCATCCATCCCGGTGTTGTTAGGGGCCTCTGCTGGCAAACTGCGTCACCGAGTGGGCGCTGCAGGTATTCATCGCTAAAATCTGCATGTTGGGAAGTCTAGCCATGGCACGAATGACCTGGAAACCAAAGTGACTGAACTTGTAACTCGCCATGGAGCCGGAGGCCAATTCAAACTCCGAGCCCCACCAAGAACTGAAATACCCATCTGTACCCAACTCTCAGCGCGAACTGGCCGTGAATATGTATGAGGCCATGGCTGATGGGAATGTCAATCTTGTGGACTCAGTAGTGAGAGGTGGGAGTGACCCCAGTGCATATCCTTCCTCCAGCTATCAGAGGAATGTGCATCAGAGATTCATCAGGAGAAGTCTGTGGTTCTCGGACACAGATGAGCAGGCATACGAACCACCAGAGTGCGATAACAGGAGTAAGATCCTTAACATAAACTTGCGGACAATAGTGGACAGGACACGGGGGACTAGTTGCGGGATACAGGAAGGCTCGAGCACTGAAAGTCAAGGTGGGCAGAAAGACAGTGCAACAGAGAGTGCCAGTGCCGATGAGGAGAAGGAGAAAGGTGGGGATGCATTAAATCTTACATGCACTGATGCTGGGAAAGCTGCTATCAAGGCTGCCAGTGAGGAGAACGAGGAGGAGGCAGAGATGAAAGCGGTCTCCACATCTCCAGGAGGAAGATTCCTCAAATTTGACATCGAGCTGGGGAGAGGTTCCTTCAAGACGGTCTACAAAGGCCTGGATACTGAGACCTGGGTAGAAGTTGCCTGGTGTGAGCTGCAGGTAAAAAAAAACTCAAACTCTCTGACACCCAGATATAGCAACTGATATCAGGAAGCTTCATATACAACCATTTCTTTCTAATACTTAGACTTGCAGGTAGGCACGGGAGACACTTTCAAACAATGATCTAGTTTAATGATAACTGTCTTCACATTTTTTGCTCCTTATAAGAATTAAGTTCCTTTTCACTCAGTGATTTACAGTATATTACTGGAGAAATGCCTGACACACACAGGAAGCACTCTCTCTGTGCTCCCCTCTCTGTCAGTGAAGGTTCACACATCACCATGGTGTAATGGCGATGTCTTCAGGGAGCTATCAATCAGCCAGAGTGTCACGAGAGACTCCACTAAGTTGCAAATGGGTTACCACTAAGTTTTAAATGGTTTACACGGGAAAAGTGATTGACAAGCGTTAGCTGCTGACGTGGAGACACATCCCACCACTGAAGTATGGCGATCAGCAGTTTTGGAAATGCACAAGGAGAGTCTATCTTGTCTTGCATTACACAGACAGAGGAAAATCGCCAGCTTAGACTGTGCAAAGGTATTAACTAATTATTTCCGTCCTTTGGAGACTGCAGCGGAGATTATCTCTCTCTCCCTCTCTCTCCCAGGAGGCTTAAGGGGGACTACAGTAAGCATGACTGGCCCCCTCAAAGAAGGAAAACTTGCACTGTGATTTGCTATTCTTTCACCATTCAGATTAAAATTATCAAGCATTCATTTCCAACTGTTTTCATTCAACCGTCTTTTTGCTGGAGTCATTTGCCCAGCTGATGATGACGGCAGAGTTATTAGATGGGACAGTGCATGTGATGGTTGTGTGTGCTGTTGTCCCAGCAGTGTGTCTGCATGCTATGAGCCGTGCTACTCCCAAACTCCCTCCCTCTGTGCAACAGGAGGTAGGCAGACAGGAAGCAGCTGAAGTGCGCTGTAGCATGCTGGGAACCGTGTGGCGGTCCTGTGGCCTCAATGAATACTAATGCCTAGGGTACTGAAAACATGCTGCATCAGTAACCTGAGAGACTAAAGAATGCAAACTGTTTGATGCAATGAATTAGCTAAATCTGTTTTGTAAGACGAGCGTCACAAGGCAGTGACACATCTCGCTGGATACAGGAGATAACATGCCATTGGCTGGCAAGTAGTAAAGATATAGCAGAGCTGAGAAACAGGATGACTTCACTTGGATGATGATGATGTCATGCAGACTGATGGTAGTGAGCGAGCAATCCTACATCTCCCTTAACTTGACAACACTGAGCTTGAATTGGACTCAGAAGATAAAAGGATGCAGAACCGGAAGCAATTTACTGTTTTTTATTCTCCCCTTGTGACACATCAAAACTCCCTCTAGTGGACAGTGAATAATAGATGTTAAGCAGTCACCATACAAATGGTCCTTTCTCACAATCATGTTCTCATCTCGGCACTGTCATATATTGTAGCTTTGAGCTGACACGCTTTGACTAAAACAGTTGAAAAAAGAAAATACTACAATGATCTGATCAATGTGTTTCATCAGGAAGCTCTCTGGCTCATTAACTTACTGAGTGGATCAGAACCATTAATTGTGCCTGAGTCAATAATTTCTCATGTGGTTCCTTCTTCCGATGATCAGAATCGCTTGTGATCTTGTACAGTGAGTTGAACCATCTAAGTGGTTTATGACATGCAGTTAAATGTTAAACTATTAGACAAATAAAGTGTGGCTAACTAAGAGTGTTAATTAACCAAAGAAAACAGATTTTCGACTGTGTTTTGTTGTGTTTTCATAATTGAGACTCTTCTACTTGCTCCATTACATTACAATAGGACTGCAACTAAAGTCTAATTTCCCATAGTCTCAGTTGATGTCTTCATATGACAGCTGCTGCACCTAGTTGTTCAAAAAAAATTCAGAAATATTATGCCCTCAATGTTTTTCCCCATGGTTGAATAATGTATTTAATTCCAGCATCGTGACATCATGATGTCGTCATCATCAACACTGTTATAGACCATAAATTGAGAAAATAAATTGCTGATTTGATAGATGAATAAAATAAAGCCCTCCTTCAGATGCACCTTCTAGCCAAGAAGTTATTCACTTTACTATTATAAAAGACCAATAGATCATTCACATTTGAGAAGCTAGAATTGGGGAGTTTTGGTGTTTTTGCATAAAAATGACAATCGGTTAATTAAAATTTGCAGATTAATTGTCAAAAGTTGTTTAATCAACTAATCCAGTGTTTTTCCATTCTAGTCTTGATGGTGAACTGTCCTGTATGTTAAAGATGTTTCCCTGCTCACAACTCTCCTGATTGAAACGAACAGTTGGCACCATTTCAGAAATCATCTCTGTCCTACAACGCACCTGAAACGCATATCTCATGGCCATGAACGTGCACTGAGCATCCGCATACCGTTCTAAACAGGAAGGAGGTTGTATTCTCCGATTGGTTGCTTGCATCTTCATGGATAATTTGTCAGCAAAAAATTGTAAACATCCATTTTGTCTCTCTTTTCTGTCATCACTGACTGATGCAACACTGAAAACCGTGTTTCTGAATATCTTCTCCCTGGCTGGAGTTTTCTAAAAGCTCTGTTTTCAGTGGCCTGAAATACTGTTAATGCGGGTACAAAAAGCCAAAATGCACAGAAAAAGCATTATTTTAAGATGTACCTGTGTTTGTGTGGAACGGCCTAAAACAGGCCACCAGGACCAGGATTGAAAAAACACTGGACTAATCATTTTAGTGCTGGTCATTTTGTACATTTCAATGTATGTTTAAGTAACTTCAGCACATAAATCCACAACCAAAGAGCATTTAATGTTAAGTGATTTGGACAAGGATTAGAGTTGCTTTATTGTGTGATGTTGTACACTGAACATATCCTAAAGCTGAGTAGGTGTACTAAGCTCAGCCAGCGGACTCTTCATCTTAGTGCAGCAAATTAGATGTTTTATTGACTTTCTTAATGAGATGTTTGAAGTTTGTAGCTTCAGTGGGAATTACTAGCATGCATAATGTTGTTTTGTTGCATGTAAAAAGTATCTGTAAAGAAGAACGTGGTCTGAGCCAAGAACGTGGTCTGAGCCAAGAACCTACGCTGCCCACAATCACGCCAGATCACTTGGTCATATTCAATAGCAATAGTGCAAATACAGTTATCAACTACTCTTAAGACTGCCCACAAACTATTGGAGATTTTATGGCTGTGTTAAGCATATTTCCTTTTTAGTGTCACATGTAGATGATGCCAGCTTTGCCTTGTTGAGGAAGCTGTAGTGCAAGACAGAGGAGCTCTCTGTGAAAGAGATATGACTCTGTGATTTTCCACTGTTTCCCCTTCTTCCAGTGGTCACATGGCTTTCTTGCCTAGAAATTTTAATCTGGTCCTGTGTTTATTCTCTGCCTCTCTCACTCCCCTGCCCCTTTCCTCCCATGCCCATCTCCCCCACATCTCTCTTTTCATGCCAAGCTGCTGGCATAACACAGATGGCCGTGGCTCAGGCAAGGATGTTAATCTGAGAGAAAGATGCCTGTTGTGAGGTTTTCATTGTTGAGAGGAAACACTTCTTGTGTTTCTATTTGCCTCATTCTATCCTTGCTCACTGGAATTTATTTTTTAAACTTTGGAAACTTCCCATTTCTGCCAATTGTGGCTCTGTGTATAGATCTTTATCTCGGTGTTGAATGCTGTCCGCACACTTGCAGACACCAAGTTTACTTCTGGCTTTGTGCAGACTTCTCTGTGGTATTTGGCAGTGAGATTGTTGTTCTGTAGATTAAATCGGGTTCTTGGCTAGTGAATGCAAAGCTAGCAATGATACCATGACAGTGATATGTGTTTGCTAGAGATTTGGCAGTTCTTAATCCAAACAAACCCAGCAAAAGACACCATGAGTCACTGGGTCAACATCTTGGTCCCAAGCAGTGGGTTTGGCTGTAATGATAGATTAGATTGTGCCATGTTAGAGGATGTTAATGTGTTTTTGTGCGTAGTTATGACCGTCTCTTATGATTAACATGTACAGTGCTAACATCAACAACCCCTTCTTGACTGCTCAGATGGCCGAAGGAAAACAACTTGAAGATGCTCAAGTGGGTCATTGGTTACACCCCATTTGGCATTAAGGGGCCCAGGGAATCAAGGAGCAGCCAGACCCAGTGGCTGTAGCTAACAATGCCTTGTCAGCCTCATCTTCAGGCATGCCTTAGCTTCCATGTCAGTCAGCCAACCGAAGACCCTGAGGGAAGGAGGACAAGTCTGTTAGAGCCACAGCAATGCAGCCTGTGGTATAGCTCCAACAGGCTTCTTGGAAAGAGGCTAGTTAATGGAACATAGATCTAATACATAGGAGACAGCTCAGAGTTGAAAAAGCAGAGCATGTCTGTCTTGACTGTTAAAACACAGTTTACAGTTTTTAGTCATTTAGTCTCACAGTTTTTAAAGGGGAAGGATGTTAGGGAATACATCTTCCAAAATTGGCTTTTATCTTAAACTAATTTATGCTTTGTGCAGCCAATTGTCTCATGTCTTGTTTAGCAGTGCCCAATTGGGACACACATATGCACACACCCTACTTTGTGAATTATGTGAAGTGGTCAAACTGTGAAATTTAGTGTGGCTGTCTCTGCACATGACTGTTTGTTATAATATTATAGTAGTGTTATTGTCTTCATAATCATACAGGATTTAGTGAGCAACCTGTAGTTACCCTTGAACTGATGAAGATTTAACTAAATAGCCTTTGACCTCCCTCATCCCTCCCCCAGCAATAGAAAGTGTCACAACAGCTCATTAGGACTAGTAATCCCTTTTGGAATTTAAGATGGTTATTTGTATGAACAAATCTAGAGCACCTCTGCATCCTGCTAAGGCCTCCTGCTTATGCTCTGTGGTATGAAGACAAGGGTTACTTTTAACACACTCTAGATGACCTCTGCATCACTAAGCTATTTACGTAATAATGAATGCACAACAAACTGCCACACAGTAGCACTTGTGTTTTAAGTCTAACTGTGAACTGTTAAGATTTGGTTTGACATCTCATTTTCATATGTAAAGCCTTCTTAAGGAAACCTGAGAAGGCTAAATTCCCATGCAGAGTTCTTGTCAAATTTATAGTGGAGCCATAAAAAGTATACTAACTGGAAACTTAACAAATTGGCATGGTTCATTCACAGCCCTGGAGCGGATGATTTAAACTGCCTAGATCATCATTGGTACCCATCTACAGGGCATTAGTGATATCGGTGAGGTATAGTAGTATTTGCTGCTGTACTACCAGAGTGTGAAGCAGCTTCTTTCCTCAGGCTGTGAGACTCCTTAACTCATCCTCTGCAATCCCCCATAAAACAATAGTTCTTCTTGTGTAGCAGAAAGGACTACATCTTGCATTTTGTTGTTCAACAGAATGACAAATTAAACAAGAATCTTATGTTCAAGGACTTTTTACTGTTTAGCTTAAAATCACTGTTTATATTGTATTATTATATATATTGTATGTATATTTTGTACATTTTGTGCATTTATCTGGGGGTTTTCAGTGTGTGTGTTGCAGTTTTTTCCCCCTGGCTGATAATGAGGCAAAGGCGGTACCAAAGGTGTGGCCTACTGAACTCAGTTGTCCTATGTTACATATCCTGTGAAACCTAACAAATTAGCGTAATTTTTTTCTGATTTTAGTGGGCAGCACCGTAAGCTACCACACACTGCTGCTATGCTGTCTTTTTAGCACAGTAGTTGCAGTCACAGTTGGAAGTGAAACATTCTTTGAAATTGGTTTTATTATTGATAATCTGGTCGGGTTATGGTAAAGGTTCTTTGGACAAGAAAGAGGTTTGCCTTTATATTCTCTTGCTTTTGTGTATACCATGCAGTGTTTAGTCTGGGTCAGGGTATTATGCTGAATCAAGGCTGTCTCTTTGGCTCTGTGCCCCCACACTGCAGCGGCTGATAAAACTATCAAGGGAAGAGGGTTACCCCAGGTCGTCCAGTTTGGCTGAGGACATCTCTTCCTAAAGCACCACTCTTCTCTGTCTTGTCTTGGCTCCAACCCTCATCATTGGTGATGTGCAAGACTGCCCACCCTCTACACTCTCACTTTCTGGCTAGCACCAGTCCATGCTGGCTTCATTAGGCTTTAGTCATTTACATGGGCATTGGGCAGAGTTGTGAGTATTTGTCTCAAGTTCAGTTCAGTGCCACCCTGGGTATCATAGCACCACAGGTATTCATAGCTAGCTGTATTAGCTTCCGTATGGTTTTTACAATGGGTCTGAGTATCTGTGTATCTGGGCAGGAGTGTGTGTTGAGGATGTCAGCACCAGCTGTTGGGCCTCGAGTTCTGCTGGAAACACTGGTTAACGCTGCCCCCTGCCCGCTGAGAAGCCTTGTCAATAAATGAAAAGGCTAAGGGAACATGGCCGATTTTACACGGAGTAACAATAAAGAATAATTGATGTCAGTGAATATTATATGTCAGTATTAATAGTCAGCTGACCATCTAATTAAGCAACTAATAGTTTCAGCACTACTGAAGCAGAGTATCAAGGAGACAAATGTTAATTTGGGTACATTGAATCTCACTGACTTCCCCTGTTCTCAGGCCCTGCACATTACTAGAGGGAGGTTAATGGGTTTGTTTGCTGTGCATCAGATGGAAAACCCAGGTTTCCCCAGAATGTTTTGCCGAGTTGGTTAGCCACTCATATTTTGGGTTAGGCTCTGGACATCTTGTAATCAATTAAGTCAGTAGATGACAGCCTAAACAGTAATCACACTTGTTGAATATGTGGCATTTACTGTGAAATAGTCTCTCTGCTTTTTATGACTCTGCGCCAGCGACAGCTGTGGCCGGAGGCATTATGTTTTCGAGTTGTCCTTCCGTTCATTTGTCCACACCGCTGTCCCTTCCATTCTGGTGAACGCTATATGTCAGGAATGCCTTGAGGGACTTTGTTCAAATGTGGTATAAACGTTTTCTTGGACTCGAGGATGAAGTGATAAGATTTTAGTGGTCAAGAGGTCACTGTGACCAATGCGTCCTATTTTTGTGAAAACATTATCTCAGTAACGCCTGGAGGGAATTTCTTCAAACATGGCACAAACGTCCACTCAGACTCAAGGATGAACTGATTAGAATTTGGAGATCAGGGTCCCTGTGACCTCACCAACCACGTTTTTGGCCATAACCCTCCAATTAATTCATACGCTAATTATGACAACATTTCACACAAATGTCTAATAGGATAAAATGATTAAGTGATGACGTTTTATATCTAAAAGCTTAATGGTCAACTACAATGTGAAATCGTAATGTTTTGCAAAAACACTTTCCTGGCCATTATTCAATGCAATAACTGAGGGACAGAAGATAACATTGTGACCATACTTCAAATTTGGTTGTTGCTGAGACTCATCTTGGGTGCCCACTTTGAAACTGTGGTGACACATTATGTAGAAGTTCTGTGCTGCCAGGTTGAACATGTGTTTGAAGCATCCATTTTGTAGAACTTGTAGCTTCTTTGTGTTCAGACATACAGCAGTCATCCACCAGTACCTACCAAGTACCAGTACCAAGTACATTGGTTGTGCTGATGTAGTCTCCAAGTGAAGACGGCATGTTTTTGCTCGAAATTATTCACTGTTATTCACATCACAATAGTTATATCTTCCATTTTGCCAACTGTAACTTGACTGGTGCGCAGAGGCATACAACCATGAGATGGAAACATGGAACCGGCTCTCTTTGTCTCTTTCTCTGTTTCACTGTGACTCTAGTTTTAGAAGATTGGAGCCCAGCCAATGCACTGGCAGGCACGTATCACTAGCAGATACATTGGCTTTAGTGCTGAAAAGATTAGTCAATTACTCAATTAGTGTAATCAAATCGCAACCAAATCAAGCATTCTATGATTCAAACTACTCAAATGCAAGGATTTGCTACTTATCTCTGGTTTATGTCATTGAAAATTCAATACAGGCTGTTTGGGATTTTGGATTGTTGGATAGGGTAAACAATGTGAAAACATCACCTTGTTTATGATGGCAATTTTCCCCTCTGTTCTGACTTTTTATAGACTAAATTGACTAAATCCCTGCATGTTTTAGATGTTTCCCACCCCAACACACCTGATTGAAGTGAATGGATCGTTATCAGACTTCAGCAGAGTTTGAAGTCGAGCTGATGATTTGAACAGGTGTTTTAGGGCAGGGAATATTTAAAAACCTGTAGGGCAAGGGTCCCCGAGGACCAAGATTAAGGAACGCTGGACTAAATGATTAATTGATTCAAATTAATCAAATAAATAAAGGATGGATGAATCAATATTTTAAAAGGTTGCAACCCAAATTAGCTTATCATAGATGTATCCATTATCTATATATTTATGTATATTTACAGATACACAAAAATAAATTGCAGGAAAAATTGCAAATCTATGTATATTTTACTATTATTTATCCTAATTTAATATACAAGCCTTTTGTTTTTTTATAGAACATTCATTTCCGGTTAACAATTCATACATTTGCTGTCCTATATTTTTGGTCAGTCAGTTTCAAGAAAAATATTAATATTACCAGAAACTTAGAAACTTATCTGATGTGTAAAAGATAAATATTGATAACAGCATGACTGACAAAAATCCAGCGTCAGTTAGTTTCTAAACAAAGATGTGATCAGTCAGCAGTTGTCATGGCCATTGCATAAGCAGCATTAGTCTTTTGATGAGGCAAGTGTGTAATCAGAAATTTTTGTTTCTTTGTCTCTCTGTCAAAGAACTGTTTGTTTGTCAGCCTACGCATTTAGTCTGTGACAGGAAAGAGGTTTATAGAAGGTTTGTATGCCCTAATCCACATTGGCTAACTCCCGGTCACAATCAGCCAGATATATTTCACACCTCAACACCCATGCAACAAACATAAGTGCCTTTCACTATTGTCCACTTACAGAGCATTTCAGTCACAAATGCATATGTGATATAACACTCTTTATGTTTCTTGTTAATTAAGGCTGCTGGAGGTGTGGTGCTGTCATACATCTCCTCGTCATAGCTTCTCTTCATCTCTTTCCCCCGTTGTTCTTATCTCACTCCTCTCACACCCAAACAGCAGAGTATCCATTTGGTCAGAGTGCTAATATTAACAGTATTGTATCACAGTGGGTTGTCATCTTTCACTCGTGTTTCTGTCTTTCAGGTTTCTCCTTCTCAAGGCTGGGTGATACATGCACATTTTTACTCTCCTCTTAGCCTTTCAGCAGTCTCACCAGATCTTCCTCATTTAAAACATTACTCTGTACCACCCTCAATGCCAGCATGCCAATTATCACAGCCTGAGTGTAGAGGGGCTGCAAGTCAGGGTAGCAGTGAAATAGTGATAACAGAGTGACCAGCACAGCTGTAGGCCAAATTCTCCTGCAGTCATAACTGATGGGACACAATTCAGCTGCGGGCAGTCTGCTGGCTCATGGCTCGCCCTGCACCAGCTTTTGTTACAGCAGCGGAAGCACTGCAATACCCATCTGTTACGGAGGACTGGTGCATAGGTTGGCAGGATGGCCGACTCATTTTGCATTCCTCCTTCAACCTGGCAAGCTGGCATATCCCATAAGGACTGCACAATTAATAGAAATATTGAAAAAAATGCCAAGAGCAATATCCAAATCGCAGGACGCTGCAATTTTTTGAGAAAGGAAAAATGTGTGACAAAACAGGATTATAATTAAGTACTTTAGTGCGGCAGAGATGTCCTGGCCTACAAATCTTTTTATCTTGATGTAAGTAAACATGTTGGTTTGCTACCAGCCCCAACAAATGTCACATAATAATTAAATTTATTTCAGTGAAAATAAAAATTGTGATGCAAAAATGAGCATTCCTACTAATCGTGAATCATATCACAGTCGCAATATCTGTCAAAATAATCTCAATAAGATTACTTTTTACCACATTGTGCAACCCTTTATCCCATGATTCCAAATATCGTCATTGAAATGTCTAAATAAGCTGTGGATAATACAGCTTTTGTTTGATTCTGGCCGCCAAAAGTAGTATGGAGTAATGTCCTGCATGGCTCAATAAAGTGTCATGTCACAAATTTGACTGACCTTAAGCTGTTCATTGCAGTGTTAAAAAGCTGTACTAAGACCTTCTTGCTCTGTGGTTTCTGTGTGCGTATGTGTGTTTGAGACAAATCTGTACAGAGTCTGGTTTAGTTTGTTTTACAAGTACATCCTGGGGTGAAATATTTTCTCTTTTAATCTCCTTAACCAAATGTTGTGACACATATTTAGTACGCTGGGTTTAGCTGTCTAGGTTTTATAGTAGAGACTGTTGACAGGTCGTTGAATATTAATCCCTCACACTATTGTTTCTAAGCCCAAATGATGCTAATCTGCTCCTTGTTAACCAAGGATCAAGATGAAGCCAGGTTAACGGATGGAAAGAGGAAATGTAATTAGGAACACAAAGATGTGGAAAGGAACTAAGTTAACTTTTTTTTTTTTTGGTCTAATTTGGCTTTCCATAATTAGGACTAATGCTGAAACCTGTTGCTCTGCTAAGAAGTTTTCTCCTCTGAAGGGTTCACTGATCTAAGAGATTTTAACTTGAACTATTGGTCTCATCAAGCATTCTGTGAGAACAATGCTTTGGTCAAACTACACAACTTTAATCGTCTTGTAATTGAGAATCTTACAATCTTTGTGGTTTGCACACTACATGACTGATCAGCGACAAGGGGTCACACATTACAAGATAACACATGTGAGACATGAAAAATGGTATGACCCGGTTGTTTGTGCGCTGATTTTAAGCAAAAGAAAAGACTTGGATGGATTAGATTGTGCAGGCAGCAAGGATTCTTTTTGCCCTGAAAACGTGAAACTGTTTGCTCATATTGGGGTACAGCTAGGATGACATGGTTACTGAAATAAATACTGAAAAGCTTGTCTGTATGTATTCTGGTCGAAACTTTAAGCTATTATTGTGCTTCATAAGAATAGGTGCATGATAAGCCTGGGTTCGGAGAGCCCCTGCGGATGACAGTGAAGGAGAGAGGGAGAAAAGGAGAGCAGTATACATTGGCAACTCCAATGCCAGATATTAAGACTGCTATATATATATACAGCAGGCGATGGCGACGCATCGGCATGCTCCTGGGTCGCTTCTTTAAACAACTTTTCTCGGCAATCTCCAAAAACCATTGGCAACTGGAAAATTAGGGCCAAAAATCCTGTAGTGTTAACTTAGCTTTTGGAGAACTAGATAAAACCAGTTGGATGTTGTTTAGATGGTGATTTGCGTCAGCTGCTTCTCCATTTTATAGAGCCACCCGGGCCAGTGTCCAAAAACATTATATTCCTTTCCTACCAGAGAATAAAGCCCATTATATTTACCTCTATACTTTTCCACTGGCCTTTTCTCTTTAATGTAAGTGAATTATAAAGCATAGGGTTAGGGTTAAAGACTGTTCATTTCATAGGGGGGCATTTTCTGGGGTTTAAAATTATGATCCAGTCCCATACAATTTTAGTATGACCGCCAAGTAAGGCTTATTGCTTTTTATCTGTTAACAAAACTTACGGTTCGCTATGTATCTCACTTTTTGGGGTCACAGTTCATTATATCAATACATTATTGGTACAGGAGGGAAAACATATAGAAATATGTAAACATTCAGCCGTGGCTCGTTGGACATAATTCTTACTGTATCAGTTAAGGCATAATTCGGATGATGCCATCCCAGTTTTAATGTTTGAACTGTTTCCACATACATACCTGATTTCAGTTGAACAATGTTTGGATACAGTTTGATATCTTTGAACATTTTTTGCTGTAACTAACCTGGAAACTGTCATGCTCCCATAGTGGATCTAAATGTCGTGGGATGATTTTTTGGGTCACAGTGTGTACAGAAGCGAAGAATGCCTAATGTCACATGCCGAATGTCCTGCATCGAATGGTTCGGGGCAAAAACATGCACTGTTACACTGCTTATTTATAAACACAGCAACATAAAAATAGAAGACAGTCCCAACATCATTTGCTGAAAAGTGAGAACCTGACAACCTCTCATTAAGGCCCATTTTATACAAGCGATTTATCAGCTGAATTTTTTACATTTTGTTTTTGCCTTTTCCATATTTCAGAATATCATAAGTGATTCATCAGCTCAAAATCAAATGTTTATTTATTGATTTATAATTCACACCTAGCACTTATTAAGTGTTTCAGACATCTGGTTGTTTTTTAATCCACTGACATTTTACAGTAATAAAGTAATAGAAAGTCTGTTTACCTGCTGTAAACCTGCTGAAATCTGTCTGCTTCTCAGCTAAAGGCTTGTGTAAGAAACTGACACACTTACTTTAAGGTGCGTGTCTCATTGTAGACCTTTTGTGTTCAGTCATGAGATGGGAAGAATCTTGATAAATGTCTGTATTTCTAAAGCCGTGTTGGTCTGTCAGATGTGTCTTACTGTAGATTGATGCTCCAGAGAGGTGGCCTGCCTCAACACTATTCAACCCAATCGCTCCCCTCTACTATGGGCAATCTGATTCTATTAGCAGATAATCAATAGTAGACACTCATCCTGCAATAGCCCCCACAGTCCCTGTGGCACTTCACTGCAATATTTTTTATATCAAACAAAAGTGGCCCCCTGAGGAAAAATCTGCTGTGTCATTCTGTTAGTGAAACTATCTTTTGACTCCTACACACAATTGTGCCTGCGCTGTGTTTGTACACACAATAAGTGTTTGTGATGTTGTTTGAGCATGACGAGTTGGTTTTGGGTATTTTTTTATGCTTCTGTTCATGGCAGAAATTCCAATTTAATGGAAAATCCTTTGACATGCTTGCAGAGCTCTCTACAGTTTAGTACTTGTGTTCGTTGGAGAGCTTAATATTCCAGAACTATATTCACATGAAGATGCGCATTGTTTTGCAGATTCTGTTGTGCAATGTGTGTTTTCTCTGCTCTCTGCATGACTTTGATAGGCCATTAATCAAGCTTGATTAGCAATGCTGAATACATTACACAGTCTGGATTCCAGGGTTGTTTTTTCTTAAAGGGCATACTATGCAGGATTTGTCTGTTGCTGTTTGTAAGCACACCATTCAAGGATGCAGTAAGCAATTGTGGACAAAGATAGTTGATTGTTATGTCTCATTCCCAGGTCATCAAATACTGATGCTTTGGTTTGGCAAGCCACTAACCATAATGTCAGGATTCCGAGGGGAGCTAAATGAAATGTTAATCATCCCTTGTTTCCCACACATGGACTTTACTTGGGTGGGTGCCCAAGTATGTTAACGGGCGATATAAGGATATTTATTGACCCATTCTAGCATTTTTTACTTTGTAAAAGAACAAAACCATCCGGAAACGATTAACTATCCCCCCCATCCATCTACTGACATTCACACATGCTCTACAGAGAACCACAAAGAGAGAGATGTTCTCTGGTATTACATCAGGAACTCTGCAGATATCGACCCCGTCACACACTTGTACTGGGTAATAAGTGACTAGAGAGTTTTCTTTTGTATGAGAGTATATATTTTTTTTTTTTGTTTTTGTTTTTCTCAGGAAAATCTTGCATAGTCACACTACATGTTTCAATAATCTAAGCATGGCAGTTTTTGGTATGGTAGCTTTGTTCGACTTGCATAGTGTGTCTTCGACCTGGCTCGAAAATTGTACTGAATAACAAAATGCTTGCACTGTACAGCACCTGGAGAGATACCATCTAACAGCGCATACCGTACATTCTGTAGCATAGATGGCCTCACTGTAACTCCAATTTCAAACTAAGGCTGTGTTTGTGCCATGCTCTACCTATGGAGTTATATAATACATTGCTGATTATTTCAATATCAGACAGGGAACCAAGGAGAGATGTTTATATCTGGGAACTTTAAGTCTTATCTACCCTTAGATCCCCAGGTATAGAACTGACCTGATGGCCATCTTGCAACACAATAAGGGTGCTTTCTTCTTAATTGGACAGTATGCATTAAGGTGACATGTGACATCAGGCCAGGAACTTGCCTTGAGCACATAGTTTTGCAATTACATGGTATATTCCACTGCAGAGTTCCCAGGACTAATATTTGAATCTATTACCAGAGGCCCCTTGTTGTGGTATCTCAATCTGATATGTCTGTGTTGCTGTATGAGCTACTATAGCTGTGGAACTAATAGTTCTCAGCACCCAGATATAGTGGGTGGCAGCATGGTAGGGCACGGCTTTATAGATTGCTTCCTGCTAATGTCACAATCTATTTTTCCTGTCCTTGCTGCCCGGTATGTTTTTCTTTGTGTCTGTTTAAACTCGCATGGGTGGCTCCACGATCTGCTGTGGTCAGCTGAGCCTTTTCTTTTAGTGAAGTGTACACACTTGATAAGATTTTGAAGCATACATGCACACAAACTGATGTTAACCGTAATGTCATAATGAGTCACACTTGTTAAAAGCTCTCATCCCTCACAGTAGCTACAAAGCATTTAAGGACTCATATATTGATGCTTCTGTGATATTCATTGTCTGCGTATGTGTGTGTGCCTTGGGAGTGACATTCTCATGGTGTCTCAATGTGTATCTGTCTGTGTATCTCGCCATGCTGTGCACAACACCTCTGAGCCTACATGTGGCTTCTGAATTATGCAGAAGCCCCAAAGTCTGCTGAGAGGGAAAACAGAAGTGAGAGAGCAAATGGAGGTGTTTGTGTGTGTGTGGGGAGTGTGATTGGGACTTGGGGAACACTCTGCGGTGGGGGTAAAGGGGGTTATTTAGGAAAAGCAGCAGGAATCCTAAAAGCTGAGAGCAGAGATGATGAGAGGAGGGGGCAGTGATGTGGGGAGAGGAGGGGAGGAAAGCTGCAATGCTCAAGGGTTTAAATATGCTCTTAGCTGTCTGTCTTAGTCCTGTCTCTTCTTTGAGACCTTTGGCTCAGGTAAACTTTGGTCCATGTGCTGCTCTTGTGCAGCAAAGAGCACTTGGGGTGAACCACAGCCCAACTTGGCCCCAGCCTTGCATTGCTCAGCTTGCCACAGTAGAACGGGTTCTCTGCAGAACTGAATTATTCATTTGACTTTAGAAGAGTGCAGTGAAAATCCCCACCCCCCGCACACTTGCACACAAAACCTGATATGCCACATTCTCACACACGCACGCACACACGCACGCACGCACGCACACACGCACGCACACACACAATGCTTGATCATCATATCACTCTACTCTTCAACACATAACATCTAAGCGCATCCTGCCTCATTGGTAATGTTCAGGTTATTCAGGCTGATTTCGTGTCTGTCCTGCTGTTTCATCTCAGAGTTAGTTCGCTGTGGTTGAATAATTAAATAGATTAGATCTCGCTAGGTTGTGTTCATTGCATTCCGCCGTTAGTGTCGTCCGTCTCTGTGAGGGGTGGGGTCGCGCCTCTAGTCCATGCTCAGTGCTGGGTGCACGTGTGTGTTTGTTACGTAAGTCGTTGCTGTGGTGGATAAAAAAAAAAGAGAAATTGCAGAAAAGAAACCCGAGGCAATACCTACAGCACGGTGCTCCCAGAGTGGGGTCAGCCTTAAAGAGAATCAGGGAGGGAAGGGACTGAGAGGGAGCGGTTAGCGAAGATGCGTTTCTGTGTGTGGGGGGGATGTTTGGTGATGGAGTAGGGAGTGGTTGATGTTCGGGGTGCAGAGAGGAAGACGGATTGCAGATGTTGGGGGAGGGGGGAAGGAGCAAAAGGTAGTGGATGAGAGAGTGAGCAAGCAAGTAAAGGAGATGGAAGGGATCGATGACACATAACCTTTAGCTGCAGTGTGTAGTGGGTGTGGCAATGTTAATGTGAGGGTTCATTCTCCCTCCAGTCATTGTGGTTTGTCACCCTGTAATGTCTTGTTACACAGCCTCTGTGTTTCTGGAAAACTGAACATAATGAGGGAGGTCTGATATAGCCCTTTTAATCAAACACACATGATATTTAGGCTGATTCTTGTTACTGCTTGAGAAAGCCACTCGATGTGGATTATCCCCCCACACATGTAAAATGCTGCCTGTCATAAGCTTTAATATACATATGGTCCAATTAGAGATGTATATACAGTATGGCTCAAAGACTGACACTAACCTCCCCCCACACTCACTCTGTCTTCGCTAAAACATACAGGATGTATGAATTCAAAATGTGCCTCCAAGGTGACTGCCTCTTCCATCTGGTATTTCCTGTGAAGCAAATAATGAGTATCTTACTTATCATTAGGGCTTCGTATTAATTATTTCTTTCTGCTGCATCTGCTGTCTTCCCTCCAGGATCGTAAGCTGTCAAAAGTGGAACGTCAGCGATTTAAGGAGGAGGCAGAGATGTTGAAGGGTCTTCAGCATCCCAACATTGTCCGTTTCTATGACTTTTGGGAGTCGCCCCTGAAAGGGAAGAAGTGCATTGTTTTAGTCACAGAGCTCATGACGTCAGGCACACTAAAAACGTGAGTATGGATGAAGGCAGATAATGCACGGACAGCTTCTCAAAAAAAACTATTTGTGCCTTTGACAGATCTTTACAAGAGCCCATCCAATGTATTTGTTGTCTGAACGATATTAACCCATGACAGATATATTGGTCAATCTGTAATATGCGTATTGCACACTGTAATATCCATTATGCGCTGACATTAACCTTTTTTTTTTTTTAAAGAGTTTATGATGCAGAAAAAGATGCTTGTGGTAATTTATAATTAACAAATTCCCAGTGACGTTTACTGATTCAGTGCAATTTCATTTCAGACAATAAAGTCTATTGTTAAACTGTAAAATATTAAGTGTAAGTGTTTGGTAAACACATTTAAGGAATCACTGCAAAAAAATTGTGTATATCAGCAGATAAATCAGTCGACATCAGCCTCTGCCCCAGCCCCAAAAACTGAGTGTCGGTCAAGCTCTCTTCTTCACACTTTCTGAAATACATGCATAAACTAATGATCATCAAGTAATGTATTTCCTTCTCCTTCCTACAGCTATCTAAAGCGTTTCAAAGTGATGAAACCCAAGGTGCTGAGAAGCTGGTGCAGACAGATCCTGAAAGGCCTTCACTTTCTCCACACCAGGACCCCTCCCATCATACATAGGGACCTCAAATGCGATAACATCTTTATCACTGGACCTACAGGCTCGGTCAAGATAGGGGATTTAGGACTGGCAACACTCAAGGCTGCTTCCTTCGCTAAGAGTGTCATAGGTAGAGGATTTTGAAATGTAACTCGGCAGCTTTATGGGTCTCATGGTAAAGAAGCAAATGACATACCCATTTTGTACTCTTCTCTCTTTAGGCACCCCAGAGTTCATGGCTCCAGAAATGTATGAAGAACACTACGATGAGGCTGTGGATGTCTATGCCTTTGGCATGTGCATGCTAGAGATGGCCACCTCAGAGTACCCCTACTCTGAGTGTCAGAACGCTGCTCAGATATACCGCAAAGTCACTAGTGTGAGTCTGTTGTTTGTTACTCATCACATTTCTTTATGTAACTGAATGGGCACCCTCTTTCAGGGCTCTCTCCGAAAACCAAACATTTGCCATCTTCAGCACCCAGCAAGCACTGTGAAAGAAAGTTGCACTCTCACTCTTGTCGTTTTTGTTGCCAAAAGAAATCAATAGAGCCATGCCTTTGTGTCGAACAATTTGGTGCTGTAGCAAAACGTTCTGACCTCAGGCTTAGCCGGGGGGGGGGGACTAATTCCCTACTTCAAGTTAAGTTGATTTTAATATTAATGCAACAAAAAGACTTAATTAGACAAGTCTAACTTGACAATTTAAGACCAGTCTAAGGCCAAAACTAGTTTATGAAACTGTTTTATGCACAGGTTCAAAATATTCTCCTTATTTGCTTAGTCAAAATGGTGAGTTTGCGTAACTTTGTTTCTAAAGTTTGCAACAAATGAAGCTTGTTTATGCCACAGTCTTTTAATGCATTTTTAATAATTCAAGGTCATGCTTCGAGAACCTGTGAGATGAGGCATAGTTATGTCAGGGATGTTTTAGCTGCTTCCCCACATAATAAGTCCAGGGAGTTTTTAATTGCAGAATTGCAGCACAAGCTCTTCTGTTGTTTTTAGCTTGATGGGTCCTCAGCCTTGAATTTCTTGGGTGAAGAATCTAATGAGCCATATGGAGTCACAGAGGGAGTCCAAATCTCCTTTGTTTTTTAGATAAAGCTAAAGGCTGTATTCCACTCCATTTCAATGAGTGTGTCTCTAATAAAGCACACAGCAAACTGTTTTAGATAAGGGGGTGTCATGATAGACTTCCTGATTTGATGAAGAGTATTGATTTTCCACTCTTGAGACTTGGCAGTGCTGGATTCTGAGAGATTACTTTTCCACCTGCTGTTTAAAGAAGAGAAGGCCTCAAAGCCCATATTAATGACAGGGCAGCATCAGTGCAACTGTCTCTTGATACTGTTCTTTGCATTGTTACTGTATGTATATTAGAGTGCCCTGCGGGGCCCACTGCAGGATATTAATAGGAGATTGATCAAAGAGGAACCCTGATAGCTTTATACTACTCCCTGAGCACATACAGCTTGCAGCTGCATAATTGGTGGCAATGTTAATCCAGAGATGCATATAATTTATATCTTAGATGAAGAAAGTATCTCTTTTTAAGAATTAATTATCACAAGTAATGTCAACAGCATAGTTCATGTTGCTCCATAGAAAGAATAACTAGGCAAAATGTGTCTGCAAAAAATAAATTAGGGAAGCAGGTTAGAGTGTTTAACAAATAAACTATTCCTAATAATTCAACTATTTTAAATGTATATCTCCAGCTACGATCTATCAAACACTCACCATTGAAAAAAGTATTAAAATGTCTAAACCAGGGCAGACATTCAAGAGGTTTCTATGGATGTTTTTAGGCTTTTTGGAAATCGCTGCAACTGACATAGATTAGAGCTGACCACAGCTGCCTTGCTCTGCTGACAAGCCTACAGGGTGTGAGTGTGTGATACTTAAAAGATAAGATTGGGGTGGAGTATCACAAAAACGTCCCCGCATTCTTTCTCCTTTGTTTTTCCTTCCTGATTATTTTTCTTCAATACAGTATCCCTTCATGGCGTGCCCTCAGTGCTTTGTTTATATTTCCCGTTCCTCAGGGAGTGAAGCCAGCCAGCTACAACAAGGTCATGGATCCTGAAATCAAGGAGATTATTGGGGAGTGTATCTGCCAAAAGAAAGAGGAGCGGTGAGTGACTGTCCCCATCATTGTCCAGTGTCCGGCCAACAGGGCCAGCAAGGTGCCCTCTCATCTTTCATGCCTTATCTCACCTCCCCCGCTTCATTGCTGGGGCGCTGACAGTTTGGCTCTCAGCAACACTGCAGTCTCCCACTATATCTGCAGGTTGTCTTTTATTTTTTGTTACATAATGAGTTTATGCACATAGAGGAAAATAACAGTTGATTAGCCTCCGGGTTTTTACAAATTGAGGTTTGATTGGTTTCTTCGAGTGACCAAGATGTCCTTTCATTATGAACACATCAGAATTCTTGTTCCACAGCTAATCATATCGATGCTACTACTATCTGCAAACATTGTACATTACAGAAAAGTGGCATCAGTGTGTATTGTACAAATATGTGCCAGAGTCTTAAGCTTTAATGTTCTTTCTCCCAGGTACAGCATCAAGGACCTATTAAACCATGCTTTCTTTGCTGAGGACACGGGTGTAAGGGTGGAGCTAGCCGAGGAGGATGATGGGAAAAAGGCCTCAATAGCCCTGAAACTGTGGGTGGAAGACCACAAGAAGTTAAAAGGGAAGTACAAGGAGAGTGGAGCCATTGAGTTCACGTTTGACCTGGAAAAGGAGGTCCCTGAGGTTGTGGCACAAGAGATGGTGAGTTAATAATTGCAGGTGTAGTTGGAAAAACTTAAATAGAACTCAAAATAGAAACATATTTGGAGATAAATTTGGATTTGGACTCTTCTGATTATATACATCTTTTTTTTTTTTTTACATTGTGCTGTCCACCTTAAACACATTTGATTTCATTTGTTTGTTTGTTTGACTTTTTCAAAATCTTTTGAATAATAAGTTAGTTGTGATCCATGCTAGTGGTGCAGTTTGTCATACTTTGCATGTCTTTGTGGCTTGGTGTGTTCTAGCTGTTGGCAGTACTCATATCTCATCATCAGGGAATGCACTCAACTGCAGATTGCTTGTGATAACTTACCCTGCTCTTCCAGGAATACAGTGATTGCTGTTTTATTTTTTTCCTTTTGTTTACATCGTTTTCTCCTGTCTTTCCCGGCTTGGCTTTTATTGCACAATCCGTTGGGTCCTTATCTGATGGTCTTCACTGAAGATTTCTCTCAGTGTGGAAGCCATGATAATACTGACTTCAAGCCTTTCTATCAGTCATCTAACATTCTCAAGCACAATAATATTATTTATTGGGTAATAGGATTAAAGGAAAGACTAATTTAAAATAGTTTGGCAGCAGCTGGAGAATATAAACAAAATAATTGTCTGGCTTTGTTTGGTGTAAAAAAGGCCTATCTTAGGACTATCTAATGCGTCAGAATTGAGGAGCATCTGCAATTAATCAGATATTTCACAAATACACCTACAGTAAATGCTCATACGTCATGTATCAGTAAAGGAGTGAAAGGTCTGCATATTAATCATTTCAGTAAGGTGAGTTACAGTGGGTGTCAGATTATTAAAAGCGGTGAGTGAGAATCTGCTGTCCTTGCCTTCTTTGTTTCTGTGTCGTCTTTTAACAAATTTCTTTCTTTTCATTGTTGTTCTCTCGCTCTCTCTCCCACACATCTCTTTCCCTCATTCTTGTCTGCTCTATCTCCCACCATTTGTCTGTTTTGGCCTTGACCAGGCTGTGAAGCTGGGAAAAAAAATTAGAGACCTCTCTGTAACAATCGCCTTGGGGATGAAGGCAGACTTGTAGAACAACAGCACAATTAGCTTTCATACTGTACTTTATGCTGCAGAGTCGATGAATGATTATGCTTTATTCACGTAGCATTATTTTAATAAGCACAGCATAGCTACTTGACTAGTATTTTTTCACATTAGCTATTATTTTGTTCTTCTACAATGGCCATCATCATGTCATTGTAGGTACATGTATTGTGTCTTCATCTTTATTATTTGCAGATGTAATGGCCTAGACAGTTCTGTTGTGAACAATGAACCAAGCTGCTGACAAAGGGAATAGCTCCCCACTGCTCTGATCCCCTTAAAATAGCTTTCTATTCCTTCCTTTTCTTACTCTTTCTCTCTCCCTCACACACTCCCCTTTTTAATGCACCCTCTCTTCTCTCACATGGTCTCTGCTAAAAATATCCTGGAAGTCATGCTCTTCCCTCTTCTTTGTCAGGTGGAGTCTGGCTTCTTCCACGAGAGTGATGCTAAGACTGTGGGAAAGTCGATCAGGGACCGTGTGGCACTGATCAAATGGAGAAGGGAGAGAACAGTGTCTGCTGCAGCTGCAATGGATCAAGGTGAAGGGGGGCACAGGGTCCAGATGACACCATCTCAGGGCATCTCTGTTGGGGCTTCACATGTAGGACAGCCTTTGCTGGAACCAGACGATCCAGAGGCAGACCAGCACAACAGGCTGAGAAACCTTCCAGCCAGTGCCACCTCAGTGACATGTAAGAGATTCTGTTCACCACACAGAAACACATGAGCTTGATCTTTGACTTTTTTACATGAGTACATAATTTTTGTGTCTCTGCAGCAGACAGCACACTTGACAGTGGCATGGGCTCCACTGTGTACTCAGACTCCCACAGCAGCCAGCAGAGTGTCCTCTACCAGTCCCTGCTGGAGCCTATTACTATGGCAACACAGCAGGTCTGTATCGGGAGCATACACACCCAGGTGGATCATGTACATTCAGATTTATTAAAATACACACACTGTCTGATTGCAGCCATTGCTCATGGCCTTGGAACAAACAGAAAGCAGGCGCTGTGTGCTGATCTGCACAGTCGACACACATTTTTGGACACGTGCAGATCCATCTTCATGAACACAGTCACGCACATAACATGCATAATTATATGCATAATTATTTTTCATGTATTAATGTGTCATTGCAAACAAGTTTGTTCCTGATCATCTCATTACATTGCTCCTTTTTTTTGTTTATGTTCCTTTCATTTTGAATAACATAATATGTGTTTTGCTTTTGGGTAACTCCTCTATCAGTGCCAGAGCAGTAGCCCTTCTCTGCCAGATCGACCTCACTCCTGTGAAACGGGTCAAGTATGGGGGGCAACGATGAGCCCAGACCTCAGGACTCGTTTGGGAGCTGCAGCCCGGAGAGGAAGTGCCCCTGTTATCGACACACAGCGGGCAAACCACATTGCTCAACTCCGTGCCCTCATTCAGCCTCAGAGATCTATCAGTCCCACCCCCACAGTACCAGAGGATCAGTCAGAACTCTGCTCCTCTGGGCTTCACTCAGAGGCAAAGGATGACTTCCCCTCCCAGAGTGCTTTGCCACAGCTGCAGGTCTCCCCTGTCTGTTCACCTTCTGAGTACCGCCGCCTCAGTGACACCTGCATTATGCCATCTACCAGTGAGAACTTAACAGTGCCTGTGCCAAGTGGACGCAGACACTCTGACCTTAGTAGTCTTATCGGTCTAAACTCTCATCATAACCAACATTTTGCAATGCATAGAAGCCACATGTGCCCAGCCTGCCTCTCGTTGCTTCTTCTAAGGTCACGAGAAGGGAGCCACCGACACCCTTCTGTAGTCATGCCTAAACACCTCTGTCCATGTGACTTTAGACACCACCCGTCCTCTGGTGGAACAGTGACCACCCCTGGTAATGGACGGCTGAAAGGTTCAAGTGATTGTTCTGATTTCTCACTGCTGCAGCAGTCCCTGTTCAATATAATCAGCCGCAAAGCAGCCCCTTGTCACACCCAAACAACCCTAGCCTCCCTGCTGCACTCCTCAGCTGCCCACAGGCCTGCCTGCACTGATGGAGGCGGCAGCCTGAAGAGTCATCGCCTGAGTGGCAGTTTGGTTGGACACCAAGAACCTGTTGGAGACTGCGACAATAGATTCTGTGCCGGAGATCAACAAGTTACCAAGGCTGTGGGAGTGGTAGGTCACAATAATAGACAAATCGCTTTAATTTCCCATGAGGGGGCCAACCTGCTTAACTGATTTATCCCAGCTTGTGGGAGATGCAGCATTTTTCTGCATGGAGCTGGTCCGATCTCCTGTCTACTGACAGTCTTGCTGACTGTGTAGGCCTACAGAGCTGACCGTCCTCTTAAAAATCATAAGCTTGCTCCTGTCTGAGGACAACTGCGCAATCTCTAACAGACCACGTTTCCCTGCTGATTAACTTTAATCAATCCCTTCTAGAACTGACCTCCATTTTAACATTTTCCCTTTCTGCTTTACTGGCAAAATGCTACAGCTGTCTTACTCCTTCGCCTGCCTTGGATAGATGACCTCTGATGGAAGGAGAAGGACTCGCTGTCTGCTCTCTCTTCTCTCGCTCTCTCTGACAATGTCTTCCTTGCGTCCTTATTTTAGCGCACACCTGGCACAGCCTGCTCATTGTTGAAACAGATGTTTTTCATTAACTTATTTTTATCCCTCATCCTCTCATTATACATATATCCTGTATGACTTAATGAAATTGGCACAGATGTTTTGAGAGTTTATCCACTATCAGTAAAATTCATCCTTAAGACAGGCTAACTTAAATTTCTCCCCTTTGTATCCTCAGGCCACTTCAGCAGGTCACCAGAATCAACAGTCTATCCAGGGCCTGCCCTCTTCCAGCACACCAGTGCATGCACCACTGCAGTACCTCCAGCCTGGACACAGCTACCCTGCTGCTCCATATGCTGGCCAACACAGTGCTGCAGCACCAGCTCCAGCCAGTCTGTGTTCAGTAAACATCCAGCATACAGTCAGTGCTGCTAGCTATACACCTCCAAATGTGCAACAGACCCAAAATGCAGCAAGTATTTCAACATCAACTGTGCCACAACATGTTGCACAGAGCTACCAAGCACCAGGCCACCACCAACAGGCTCACTCTGCATCAGGATATCCTGCACCAGTCCAACAACAGACTGCAGCAGCAGCAACCACCCTGTCAGCACAGCAGCCAGCACAAAGCTACCCTCTTGCATCTGTAGCCCCAACTTTGGCAGCCACAGCCCAGTGTCATCCTGCACAAGCTCCCAGCGCACTGCAACATGTCCAAACTGCAGTCAATCTGCCAAGTCAGCAGCCTGGTCAGAGCTCCTCCACACCAGCACTTTATAACCAACAGATACCTATTCAGCAAGACCACCAACAGCCCTTACTGCAAAATACTCAGTCCAGTATACAACTAACACAACATGCCGGGCAGGCTTATATTCAGCCTCACCTCCAGCATAGCCAAGAAACTCTGCATAGCATACACCAACAAATGGCACAACAGCCGACCCAGCATTCTCAAAGTGTTCAGTCTTCTGTTCAGCAACAAGTACATACCCCAACTCTACAGAAGCACAGTCAGAAAACCATGCAGACAGCAGTTCGACAACAGAGCCATGACATATCCCAGTCTACACTCCAACAGGTTCAGAACCACGCTGCTCAACCTCATGCTACAGTAGCCCCAGTTGTGCAAGTTGCAGCCACACATCAGAGTTACCCTGCTGCAGGTCTACCTGATGCCGCCTCTCAGAGCTATGCACATTCTGCCCTGAATGTGCTGCAGCAACAGACTGCTCCAGCTCAGAGCCAGTACCTGCCTGCACAGGCTACTGCTGCTTCACAGACTTATGGCAGAGCTAACCAGATGGTGACTCCCCAGAGCCTCCCAGCCTCTTCCCAGCATAGCCAGGCTTCACATCTCACCCAACAGGTGCGTAAATGGTATTGACGATCAAAATAAAGTACACTGTAGCAAGGTGGCACACAAAGTGCACCAGTTTAGGGATGAACGATTTTGGGGGAAAAAATCGAATTGCGATTATTCTGACCAAGATTGCGATTCGATTTGCAATTTTATTTTTTAAAGTCAAGCTTCAGTTCAATATTCACGGTGTAATATATTTGTTGCACATCTGTCTCTTCGAAGCTGAAATACTTCCGTATCACGGAAGTGCTGCCTTTCTTTGTTACTAAATCAGCCAAGGTTGCTGCTGGACAAGAGGACGCCATTTTTCTGCACTACAAATCTAAGGTTTTTTGTAAAACCATTGACATGTGTTTAAACGTGCATCAGACGTGCATCACACAGCAAAATTAATCGCAGCCTTTGCGATTTGCTAATCGTGTTGTTTCACATCGCGAGTTTGATTTAAAAAATTGATTAGTCACTCAGCCCAACACCAGTTTTCCTATGTTATGTGTGTTTCCCCCCCTCTGACTTCGCCCTTTTTTTCCATTTTTCATCAGTTTCAACCCTATCTTTGCAACGCTGCTTTCCTGAATCAGGTAGAACTCCTTTGTCTCAACACACTTTGTCACTGTAGGACTCAATGTGGGAGGGACAAAGAAATACATTTAAACAAGTTACCATTATGGTTATGCTAGTTTTGAAGCCACTCAAATGTGGTGCCTGGTTTTGATTTGGTGCAGCTGAATTGGAAGCAGGTGTGTTGGTGGACACGCAGGCAAATGAAAAAATGAACAGTCCAATAAAGAGGAGTTTCCTCGGACATCAGCCAACAGAAATAATTGAACAGTAATGAAAACAATAAGAGTGGCTTTAGCTGCTGCATCAGCCAGACCTCCCAGACTTGCTCTGTGCCTTTGGTCCACAGTGCTCCAGTGTGTGCAACAGATTCAGACTGATTCTATGCTTAGGGACAGGATGGAAATTGTGAGCTATTCTCATCTGGGTCAATAGCAGGAAATACAGATTTCCAAACAGAGATGAAACTGGAATCCCTGCCATTATTGAACTTCCTCCCTCTTTTTCTCCCTCTTCTTCTTCTTCTTCTTCTGCAGAACATTCCTGCTGGTCAAAACATTTCACAGCTTGGACAAGATGGACAAGGCCATGGGCAGAATCTCAGCCAATCAGCTTCTGGTGTGCCAGCCCAGGCACTTCCTCCTCAACAGTCAATGGCTCCGCATGCTGTCCATCAGCAGATTTCAAACTCTCTACCTCCAACACACCCATCCCAGGTATCGTTTATCTGTTCCCACTGCTTTCACAAATATTTTAGATAATACCTGCTGAACTACGGTATGTCTAAGCACTTTTTTCTAGCTTGGATTATACAGTGCAATAACGATAACGACTTAAAGCAAGTTATCTTTTCCTCCTATGTTTGAACTTTGTTCTCTAGATTATTTGATTTCCCTCTGTTTCTTCCTTCCTTTTTCCTTTTCCTTTCAGTTTCCTTCACAGTATCCCACAGTCCAGGTGATGGCAGCTGTGACTGACTGTGAATCCTCCTACCCTCACTCCTGTACTGCCCCTCACCCTTCAACTTCCTCTTCCCTTAACCACCTCTACCTTTGTCCTGGACAGAACCTCCCTGTGACCCCGTCTGTTTCTCCCCTTTCTCCTCTGCACACTGAAAACATTTTGGTTTCACCAATTCCGGTGTCCCTCATACCATCCCCCTCACATGTGCTGGGCAAGATGGGACCAGCATCCCCACAGCATCAGCCCACTGCTGCTTTGCAACAGAGTGTTAGATCTGATGCTTCCAATTTGCAACCTGCCTTCATATCTGCACCAACCACCCACCCCATACACACACACACTGCGCCATCCCAGAGCACACACCCTCCCAAAAATGGCAGCACTCAGCCTCTGATACAGGTAATTATGATGGCTGCAGTGGAGTGCAGATGTTTACCGAGAGGGTGTGAACTGGAACCTTTGTTTGTGATAATCTTGGTCAGACTGTTTTCGTATCTTTGTTTACATAATTTTTAGTCACTGCGCTTTTGTTCTGTGGCTGAAGGATAATGAACAGTTTAATGTTAACGTGAGATTAATTAAATAATGCAAATGATAAAATGACTCAAGTTTTTGCTGATATGTGTTGTTTTACATACTGTACTTCATAGATGAAAATCCTGCCGAAGACGTTTTGAGAAATTATTACAATGAATGTAATAAATAAATGCACAAATAAATATATAAACAAGATGATAATAATGTATTATGTTGTTTGTCTTTCAAAGCAGATTCCCCAGCAGGCCCAGGTCAGCCGTCCTGAGTTAGAAGTCTTCTCCTCAGCTTTGCAGAATGGGTCAGACCAGGGCACAGCCATCACTGCTGCCCAGCTGGACAACAAGAACCCATGCCAGCTGCCCCTGCAGGCCCAGTCTCAGAATCAGGTTCAGAGCCAGATTTCTGTGCTGCAGCCCTCTGACTCTCAGAGAGCATCTTCTGGGTCTGCCAGTTCCTGTCTGACTCAGCAGAAGCAGCTCAGTATTGTCACAGGAGCTTCAGGTCAGGGGCCAACAGAGACCAACACAGAGGTATGGACACATGACTCACTTCCACACTTAGTTCTCACTACTTTTTTCTCCCTCTACCCAGCTTGCTTTGCAGAGCCATCAGGCACTAGGATATGTAGTATAGTACTTGCTCTCTAGTCACTGCCAGGAATGTAATCTTAAATAAAGTACTTGATTGATATATGTTGCTATCTGATTCAGTATTCCTGTATGTTTGTTTCTGTGTTCTGTCTGTAGGATCAAGCTGCAGAGAAACAGACTGGAGGACAGAGCTATGACAGGTACAACCTTATTTTTTTTTGCGAGAAAAATCAGTGATTGAGCCAGTATGCATTTTTCAGAATTAGAGTCATTTCAGCCAGCTCTCAGGTGCTGTCGAATTGACATTAATCCATAGAGCAACATTCTGCCCGATCAGCAGTGGCATGAATGTTTACATAATTCATTTGTTCTTAAACTCTCGTACTTCAGACTTCAGAGTTAGAAGCGCCTTTGTTTAGACTGTTGAAGGAGCTACATGAATACCCTGATAATTGCGATGTTCAAAGGAACATTGCATTGATTGACATCACTCTTTCATCTTAAACAAAAAGGGGAAAAAGGATTAAAATATTACCAAAAGACTGTCACTTTTATCGTTTTGTTTTAAACTCCCTGAGGCAGACATTCTTTACTTTTCAGAAAACATTGAAAAAATTCTACTAAAGTATTTGTCGTGTAATTAGGACCTAGTTGACAGCTATTATCTGGCAGTGTGTTGACCGAAGGACGGCTCTCCAGCTACACAGAGACATGTTTGTAAAAGTGCCCTCTGATGAGCACTGTGTTGGCATCTGTTGATCTTTCGTGTCATTGTGACCAGCAGCAGCTAAAACTTCTTTCATTTTCAGAAAGTTCACTTGTTCCTTCATAATGGATGGCAGATAGCTAATCCCCCACAAATCTATATCCCGTTATGTGGAGCTTATGTGGAGTTTAGCGTCACCCATGGCTGACATATCAGATTTTTCCAAATCCTGCAGGCATTCCAGAGCAGCGATAAATAAAAAATCTTTTCACTGAGGTCCATATCAAGGAAGGGAGTTAAAAACCATTAGCCTCTTTCCATTTCCAGTACAAGATTTATGTCCATCGCATCCAGAAGATTGTGTGGCACCTGAAACTCATCTAACTTCGATAAATTATTTTTTTATTTATTACACACCTTATTAACCATTTCCATCTTTGTCAGTCCACCATCTTTATTTGAGCATAACTGTTTTAAAAAATTGTACTTGTTGCTCATTAGTTTCTGTTAGGTTCTGAGTACAACTGAATGTACATTTTAATCTTAAACACAATGGTCCACCTATAGTGAATGTGGAGCTGCGTGTTCAGTATCCATGAACGCTGCAATGCTTAACTAATACTTACCTTTCATCACAAAATCAGTGTCAACTCTGATGCCACGTCAGGGAAGGAGATGAGTGATGGTTACGAGGGGACACATGGAGGTAAAGGCGAGGGGAAGGTCCGCAAACACCACCGCAGGTCCACACGGACTCGTTCTCGGCAAGAGAAGATTAGCAGGCCAAAGCTCAACATGCTCAATGTGGGTAACCAAAATACATTCCAACAAGGAACATGTAGCTTTCAGCCAAATATATATCTCATTAACATATTTATCATAACATATTTATGAATATAATGTAATAGTAGACAGTGTATTTATTGTGCCCACTCTCGTTGCAGGTGTGTAACACTGGCGATAAGATGGTCGAGTGCCAGCTGGAAACCCATAACCATAAAATGGTCACTTTCAAGTTTGACCTGGATGGCGATGCACCAGAGGAGATTGCTACATATATGGTGTGTAGGAGTCCCTGCCATGTCAATTGATGGAAAGGTGTTTGTAGCGTGCTGTAAGCTGTGCTTTGCGTCCGATGCTTTCTTATGGCTCAGATCCCTGAAACTCCCTGTGTTACTCTTCTCAGCTGCAATGCAGCAAAAAATCTTTGTCTGTCTCTCTCTTGCTCCTTCTCCCCGCCAATCCCAACCAATTCATATTGGGCTCATATTTTTAGATAGATGGATGAATATTTATGGCATGACTGCTCCACTAAATTATCATGTACCAGATATGTGGTCCAAGGCAAATACCTACTTCTGAATCTCACTAAAGCAATACATTTAATTACACTTTATGATGTGAAATGCTTAGAAATGTAAATACTTAATACACTTAACAAATTATGCAAAAGTAGTTATTTAAAATTATTAGATTTTCTTAATCATTTGTTTGAATTTGCTCTATCTTGCTCTATCTATTACTTGTTACGCTAAAACCTTTAATATTCTCTTGCCTCTTTCTCTTTTGACCCCCTTAGGTGGAGAATGATTTCATTCTGCCTTTGGAAAAAGAAGTGTTCATCGAGCAGCTGAAGGACATCGTGGACAAGGCTGAGGACATGTTGAGTGAGGACACGGAGGGCGAGAGGAACTCTGACCAGGGAGGCAGTCCCAAACAGAGTGACGGAGCTGGCACACTGGGAGCAGAGGTGAGAAAGGAACTGTTGACAGTTAATAGTTGCAATGGCGCAATCTGTCTTGGAGTTTCTCTGCCTTTGGATACAGCATCCTGACAGCACTCTCAGGATTGACTTTGCATGCAACGCTGCCAACAAGAGCTGCCAAAAATACCATTCTTGCTGATGTGTTTTTTTTATTTAACTTAATTTATTTCTGAAGTTCAGCCCTTTGGAGAAACCTTTTTAAATGTCTATTAAATTGATGCACATGCATCAGATCTGTGTAGTAATCCTTTCTCTCTTTAGGGATTGAAGGCTTCCACACCCAGCACCCCACAGCTGGTGTACCAGCAAAATGGTAAGACTTTAAGTCACCTGGATTGTATATATTCACTTAAACAAAATCCATTCACTCTTTTCAGCTCTTGTTAAATTCAGCTGCTTTCTTGTACGTTTG